>NC_140999.1:125081281-125483112 GCF_052327205.1 Somniosus microcephalus | reverse complement strand
CTCTCTTCCCCCCGCAGTCGCTCTCTCTTCCCCCCCCAGTCGCTCTCTCTTTCCCCCCCCAGTCGCTCTCTCTCCCCCCCCAGTCGCTCTCTCTTCCCCCCCCAGCCGCTCTCTCTTCCCCCCCCCAGTCGCTCTCTCTTCCCCCCCCCAGTCGCTCTCTCTTCCCCCCCAGTCGCTCTCTCTTCCCCCCCCAAGTCGCTCTCTCTTCCCCCCCCAGTCGCTCTCTCTTCCCCCCCCCCAGTCGCTCTCTCTTCCCCCCCCCCAGTCGCTCTCTCTTCCCCCCCCCAGTTTGCTCACAGTACTGTCCAGATTAATCTTTAATTCCTGCAGACTCCAGGACCCCGATTTGACTTTCACTACATCTCCTCAAAGCATCTCTTCCCTCTCCAGCCAACAACTTCTCACCGACGCCACTGCGCAGACCAAAAGCCTAGACGCAGTGGCGGGCCGTGCGTATGCGTGCTGGCGTCACGGGGGCCGTGCGCTTGCGTGCCGGCGTCAAGGCGGCTGCGCAACTGGTGGCCTCTTCTCTCCGAGCCCCGCCCCCCCCGGCCGAGAGCCGCGCTCTCCGAGCCCCGCCCCCCCGGCCGAGAGCCGCGCTCTCCGAGCCCCGCCCCCCCCGGCCGAGAGCCCCGCTCTCCAAGCACCAACCCCACCCCCGGCCGAGCCGGCTTGAAGTCTGCCGATTGCGGCTCTGGTTGCCGGGGTAACCCTTCCCGCTGACCAAGGACGAGATCCGACGCCGCGTCTCACCTGCTCCTGCTGCGCACGCACCCTGACCCTCGTGGCTGAGGCCGTTGCCCCGGGTAACGTGACGGCGGGGGGGGGGTGGATGAGGAGCTTAGCAGAAGCCCTAGCTCGGGCCTGGCTGGGCAAGAAAGTCCCAGGCTTTCAGGCCTAACAAAAAAACGGGAAAAGGTAAGAAAAAGAATGTTCAGTTTAGAAAAAATATTTACAAATGAATGAAGTTTTTTTTAAAACAATTTAATAAATTCAATTTTATTTTGCTGGAAATGTATATTTGAAAAGAAAGACGCAGAAAGCAGGAAAAAGAATGGAAGCAAGATGGCGGCCACTCACCTCGGTTCAGAAGGATAAGGCCCGCCCACACACGCACCGATTGGCCGACCAGTCAGGTCACCGAAGCGTAGGATTGGTCAATCGTCGAGTCACTCGACACTCAACTGTAGGATGGCACGCGCCAGGAACCCGCCGTCCGATTGGTCGACCTCGATGTCACACGGTCGCTAATGAGATGCTAATGAGCAGAACGCTGAACGTTTTTCGGATACCTCGGGCGGGATTTTTGTCCGGCCGAAATGTAGATACGCCTATGACCGGTCCGGAATTGCAAGCTTTCTTTTGAGGCGACGGGCGCGTCGGTACGCTCTGTAACTTTCAAACGTATAGAACACGGACAGACAGACAGACATCAGGACAGACAGAAGAGCCGCTTTATATATATAGATATGCCTTATCATTAAAACTGATTATCTGGTCATTATTACATTGCTCTTTGTGAGAGCTTGCTGTACTCAAATAGGCTGCCGTTTTCCCTACATTACAACAGTAACTAGACTCCAATAATACACCATTAGCTGTAAAGCACTTTTAGATGTCCTGAGTTCATGAAAGGCGCTATATAAATGCAAGTCTTTCTTTTTTCTTTCTTTAACACAATGCCATTGAAAGTTGTTAATGCTGTGTCAGTGAACCCCTTAAAGTGAGTTGGGTGAATATCCAGTTAAGGCTAAAGCAATTTGTTAGTGACTATCAAAATACTCTATGGAAAATAATGGTTCCAGTCCTATGGAACAGTACATGGCAGAGAAAAAAAAAGAAAGACTTGTATTTATATAGCGCCTTTCACGACAGCCAGATGTCCCAAAGCGCTTTACAGCCAATGAAGTACTTTTGAAGTGTAGTCACTGTTGTAATGTAGAGTCCAATGGTGTAGACTCTAATGTATGAACAACACCTGAATTAATTTCATTTAATTATCTCAGGGAAGGGGGTGAAAGAAATTTCACATGTTTTTCTCTCGGAACGTGTCGGTTAATTAGCCCCCTCATGAGATGAAGTACTTGATTATGCAAATTGTACATGCTTTGTTGGAATTAGCTGGCTTAATGCACCGAATGGTCTTGACCTTAAGGTCAATATATGTGCACTGAGTGGCTAAAGCTACTGCCAGCCTTTCCCAATGATTTCAGGATCGCTACGACTGGAACTTGATCGATAATGTTTCACTTCTGTACACCTGACCTGGTTTTAGAAACAAGTCATTGTAACGAGAGTGCAGCAGGGCAATCATAAGCCTGACTGACTAAATGGATGGAGTTCTGCTTTATAGAAAGTACTGATTTATACTTCAGTTTAAACTTCAATAAAGTTAATCAAATCACACAGCACTACCAATAAGAAATGCTCACCTGACATCCGTGTGAGACAGCAGCGTGAAATTGACCAAGATTTTTAAATTAACTTTTTTAAACGTGAATTTTTATTCCCCAGCCCCCCCTCTAGCTGCTCTGTATGCATTCCTTAAGAGCTTTTTCGATGTTTTTAATTCTGATGGTTTGGAATCCAGCCCAGAGTGATGAGATGAAGATTATGCCCTCTCTGCTGACTGTGAGCAATCCTATGTGAAACTGAGTTCAGGCAAATTCGGTGCAGTTGGCAGTGGGCATTGGTTCGCAGACACGATGGGCACCAATTCCACGATCTCCCTCACAGAGGGCACAGGAAGACTGATGTGTGAAACGGAAAAGCTACTGGTGCTCTTCTGAGTATCGGGTTGTGGTCTATACTAGGGCGGTGTTGAGGAGGTTTTTATCTCGCTCTTACTGTGCTACGTCACCACCACCTTCTCAAGGGCAACTAGGGGTGGGTAATAAATGGCAGTCTTCGTTGCAATGTCCATATCCCGAGAATGAATGAACAAAAACATCTGATGGGGGTGTTAGATGCTAACTCTGGATGCTAGAAATGAAAAGTTTTCCACTCCTCAGAACTGATATCTCTCATCTAGAGGAGCACAAAAGTCTTTTTTTTAATTGATATCTGCACTTGTTTTTGTACAAATTTTGTACATATTGGCTAAAATGGTCCGATAAATATTTTATGAATGCTTTGGTCACCATTTGTAATCCGTGCATAAATTATCACGTTACGTTACTGGCACTAAATGTGAATGCAAATGACTAACTTCAAAATGACTAACTTCACTCTGCCAAGACCAAGTTAAAATATGCAACATTTAAGGGACATAGTTTGCACTGAAAAGCAATATGGAAAGCATTGGGGTAAATAAATGTAATTGCATCATGAGATGTCATTTACAGAATGAAGCAATTCTTGTCGGCGGATATGGGTGGAGCGGCGGCGGCGGAGGAGCGACTATAAGAGGCGGCAGTAGCAGGTAGGCCCACAGTGGCGGTGGACCTGGTTGGAGCGGTGGCGGCGGAGGAGCGACTATAAGAGGCGGCAGCAGTAGGTAGGCCCCAAAGCGGTGGCGGACCTGGTTGGAGCAGCGGCGGCGGAGGAGCGACTATAAGAGGCGGCAGCAGCAGTTAGGCCCACAGCGGTGGTGGACCTGGTTGGAGCAGTGGCAGCGGAGGAGCGACTATAAGAGGCGGCAGCAGCAGGTAGGCCCCAAAGCGGCGGCGGACCTGGTTGGAGCGGCGGCGGAGCGGCGGTGCTATAAAGGCGGTGGCAGCGGCAGGTAGGTTTACCAATCTCAGAGCGGGAGAGAGAGAAGTAAAAAGCAATCAAAGTGTGACGTCACCAGAAAGCAGGTAAGTGATTGGTTGGTGAGTATTTCTCCCTTTTTTCCAAACTTAAACTCCGTGGTTTATAGTTTCTAAGCTCTCTGTGAAGTAACGGGGACTGCTGTTAAACAAGGGCCCTTAAGTATATCATTTAACTGTAGTGTAATTGGTGGTATTGATTTGATTTAATTTAATTTGAATTAATTAAAGGGTAAGTCATGGCAGGACAGCTCGGCCCCGTGGTATGCTCCTCCTGCGCTATGTGGGAAATCAGGGGCACTTCCGGTGTCCCTGACGACCATGTGTGCAGGAAGTGTATCCAGCTGCAGCTACTGGCAGACCGCATTGCAGCGCTGGAGCTGCGATTGGATACATACTGGAGCATTCACGATGCTGAGGACGTCGTGTAAAGCACGTTTAGGGAGTTGGTCACACCGCAGGTAAAGGTTGCACAGGCAGAAAGGGAATAGGTGACTACCAGGCAGAGTTAGTAGGTGCAGGCAGGTAGTGCAGGAGTCCCCTGTGGTCATCCCCCTCTCAAACAGATATACCACTTTGGATACTGTTGAGGGGGATGGCTTATCAGGGGAAAGCAGGAGCAGCCAACTTCCTGGCATCAGAGGTGGTTCTGCTGCACAGGACAGGAGGAAAAGGAGGGGTAGAGCTATAGTAATAGGGGATTCTATTGTAAGGGGAATAGATAGACATTTCTGCGGCCGCAAACGAGACTCCAGGATGGTGTGTTGCCTCCCTGGTGCAAGGGTCAAGGATGTCTCAGAGTGGCTGCAGAACATTTTGGAAAGGGAGAGTGAACAGCCAGTTGTTGTGGTGCATATAGGTACCAACAATATAGGTAAAAAACGGGATGAGGTCCTAAAAGCTGAATATAGGGAGTTAGGACGTAAACTAAAAAAATAGGACCTCAAAGGTAGTAATCTCAGGATTGCTACCAGTGCCACGTGCTGGTCAGAGTAGAAATAGAAGGATATTTCAGATGAATACGTGGCTAGAGGAATGGTGCAAGGGGGAGGGATTCAAATTCCTGGGACATTGGAACCGGCTCTGGGGTAGGTGGGACTAGTACAAACCGGACGGTTTGCACCTGGGCAGGGCCGGGACCGATGTCCTAGAGGGAGTGTTTGCTGGTGATCTGGGGGAGGGTTTAAACTAAAATGGCAGGGGATTGGGAACCTGAGCAGGGAGACAAAGGAAAGGGAAACAAGGGTAGAAACAAAAGACAGGAAGGAGAAAAACAAAAGTGGCAGTCAGAGAAACAAGGGTTTAAATCAAACATGGCCACAGTAAATAATAATTCTAAAAGGTCTAAGAGCGTTAAAAAAACAAGCCTGAAGGCTTTGTGTCTTAATGCAAGGAACATTCATAATAAGGTGGATGAATTAGCTGCGCAAATAGAGGTAAACGAAAATGATATGATTGGGATTACATAAAAATGGCTCCAGGGTGGCCAAGGCTGGGAACTCAACATGCAGGGATATTCAATATTCAGGAAAGATAGGCAAAAAGGAAAAGGAGGTGGGGTAGCATTGCTGGTTAAAGAGGGGATTAACACAATTGTAAGGAAGGATATTAGCTCTGATGATGTGGAATCTGTATGGTTAGAACTGAGAAATACCAAGAGGCAGATAACGTTAGTGGGAGTGGTACATAGACCTCCAAACAGTAATGCGGAGGTTGGGGATGGCATTAAAAGGGAAATTAGAGAAGCGTGCAATAAGGGCACTGCAGTTATCATGGGTGACTTTAATCTACATATAGATTGGGCTAACCAAATTAGTAACAATACTGTGGAGGAGGAATTCCTGGTGTGTATACGGGATGCTTTCCTGGACCAATATGTCGAGGAAATAGAGATCAGGCCATCGTAGACTGGGTATTATATAATGAGAAAGGATTAATTAGCAATCTTGTTGTGCGAGGCCCCTTAGGTCGGAGCGATCATAATATAATAGAATTCTTCATTAAGATGGAGAGTGAAGTAGTTGACTCAGAGACTGGGGTCCTGAATTTAAATAAAAGAGACTACGATGGTATGAGGCGTGATTTGGGTAGCATTGATTGGGGAATGACACTCAAAGGGTTGACGGTGGATCACAGAAATCACAGAAACCCCACAGTGCAAATAGAGGCCATTTCGGCCCATCGAGCCTGCACCGACACATATCCCACCCGATCCCCGTAACCCCTACACCAACACATATCCCACTCTATCCCCGTATTTAATCCCCCTAAGACTAAGGGTCAATTTATCTTAGCCAATCAACCTAACCCGCATATTTTTGGACTGTGGGAGGAAACCGGAGCACCCGGAGGAAACCCACGCAAACACGGGGAGAATGTGCAAGCTCCACACAGACAGTCACCCGAGGCCAGATTTGTACCCGGGTCCCTGGCGCTGTGAGGCAACAGTGCTAACCACTATGCCACCGTGCTGGATAGGCAATGGCAAACATTCAAAGATCACATGGATGAACTACAGAATTTGTTCATTCCAGTTTGGCATTAAAAAAAAGGTGACTCAACCGTGGCTAACAAGGGAAATTAGGGATATCATAAGATCCAAGGAGACACATATCAAATTGGCCAGAAAAAGCAGTAAACCTGAGGATTGGGAGCAGTTTAGGATTCAACAAAGGAGGACAAAGGGATTAATTAAGAAAGGGAAAATAGAGTATGAGAGTAAGCTTGCAGAGAACATAAAAACTGTCTGTGAAAGCTTTTATAGATATGTGAAGAGAAAAAGATTGGTGAAGTCAAGCATAGGTCCCTTGCAGTCAGAATCAGGGGAATTTATAATGGGGAACAAAGAAATGGCAGGCCAATTAAATACATACTTTGGTTCTGTCTTCATAAAGGAGGACACAAATAACCTCCCGGAGATGTCAGGGAACATAGGGTCTAATGAAAGGGAGGAACTGAAAGAAATCAGTATTTGTAGGGAAATGGTGTTAGGGAAATTGACGGGATTGAAGGCCGATAAATCCCCAGGGCCTGATAATCTACATCCTAGGGTACTTAAGGAACGGGCCCTAGAAATAGTAGATGCATTGCTGGTCTTCTTCCAAAATTCGATAGACTCTGGAACAGTACCCATGGATTGGAGGGTAGCTAATGTTACCCTACTATTCAAAAAAGATGGTAGAGAGAAAATGGGGAATTACAGACTTGTAAGCCTGACATCAGTAGTGGGGAAAATGCTAGAGTCCATTATAAAAGAAGTAATAGCAGAGCATTTGGAAAACAGTGACCGGATCGGACAAAGTCAACATGGATTTACAAAGGGTAAATCGTGCTTGACTAATCTACTGGAATTTTTTGAGGTTGCAACTGGTAAAATAGATAAGGGAGAACCAGTGGATGTGATGTATTTGGACGTTCAAATGGCGTTTGATAAGGTCCCGCATAAGAGATTAGCGTGTAAAGTTAAGGCACATGGGATTGGGGGCAAGGTATTGACTTGGATAGAGAACTGGTTGGCAGACAGAAAGCAAAGAGTTGGAATAAACAGGTCTTTTTCCGAGTGGCAGGCAGTGACTAGTGGGGTACCACAGGGATCGGTCCTTGGACCCCAGCTATTCACAATATATATTAATGATCTAGACGAGGGAACTAGATGTAATATCTCCAAGTTTGCAGACAACACAAAGCTGGGTGGGCATGTGTGCTGTGAGGAGGATGCCGAGAAACTCCAGTATGATTTGGACAGGCTGGCTGATTGGGCAGAAGCATGGCAGATGCAATATAACGTGGATAAATGCGAGGTTGTCCACTTTGGTGTCAAAAACAGGAAGGCAGATTATTATCTGAATGGCAATAGATTGGGAGAAAAGTGTTATATCCGTGCATCTTAATGTTGTGTCCTTCAATAATCAGACAACAGACTGCAGGGAACGATCAACAGGTGTTTACTGAATGAGGGTTGCTGTAGAACTAATTGTACAGATCACTACTCAGGGTTTATATACAGGTGTGGTCACTGCCGGTACTACAGTATACAGGAGCTGTAAAAAGTAGTTCTCCCCTTAAAGGTACATACATTACAATTCCTCCCCTTTTAGATTAACAGTACCATAACACTCATTTAACAATTAAATATCAAACTAATTACAATTAACACTTTTAACATGCAACATTAGCTGAAAATAGTCTATTTATAAATTCAGTCTTTGGGGAGGCTTCCTGATCCTTTCTGGATAGCGCCTTTCCCGAGTGTCTTGCTCTTGGTGCGGAGGCGATTCTGGCCCCCTGTCGTCGGTTGGTTCATCCGCTTCCGATGCTACTGTTTCTGGGGTAGATGCTACCTGTACGTCGGGTTCATCACCAGGTACGTATGGGCGAGGCATGGGGTTGACTCGTTCCTGTGACTCTAGGATCTGGTCAGCATGGCGTCTCACAATGTTCTCCCCAACATCCACTGTGTACATTAGTGGCCCCTGCCGTGTGCATATCGTTCCTGGTTGCCATTTCTCTGTTCGGTAGTCGTGGGCCAAGACTGGTTGCCCTACATTGAAGCTCCTTGTCGGCTTCTCATTGATGTGCTGGAATTGCTTACTCTCAATATCTCTTCGTACATTTGGTCTGAGCAAATCCAGACGAGATCTCAACCTTCGGTTAAAGAACATCATGGCCGGGGCCTGGTTGGTGACTGCCTGTGTCGCATTTCTGTAGGCTAACAGGAAATTGTCCACCTTATGCTGCAGTGGAATGTTGTCATCGCACATGGCCTTTACTGCTTTTTTAAAGGTTTGTACAAACCTCTCAGACAATCCATTTGTGGCTGGATGATACGGGGCGGATGTGTAATGCCTTACCCCATTCCTTTTCATAAATCTTCGAAACTCTTCGGACACAAACTGTGGTCCGTTATCAGAGCAAATCTGCTCTGGCAAGCCGTTCCTGGCAAAAATGGTCCATAGGAGTGCAATAGTTTTCTCCGTGGTGGTGGAGGACATTTTGATCACCTCAGGCCATTTCGAGTGCGCATCCACGGCTATTAAAAACATTGAGTCCATGAATGGACCAGCAAAATCAATATGCACCCGTTGCCATGGAGATGAGGGCCACTCCCATGGGTGTACAGGGGTATGTGGTGGTGCATTTTGGACCTTCTGGCATCCTGAGCAGCTCTTTGTCAGGTCCTCGATTTGCTGATCAATCCCCGGCCACCACACATAAGCCCTAGCAAGGCTTTTCATTTTCAACCCTCCCAGATGGCCTTCGTGAAGCTCATTGAGCACTCTCTCCCTTGACTTGGGTGGAATTACCACTCGGGATCCACACATCAAGGTCCCCTGGCATACTGACAGCTGTTCTCTTCTGGATGAGAATGCTGGCAACAGTGAGTCGCCATGTGCTAACCATCCCTTCACCGTCAAATCATATTCCCGAGACAGTGTCAGGTCATTTCGGGTCTCCTTCTCTATACCAGCGTTAGTTACTGGCAAGCATTCAATTATAGTCGAATGAAATATTTCGACAGGATCCACTGCTGGTGCTTCCTCCGCAGTAGGCAGTGGCAGGCGTGATAGCCCATCAGCGTTTCCATGCTGTTTCGTGCCCTTACAGTCGATTTCATATTGGTGCGCCCCTAGGAAAAGGGACCATTTTGTAGCCGTTGCGCAGTCATCACCGGAACGCCCTTCTTTGGAGTAAAGATGGAGACAAGTGGTTGGTGGTCAGTCAGCAAGGCGAACTTCAGCCCGTGCAGATAGTGATTGAACTTTTTCACTCCCCACACTAGGCTGAGGGCCTCCCTGTCAATCTGGGCATAGGTACGCTCGGCTGAGGTTAGTAACCGAGACGCAAAGGCTACTGGCCTCTCCGAGCCATCCGGGAATTTGTGCGATAGCACCGCTCCAATGCCATACGGTGATGCATCACACGCCAACCGAATTGGTAGTGCTGGGTTGAAATGAGCCAACACCTCTTTTGATGTGATCAATGCTTTGCTCTTCTGGAAAGCTCGTTTACATTCTTCACTCCACTTCCATGGTACCCCCGTTTGCAGTAGGGTGTTCAGTGGGTGTAGTACGGTAGACAAATTCGGCAAGAACTTATGGTAGTAGTTCACCAGCCCGAGGAACGACCTCAGTTGTGACAAATTTTCCGGTGCTGGAGCCTTGACTACTGCCTCAATCTTTTCAGGGGACTTATGGAACCCCTCTTTATCAATAACGTGGCCACAATACGAGATCTGCTTCTGGAAAAACTGGCATTTGTGGCGATTAGCTTGGAGCCCATATTCCTTCAATCTAGTGAGCACCTGCTCCAGGTTGGTGAGGTGGTCACTGTCATTTTCGCCTGTGACCAGGATGTCGTCCAAATAACACTGGGTCCCTGGAATCCCTTGCAGGACTTGTTCCATTGCCCTTTGCCAAATAGCCGGAGCTGATGCTACCCCGAACACCAGCCGGTTGTATTGTTAGAGACCTTTATGAGTGTTGATCGTGAGGTATTGTTTCGAGGCTTCTTCTACCTCCATTTGCCGGTACACCTGGGCCAGATCAATCTTAGTGAAGCATTTCCCTCCAGATAGCGAGGCAAAAATATCTTCAATCCGCGGAAGCGAATATTGTACCATGTGAAGGATTGGGTTCACTGTCACCTTAAAGTCCCCACAGATGCGAACCTTTTTTGGTTCCCCAGGCGTATTACTCAACGACCTCTTCATTACAGGAACGATGGGTGTAGCCCACTCGCTCCAGTCCACTTTGGACATTACCCCTGAACGTTCCAAACCTTCCAGCTCTGCTTCAATGGCTGGGCGGATCGCATAAGGTACCGGTCTGGCCTTAAAAAACTTTGGGCTTGCATTTTCCTCTATTTTGATCATCGCTGTTATGCCTTTTAGTGTTCTGTGTCCCTGCTGGAACACTTCTTGTCCATCAGTTAGCATTTTTGACAATCGTCCAGGTGTGACGTCGTCATCCTTTTTGGCATCTACAGTCAGTGCTTGTATGGAATGCCAATCTAGCTGTATCTTTCGGATCCATTCCTGTCCTAGTAGTGGTGGTCCTCCATCTGGCAATACATATAGCTCCATTTTTGCTGTTTCCTTGCCGTTATATATAACATTCACCCTTATTTTTCCTTTGGGGTAGACTTTTTGCCCCGTGTACGTCTTCAAGACAATCTTTGTATCTCTCAAGGGTATATGTGAGAATAGCCACTTGTAGTCCCTTCGGTTTATGACTGTTAGGGCTGATCCTGTGTCCAATTCCATTTTCACTTGGACTCCTGCTATCTTGAGCGTGACCCAGATAGTTTGGTGATCCTCCGTTTTGATCACATTATGTAGGTTCAGACAACCCAGCTCCTTGCTTCCGGAGTCTGTATCACTCTTCTGTTCGTCTGAACTACTTTCCGTCACCTTATGTACCTTCTTGTACTTCTCCTGTGGAGATTTCTTGCTGCTGGTTTTCTTTCCCGACCTGCAGACTCTTGCTATGTGTCCTACTTTTCCACACTGTCTGCACACTTTGTCCTTGAACCAGCAACCATTATGGTCGTGTGTTGTTCTGCCGCAGCGATAGCACTTCACTGTTCCGTATGACATTTCATTTGTGCCATATTCTTGCGGTCTCCGTTGTATCTCTGCAGCGCCCCATGCTGCTGCTTCGTGTGATACTGCAATGCTGAAAGCCTTGTCCAACATAAGATCCTTTTCTGATAGAAGCCGTTTCTGGGTTCCTTCACTTTGAAGCCCACACACAAACTTGTCCCTTAAAGTATCTGCTAGTCCCATTCCAAACTGGCAGTGTTTCGATAGCTTGCGCAGTTCCGTTAAATACTCAGCATTGCTTTCATCTTTATGCTGATTCCTTTTGTGAAACTTAAATCTTTCTGCTATCAGCAGCGGTGTGGGGTTTAAGTGGTCCTGTAGGATTGACACTATATTTTCAAAATCCTTTTCTACTGGCTTCTCTGGGATTACTAGGTTTCGTAGTAAGCCATACGTTTTTGCACCCATTGAATTCACCAATACCAGCGCCTACTTGTCATCTGGCACTTCATTCGCCTTGCAGTATGCTTCTATGCATTCGACATATATCGTCCAATCTTCGACTTCATTTTCGAACGCTGTGATACTGCCACTCTTCGGCATTTTTGGGTGTGGTTAGACTGGCTTAAAATGGCATCTCCCGCGCTTTCCTTTCTTCCCCGCTGCGGCTTAAAATGGCGTCTCCCGCGCTGCTGCCAATGCCGCTCTCGGCGGTCCTCGTGGCAAATGGCGATGCCCTGTGGGTTTTGTGTGCTGCTCCTGTGCTGATGCCAATGCCGCTCTCTGCGGTCCTCATGGCAATGGCAGCGCCTCGCATTTTCCTGCGCGCCTCTCTCCCCCGTTGATGCTGTTCGGCCCTTGAACACCGGCTGCGCTCTGCTCTCTCTCGTCTCTCTCCCCGTTGACGCCGCTCGGTCCTGAACACCAGCTGCGCCCTGTGCGCTCTGCCCTCTCTCTCTCCCCCGTCGACGCTGCTCGGCCTTTTTCTGTGCCGCTCGGTCGGCTCTAGCCACCGCTGTCCGGGAAGGGTCTGCGCAGTACCTGTTGCCAGCCCATTTTGCTGGACCACCGTGAATGGAAAGCCAAGCCTGGCTCTCGACAGCCTCCCCTGCGATGCTCAAATCTCCGCTGGGTAACTGGGCGGTTGCCCATGGTTGACGCCCGTGCTTCTGGACTCGACCTCCTTCCACTGTGCTCCAGGAGCGAATCCATAGAAGCATAGAAGATAGGAGCAGGAGTAGGCCATTCGGCCCCTCGAGCCTGCTCCGCCATTCAATGAGATCATGGCTGATCATCCAAATTCAGTACCCTGTCCCTGCCTTCTCCCCATATCCCTTGATCCCTTTAGCCTTAAGAAATATATCCAACACTTTCTTGAATATACTTAATGAACTGGTCTCCACCGCCCTCTGTGGCAGAGAATTCCATAGGTTCACCACTCTCTGGGTGAAGAATTTCCTCCTAATTTCAGTCCTAAATGGCTTGCCCCTTATCCTTAGACTATGACCCCTGGTTCTGGACTCCCCGGCCATCAGAAACATCCTTCCTGCATCTAGTCTGTCCAGGCCTGACAGAATTTTATAGGTTTCGATGAGATCCCCTCTCAATCTTCTAAGCTCCAGTGAGTATAAGCCCAATCGACACAATCTCTCATCATACTTCATTCCTGCCATCCCAGGTATCAGCCTGGTGAATCTTCGTTGCACTCCTTCCATGGCAAGAACGTCCTTCCTCAGGTAAGACGACCAAAACTGCACTCAATACTCAAGGTGCAGTCTCACCAAGGCCCTGTACAACTGCAGCAAGACATCCTTGTTCTTGTACTAGAACCCTCTTGCTACGAAGGCCAAAATACCATTTGCCTTCTTAACTGCCTGCTGCACCTGCATGCTTACCTTCAGCAACTGGTGCACAAGAACACCCAGGTCTCTTTGCACTTCCCCTTCTCCCAATCTATTGCCATTCAAATAATAATCTGCCTTCCTGTTTTTGCCACCAAAGTGGATAACCTCACATTTATCCACATTATAGTGCATTTCCCATGTTTCTGCCCAATCACCCAACCTGTCCAAATCGTACTGGAGTTTCACGACATCCTCCTCACAGCATACCCTCCCACCCAGCTTTGTGTCGTCTGCAAATTTGGAGATATTACATCCAATTCCCTCATCCAGATCATTAATATATATTGTGAACAGCTGGGGTCCTAGGACCGATCCTTGCGGTACCCCACTAGTCACTGCCTGCCACTCGAAAAACAATCCGTTTATTCCAACTCTTTGCTTCCTGTCCGCCAACCAGTTCTCTATCCAAGTCAATACCTTGCCCCCAATCCCATGTGCCTTAATTTTGCACGCTAATCTCTTATGAGGGACCTTATCGAAAGCCTTCTGAAAGTCCAAATACACCACATCCACTGGTTCTCCCTTATCTATTTTACCAGTTACATCCTCAAAAAATTCCAGTAGATTAGTCAAGCATGATTTACCTTTTCTAAATCCATGTTGACTTTGTCCGATCCAGTCACTGCTTTCCAAGTGCTCAGCTATTACATCTTTTATAATGGACTCTAGCATTTTCCCCACTACCGATGTCAAGCTTACTGGTCTATAATTCCCCGCCTTTTCTCCACCACCTTTTTTGAATAGTGGGGTAACATTAGCCACCCGCCAATCCATGGGTACTGTTCCAGAGACTATCGAGTTCTGAAAGATGACCAGCAATGCATCTACTATTTCTAGGGCCACTTCCTTATGTACCCTGGGATGTAGAATATCAGGCCCTGGGGATTTATCGGCCTTCAGTCCCATCAATTTTCCTAACACCATTTCCCTACATATACTGATTTCTTTCAGTTCCACCCTTTCATCAGACCCTATGTTCCCCGGCATCTCTGGGAGGTTATTTGTGTCCTCCTTTGTGAAGGCAGAACCAAAATATGTATTTAGTTGGTCTGTCATTTCTTTGTTCCCCATTATAAATTCCCCCAATTCTGACTGCAATGGACCTATGCTTGACTTCACCAATCTTTTGCTTTTCACATATCTATAAAAGCTTTTACAGTCAGTTTTTATGTTCCCTGCAAGCTTACTCTCATATTCTATTTTCCCTTTCTTAATTAATCCCTTTGTCCTCCTTTGTTGAATCCTAAACTGCTCCCAATCCTCAGGATTATTGCTTTTTCTGGCCAATTTATATGCCCTCTCCTTGGACCTTATGCTATCCCTAATTTCCATTGTTAGCCACGGTTGGGTCACCTTTTTTGTTTTATTTTTATGCCAAACTGGAATGAACAAATTCTGTAGTTCATCCATTCGGTCTTTGAATGTTTGCCATTGCCTATCCACCGTCAACCCTTTGAGCGCCATTCCCCAATCAATCCTACCCAACTCGCTCCTCAGACCATCATAGTTTCCTTTATTTAAATTGAGGACCCTAGTCTCCAAGTCAACTACTTCATTCTCCATCTTAATGAAGAATTCTATCATATTATGATCGCTCCGACCCAAGGGGCCTCGTACAACAAGATTGCTAATTAATCCTTCCTCATTACATAATACCCAGTCTAAGATGGCCTTATCTCTGGTTGGTTCCTCGACATATTGGTCCAGGAAACCATCCCATAAACACTCCAGGAATTCCTCCTCCACAGTATTGTTACTAATTTGGTTGGCCCAATCTATATGTAGATTAAAGTCACCCATGATGACTGCTATGCCCTTATTGCACGCTTCTTTAATTTCCCTTTAAATGCCATCCCCAACCTCCGCCTTACTGTTTGGAGGTCTATAAACCACTCCCACTAACGTTTTTTTCTCCTTAGTATTTCTCAATTCTACCCATACAGATTCCACCTCATCAGAGCTAATATCCTTCATTACAATTGTGTTAATCCCTTCTTTAACCAGTAATGCTACCCCACCTCCCCTTCCTTTTTGCCTATCTTTCCTGAATATCGAATACCCCTGGATGTTGAGTTCCCAGTCCTGGCCTTCCTTGAGCCACATTTCCGTAATCCCAACCAAATCGTATTTGTTTACTTCTATTTGCGCAGCCAATTCATCCACCTTATTACAAATGCTCCTCGCATTAAGACACAAAGCCTTCAGGCTTGTTTTTTTAACACTCTTAGGCCTATTAGAATTATTATTTACTGTGGCCATGTTTGATTTAAACCATTGATTTCTCTGACTGCCACTTTTGTTTTTCTCCTTCCTATCTTTTGCATTTATCCTTGTTTCCCTTTCCTCTGTCTCCCTGCTCAGGTTCCCAACCCCCTGCCATTTTAGGTTAAACCCTTCCCCACAGCACTAGCAAACACTCCCCCTAGGACATCGGTTCCAGCCCTGCCCAGGGGCAAACCGTCCGGTTTGAACTGGTCCCACCTCCCCCAGAACCGGTTCCAATGTCCCAGGAACTTGAATCCCTCCCCCTGGCACCATTCCTCTAGCCACGTATTCATCTGAAGTATCCTTCTATTTCTACTCTGACTAGCACGTGGCACTGGTAGCAATCCTGAGATTACTACCTTTGAGGTCCTGTTTTTTAATTTATCTACTAACTCCCTATATTCCGCCTTTAGGACCTCATCCCGCTTTTTACCTATATCGTTGGTGCCTATATGCACCACGACAACTGGCTGTTCACCCTCCCCTTCCAAGATGTTCTGCAGCCGCTCGGAGACATCCTTGACCCTTGCACCAGGGAGGCAACACACCATCCTGGAGTCTCGTTTGCGGCCGCAGAAACGCCTATCTATTCCCCTTACAATTGAATCCCCTATTACTATAGCTCTACCCCTCTTTTTCCTCCCATTCTATGCAGCAGAGCCACCCCTGATGCCAGGAAGTTGGCTGCTGCTGCCTTCCTCTGATAAGCCATCCCCCCCAACAGTACTCAAAGTGGTGTATCTGTTGGAGAGGGGGAAGACCACAGGGGACCCCTGCACTACCTGCCTGCGCCTAGTACTCTGCCTGTTGGTCACCCGTTCCCTTTCTTCCTGTCCAACCTCTACCTGCGGTGTGTCCAACTCCATAAATGTGCTATTCACGATGTCCTGAGCATCGTGAACGCTCCAGTATGTATCCAATCGCAGCTCCAGTGCCGCAATGCTGTCTGTCAGTAGCTGCACCCTGGGAGGTGATGCAGAGTTGCAGGTAGGTTTGAATCTGCGTCGTCGCCAATGTTATATCCGTGTAACTTAATGTTGTGTCCTTCAATAATCAGACAACAGACTGCAGGGCACGATCAACAGGTGTTCACTGAATGAGGGTTACTCTAGAACTAATTGTACAGATCATTACTCAGGGTTTATATACAGGTGTGGTCACTGCTGGTATTACAGTATACAGGAGCTGTAAAAAGTAGTACTCCCCTTAAAGGTACATACATTACAAAAGGGAAGTGCAACGAGACCTGGGTGTCCTTGTGCACCAGTTGCTGAAGGTAAGAATGCAAGTGCAGCAGGCGGTTAAGAAGGCAAATGGTATGTTGGCCTTCGTAGCGAGAGGGTTTGAGTACAGGTACAAGGATGTCTTGCTGCAGTTGTGCAGGGCCTTGGTGAGACCACATCTTGAGTATTGTGTGCAGTTTTGGTCGTCTTATCTGAGGAACGATGTTCTTGCCATGGAGGGAGTGCAGCGAAGATTCACCAGACTGATACCTGGGATGGCAGGAATGACGTATGAGGAGAAATTGGGTCGATTGGGCTTATACTCGCTGGAGTTTAGAAGAATGAGAGGGGATCTCATTGAAACTTATAAAATTCTAACAGGACTAGACAGACTAGATGCAGGAAGGATGTTCCCGATGGTCAGGGAGTCCAGAACAGGGGTCACAGTCTAAGGATAAGGGGTAAGCCATTTAGGACAGAGATGAGGAGGGATTTCTTCACCCAGAGAGTGGTTAACCTGTGGAATTCTCTACCACAGAAGGCAGTAGAGGCCAATTCATTAAATATATTCAAGAAGGAGTTAGATATATTTCTTAAGGCTAAAGGGATCAGGTGATATGGAGAGAAGGCAGGAACAGGGTACTGAATTTGGATGATCAGCCATGATCTCATTGAATGGCGGAGCAGGCTTAAGGGGCCGAATGGCCTACTCCTGCTCCTATTTTCTATGTTTCTATGTTATGTCAGACTGTATCAGTAGGTCATGACAGGCCCTATCATTGTCGTGATGAATATGAGTTCCACTTTTTCTGGCCTATTCCCCCGCCTGAAAACTGCAACAATTTCCATTAAACCGGTGAACTAAAAAGAATCACAGCTTCCCTCCCCGCCCCCCCACCCTCGAAGGCACTGACCAGAATTGCAGATTGCTTCTACAAGCACCAGACATCTTCTGGTACCTCTCCCAATTGGCAAGTTTTTGATAGAATCATACAGCACAGAATGAGGCCATTCGTCCATTGTGCCTGTGCCAGCTCTTTGAAAGAGCTATCCAATTAGTCCCATTCCCCTGCTTTTTCCCCATAGCCCTGCAAATGTTTCATTTTCAAATATACATCGGATTCCCTTTTGAAAGTTACTGTTGAATTTGCTTCCACCACCCTTTCAGGCAGTGCATTCCAGATCACAACAACCTGCATAAAAAAAATTCTCCTCATCTTCCCTTTGGTTCTTTTGCCAATTATATTAAATCTGTGTCCTCTGGTTACTGGCCCTCCTGCCAGTGGAAACAGTTTCACCTTATTTACTCTATCAAAACCCTTCAGAATTTTGAACTCCTCTATTAAATCTCCCCTTAATTTTCTCTACTGATGAGAGTCTAAACACTGGGGGCTGAATTTTCCTAGGTGGTAGCGGGCGAGATCGGTGGTGGGTCGGGTGGGAAAGTTGTTATTCTTAACAGCAGGCCCGCTGTCATCTCGCTCCCATGCACCTTTCCCACAGGCACGTCTGTCATGGGGAGCCGACCCGACTGGCAGCGGCGGGGGACCCAATTGAGATCATTATCAGGCACAAGAGCCTTTTTTCACTTACTTTCAAAATTTTCCTGCATGGCCACGGGATTCACACAGCTCAGGAACCACATCCGTCAACCTAAGGCGTGAGTTCCGTGGCCATTGCTCCAGCTGATTACTTGACAGCATGGAAAACAAACCAAATAAAAACATGTTGATTACATCAGCTAACAGATTGATGGAGATTCTGTTCTACTTGAAAAGATACTGGTAAATGTTAATTCAGAAATTCCTGAAGGGATGTGAGTGCTGAAGTCTCCCATCCTACCCTCGATGGTGAGGGAAATACATTTTTCACTGGCCATTCTCGGCTGTTGCAATGAATTGGCCTGCACTATAAAAAATGACATATACCATTTAAATAAATTTTTGTGTTGTTTCTGGTCAGGTTTTTCTCACAGTATACTGTAATTGTCCAGTTACACATTAAATCAAGTCATCAACCATAATAATTTCATTCTCATCACTCATTTCACTGGTTCAATTTGCTTTCAGTCCCTGAATATGACTAGTTTAATTTTTCAGTCTGAGACTTTAGGGTGAATTTCTGCGAAAGTTCTCTCAATTGTCCATTGTTAAGTTCAATGGAAGAGCTGCAGAAATCCCAGAAACACATTGTAAGCACCACTTACACTGTTTGTCAGGGTTTCCGCAGCTCTTCCACTGAACTTGCTTAAGATTGGAAATCCACACCTTTACAATTACATTTAAAATCTGCTTAATTTTTTGTATTACCTATACACACACATTTTTTATTTATACCAGTTACTGATACAAAAGTCTGTAGATTTGTGACTAAAGCACCAATAACTTCTCAATTCATGTATTTTTTAAATTATGTTCTTGATTGTATTTGTAGATGGCGTCATATTACTTAATAATATTATTTAAATATTTCTTTGTCACTCATATATAACTTTTATTATATTATTGTACAATAAAGATTCAACACCCACTATATTAGGTTATACTTAAAATGTAATGTGGTCAGGGTCCCTTTAAGAATCCCGACTTAAAACGCATCATGAATGACGTCACCAGACCCGCGCCACCTAATTGGGCTGGGTAATGTGCTGAGCGGGCTTAATAGGCCCCATTAAGGTAAGTTCATTTTGTACAGCGGGATGGAGCCAGCAGCAGTGGCGGAACCCGCCATGGACACTAGTCACACTGGACCCGCCAAGGCAAGGAAAATTCCGGCCTGAGTATTGGCAGAGTATTCAACTGTAGAAGGCATTATTGCCAAGTCTGGCCTTGTCAGACATCGCCACACGCATTCTTTCCACTCCAGGTCACTGTGATCAACAACAACAACAATTTGCATTTATATAACTCCTTTAATGTAGAAAAAAGCCCCCAGGCACTTCAGAGGCATAACGTAAAATAAATTAAATGAGCAGGAAACCTATGTAGCTTAGGGGTACTGAAGCCAGTGTCCTGCCAAACCGAATAACTAGGGCAGTAGACAGGGCTTTAAACTAATGAAGGTGGGGTGGGAGGATTCAGGAAAGAGTAAATTTAAAAGCAGTAAGAGAAATGTCAAGGCTCTAGACCAGAGTAGATTTTTGGGTAAAAATAAGAAGAGTGGGTCAGGAAGGGACAGAGAGAGTAATAAAGGTAATAAGGCATCAGTGACTAAGGTGACATCAGGTAAAAATTGAAATAAGTCAAAGCTAAAGGCAGTATAACTGAATGCGCAAAGCATTTGCAACAAAATTGATGAATTAATAGCACAGGTAGAAATTAACAGGTTGATCTAATAGCCAAAATGGAGACATGGTTGCAAAGTGGCCAAGTTTGGGAACTAAATATTCCAGGATACTTAACTTTTAGAAGAGATAGGCAAAATGAAAAAGGAGGAGGGGTAGCCCTGATAATAAAGGATAGGATAAAGACAGTAGAGAGAAAGGATCTTAGCTCTGAAAATCAAGAAGTAGAATCAGTTTGGGTGGAGCTAAGAAATAGCAAGGGGCAGAAAACATTGGTGGGAGTTGGTTATAGGCCCTCAAACAATAGTTGTAATGTAGGGAGGAGTATAAATCAGGAAATTAGAGTTGCATGTAACAAGGGTAATACAGTAATCATGGGGACTTTAATCTACATATAGACTGGGCAAACCAAATTTGCAGTAATAGTGTGGAGGATGAATTCATGGAATGTATGAAAGATAGTTTTCTAGATTAGTATGCAGAGGAACCAACTAGGGAACAGGTTATTTTAGATCTAGTATTGTGCAATGAGAAAGGGTTAATTAATAACCTTGTAGTAAAGGGGTCTTCAGGGAAGAGTGACCATAATATGATAGAATTTTATATTGAGCTTGAAAGTGATTTAGTCAAATCCGAAACTAGGGTCTTAAATCTAAACAAAGCAAACTACATAGGTATAAGGGGCGAGTCGGCTAAGGTAGATTGGAAAACTACATTTAAAGGTATGACTGTAGACAAGAAATGACATAGAAACATAGAAACATAGAAGATAGGAGCAGGAGTATGCCATTCGGCCCCTCGAGCCTGTTCCGCCATTTAATGAGATCATGGCTGATCATCCAAATTCAGTACCCTGTCCCTGCTTTCTCCTCATATCCCTTGATACCTTTAGCCTTAAGAAATATATCTAACTACTTCTTGAATATATTTAATAAGTTGGCCTCTACTGCCTTCTGTGGTAGAGAATTCCACAGGTTCACCACTCTCTGGGTGAAGAAATTCCTCCTCAACTCAGTCCTAAATGGCTTACCCTTATCATTAGACTGTGACCCCTGGTTCTGGACTCCCCCGCCATTGGAAACATCCCTCCTGCATCTAGTCTGTCTAGACCTGTTAGAATTTTATAAGTTTCAATGAGATCCCCTCTCATTCTTCTAAACTCTAGCAAATATAAGCCTAATCGACCCAATCTCTCTTCATACATCATTCCTGCCATCCCAGGTATCAGGCTGGTGAATCTTCGCTGCACTCCCTCCATGGCAAGAACATACTTCCTCAGATAAGGCGACCAAAACTGCACACAATATTCAAGATGTGGTCTCACCAAGGCCCTGTACAACTGCAGCAAGACATCCTTGTTCCTGTACTCAAACCCTCTCGCTACGAAGGCCAACATACCATTTGCCTTCTTAACCGCCTGCTGCACCTGCATGCTTACCTTCAGCGACTGGTGCACAAGGACACCAAGGTCTCGTTGCACTTCCCATTTTCCCAATCTATTGCCGTTCAGATAATAATCTGACTTCCTGTTTTTGCCACCAAAGTGGATAACCTCACATTTATCCACATTATACTGCATCTGCCATGCATCTTCCCAATCATCCAACCTGTCCAAATCATACTGGAGTTTCTCTGCATCCTCCTCACAGCACACACGCCCACCCAGCTTTGTGTTATCTGCAAACTTGGAGATATTACATCCAGTTCCCTCGTCTAGATCATTAATATATATTGTGAATAGCTGGGGTCCTAGCACCGTTCCCTGCGGTACCCCACTAGTCATTGCCTGCCACTCGGAAAAAGACCAGTTTATTCCAACTCTTTGCTTCCTGTCTGCCAACCAGTTCTCTATCCAAGTCAGTACCTTACCTCCAATCCCATGTGCTTTAACTTTGCATGCCAATCTCTTATGCGGGACCTTATCGAAAGCCTTCTGAAAGTCCAAATACACCACATCCACTGGTTTTCCCTTATCTATTCTACCAGTTACATCCTCTAGCATTTACACAATTAATACATATTTTACAACAAATATGCATTCCTTTAAGGCACAAAACGCCCACGGGAAAAAGGTCCAACTGTGGCTAACAAGAGAAGTTAAAGATAGTACTAGATCAAAGGAAGAGGCTTATAATCTTGCCAAAAAGAGTAGTCAGCCTGAGGATTGGGAGGACTTTATAATTCAGCAAAGGAGGATCAAGAAATTGATAAAGAAAGGAAAAACAGAATATGAGAGTAAAGTAGCGAGAGACATAAAAACAGACTGTAAAAGCTGCTATAGGTATGTAAATAGGAAAAGATTAGCAAAAGTAAATGTGGGTCCCTTATAGGCTTAGACAGAAGAAATTATAATGGGGAATAAGGAAATGGCAGGGAAATACTTTGGGGGCGATTTTGCCAGCCCTGTGGAGGCGGGTTTAGAGGCGGGGCTGCCGGGAAAATGGCAGAATCTGGGGGCGGGTACCCATCCCGCCCCCAACCTGTCTCTGTGCCATCTTCGCAGGAGGCGAATACCTGACCTGCGCCGGGTCCCGTCTCCTGGAGGTGGGAAGAGGATTATAACCACTTAATTGCCTGTTAACAGCTAGTTAACAGGCAGTTAAGAGGATTATCCCCATTTTTCCATCATAGGTGCGGGCTTCCTATAACCGGCTTCCTCTTAACTGGCCTGCTAAGCCCGTTCGGCGGGCTTAACAAGGTCAATCAAGGGAAAATAGCGTGGGTTGGCCACAAGTCAATGGAGGCAGGACTAAAACCCAACAAGCAGCAGTCCCACCTCCAATGCGCCCCCATTGGCAAAATCATCCCCTTTGTGTCTGTCTTCATGGAAGAAGATGCAAAAAACTTCCCGGAAATAGTGGAGAACCAAGGCTCTAGCGAGAATGAGAAACTGAAAGAAATTAGTATTATTAAAAAAATATTACTGGAGAAATTAATTGGACTGAAAGCCGATAAATCCCCTTGACCCGAAGGCCTATATCCTAGGGTTTTGAAAGAGGTGGCTATAGAGATAGTGGATGCATTGGTTGTCATTTTCCAAAGTTCCATAGATTCTAGAACAGTTCCCGCGGATTGGAAAGTAGCAAATGTAGCCCCACTATTTAAGAAAGGAGGGAGAGAGGAAATGGAGAACTATAGACCAGTTAACCTGACATCAGTAGTAGGGAAAATGCTAGAATTTCTTATTAAGGATGTGGTAACAGGGCAGTTAGAAAATAATAATAGGATTGGGCAGATTCAACATGGATTTATGAAAGGGAAATCGTGTTTGACAAATCTGTTATAATTTTTTGAGGCTGTAACTAGCAGAATATATAAGGGGGAACCAAGGGATGTGGTGTATTTGGATTTTCAGAAGGCATTCAATAAGGTGCCACACAACAGGTTATTAAACACAATTAGGGCTCATGGGATTGGGGGTAATATACTAGCATGGATTGAGGATTGGTTAACGGACAGAAAACAGAGAGTAGGAATAAACGGGTCATTTTCGGGTTGGCAGGCTGTAAATAGTGGGGTACCGCAAGGATCAGTGCTTGGGTCTCAGCTATTCACAATCTACATCAATGATTTGGATGAGGGACCAAATGTAATATATCCAAATTTGCTGAAGATGCAAAGCTGGGTGGGAATGTAAGTTGTGAGGAGGATGCAAGGAGGCTTCAAGCGGATATGGACAGGCTAAGTGAGTGGGCAAGAATATGGCAAATGGAATATAATGTGGTGAAATGTGAAGTTATCCACTTTGGTAGGTAAAATAGAAAAGCAGAGTATTTTTAAATGGTGAGAGATTGGGAAATGTTGGTGTTCAGAGGGAGCTGGGTGTCCTTGTACACGAATCACTGAAAGTTAACATGCAGGTACAGCAAGCAATTAGGAAAGCAAATGGTATGTAGGCCTTTATTACAAGAGGATTTGAGTATAAGAGTAAAGACATCTTACTGCATTTATATAGGGCCCTGGTAAGACCACACCTGGAGTATAGTGTACTGCTTTGCTCTCCTTACCTAAAGAAGGATATACTTGCCATAGAGGGAGTGCAAAGAAGGTTCACCAGACTGGTTCCTGGGATGGGGGGATTGTCCTATGAGGAGAGATTGAGTAGACTAGGCCTATATTCTCTAGAGTTTAGAAGAATGAGAGGTGATCTCATTGAAACATACCAAATTCTTACAGGGCTTGACAGGGAAGATGCAGGGAGGATGTTTCCCCTGGCTGGGGAATCTAGATCCAGGGGTCATAGTCTCAGAATAAGAGGTTCGCCATTTAGGACAGAGATGAGGAGAAATTTCTTCACTCAGAAGGTGGTGAACCTTTGGAATTCTCTCCCCCAGAGGGCTGTGGAGGCTCAGTATTTGAGCATATTCAAGACAGAAATCAATAGATTTTTGAATATTAAAGGAATCAAGGGATATGGGGATAGTACAGGAAAGTGGAGATGATCAGCCATGGTCAGCTCCTATTTCTTATGTTCTTATGTTATGTTCTTATGTTCTAAGGGTTGCATCCCTAACATTACCCTGACTGCACCCTGCAAACTCAGCACTAACTGGGGATCAGCCTGTATGGCTCAGTTGCACCCAAACCTGCAACCTCCACCACCTAGAAGGACAAGGGCAGCAGGTGCCATGGGAAAACCATCATCACACGGACTGCAGTGGTTCAAGAAGGCAGCTCGCCAACACTTTCTCAAGGGCAACTAGGGATGGGTAATAAGTGCCGACCTTGCCAGCGACGCCCACATCCCGAGAATGAATTTGAAAAGCCTAGTTAGTGAATTTACTAAATACCTTATTGGATAGAGCCACCACCTAATGTAGTGAATGAGCTGAACAGCCTAGGGCAAGTTAGTTAGAATAAAGAAATCTGACAGATGGTTGCTTACTGGCCCCTTGTACTGCATATGGTGTTGGCAATCCCATCAAGAAGCCATCTTCCAAATGCCCTAATTTGTGTGAAATTACTCTATCAAAATGCATGAAAAATAATTCCAGAATCAGAACACTTTGCAACTTTCAGAATGGAAAAAATCTCTGCTATTGGAAAATAAGCTAAAATGGAAATTTACTGAGGGAAATTGTAGAGACCTTGAGACAACCTGATCGGATTTAGCAGATTGCAATGCCCTCTACTGGCTGTTGTGAAAATGACTCAAAAAGTTTAAAAGAAAAACTGGGGGTAAATTTCCGCAAGGGTTCTCCTACTTGAGGCAAAACAGCCTTAAAGGGATAGACCCTGAATGTACTGAGGGTTGTCCTACTTTGTTTGTTAAAAGTGGACACATGTGAAAAGGAATCAGAAACAATTTGGCACAAAGCACAACCCTGTGTTAAAACCCAAATCTTGTTTCACTACAGAAAATGTAAATAATTTGAAATCTTTTACAGCAGATCTTCTACATCCTGTGTCTGCTGACTCCTGGGACCACCTACAGTGTGCGCTACAGGATATGCATCATATTAATTGGAACGTTCATTGAATTGGGACATTTCCTTACTCACTAATTCCTCCTGTCTGCTCCAGATGAAATTATGTTTTATATCAGCGACAACAAAAACTTGCCTTTAAATAGTGCCTTTAACATAATAAAACATCCCAAGGTGCTTCGCAGGAGCGTCATCAGACAAAATTTGATACCGAGCCGCATAAGGTGATATTAGGGCAGATAGGAACATATGAACAGGAGTAGGACATTTAGCCCCTCGAGCCTGTTCCGCCATTTAATGAGATCATGGCTGATCTGTGACCTAACTCTATATGCCCGCCTTTGCCCCATATCCCTTAATACCTTTGGTTAACAAAAAGCTATCAATCTCAGATTTAAAATTAACGATTGAGCTAGCATCAATTGCCGTTTGCAGAAGAGAGTTCCAAACTTCTACCACCCTTTGTGTGTAGAAATGTTTCCTAATTTCACTGCTGAAAGGTCTGGCTCTAATTTTTAGACTATGCTCCCTAGTCTTAGATTCCCCAACCAGCGGAAATAGTTTCTCTCTATCTACCCTATCTGTTCCCCTTAATATCTTGAAAACTTCAATCAAATCATCCCTTAACCTTCTAAATTCTAGGGAATACAACCCTAGTTTGTGTAATCTCTCCTCATAATTTAACCCTTGGAGTCCGAGTATCATTCTGGTAAACCTCCACAGCACTCCCTACAAGGCTAATACATCCTTCTTAAGGTCTGGTGCCCAGAACTGCTCACAGTACTCCAGGTGTGGTATAACCAGGGCTTTGTATAGCTGTAGCATAACTTCTACCCCCTTGTATTCTAGTCCTCTAGATATAAAGGCCAGCATTCCATTAGCCTTTTTGATTATTTTCTGTACCTGTTCTAAAATGACCAAAAGCTTGGTCAAGGAAGTAGGTTTCAAGGAGTATCTTAAAGGAGGAAAGAGAGGTACAGGAAACTTTGTGCTATCCGGCACCGACGGGACCGAGCTGTTGCCGTTCCCTCAAAACTGCCGGACAAACCAGCGTTAATGTTGAAGCATACGGAGCTTCAGCTCCGTATCTGGCAACAAACACTGTTGCTTAGCAACAGCTTCTAAACAGTCGGCTGTACCTTGGAAGCGTCTCTGTCGCTTAGCAACAGCTTCAGAGAAACTTTGCAGAGCCTGACTGTTGGAAAAAAAAGCCACGAGAAGAAAAAAAAACTAACAAAACGGCTCCTGATTTTTGCCGGTGGCTCGAGCTTGCCGGACATTTAGCCTCCGGATAACACAAAGTTTCCTGTAGCAAGGCAGAGAGGTTTAGCGAGGGAATTCCAGAGCTTAGGGCCTAGGCAGCTGAAGGCACGGCCGCCAATGGTGGGGCAATTGAAATCAAGGATGCACAAGAGGCCAGAATTGGAGGAGCACCGATATATCAGAGGGCTGTATGGCTGGAGGAGGTTACAGAGATAAGGAGGGGTGAGGCCATGGAGAGATTTGTAAACAAGGATGAGAATTTTAAAATTGAGGTGTTGCTCAACCGGGAACCAATGTAGATCAGCGAGTACAGGGGTGATGGGTGAACGGGACTTGGTGCGAATCAGGATTCGGGCAGCAGAGTTTTGGATGAGCTTAAGTTTATGGAGGGTGGAAGATGGGAGGCCAGCCAGGAGTGTTTGGGAATAGTCGAGCCTAGAGGTAACAAAGGCATGGATGACGGTTTCAGCAGCAGATGAGCTGAGGCAAGGACGGAGTTGGCCGGTGTTACGGAGGTGGAAATAGGCGGTCTTAATGGTGGCGCAGATATGTGGTTGGAAGCTCATCCCGGGGTCAAATATGACACCAAGGTTGCGAATATTCTGGTTCAGAAACATAGAAACATAGAAACATAGAAAATAGGAGCAGGAGTAGGCCATTTGGCCCCTCGAGCCTGCTCCGCCATTCAATGCGATCATGGCTGATCATCCAAGTTCAGTACCCGGTACCTGCTTTCTCCCCATATCCCTTGATCCCTTTCGCCTTAAGAAATATATCCAACTCCTTCTTGAATATATTTAATGAATTGGCCTCTACTGCCTTCTGTGGTAGAGAGTTCCACAGGTTCACCACTCTCTGGGTGAAGAAATTCCTCCTCATTTCTGTACTAAAAAGCCTACCCCTTATCCTTAGACTGTGACCCCTGGTTCTGGATTCCCCGACCATCGGGAACATCCTCCCTGCATCTAGTCTGTCCAGTTTTGCCAGAATTTTATAAGTTTCAATGAGATCCCCTCTCATTCTTCTAAACTCCAGCGAGTACAAGCCCAATCAACCCAATCTCTCCTCCTACATCATTCCTGCCATCCCAGGTATCAGCCTGGTGAATCTTCGCTGAACTCCTTCCATGGCAAGAATATCCTTCCTCAGATATGGCGACCAAAACTGCACACAACACTGAAGATGTGGTCTCACCAAGGCCCTGTACAACTGCAGCAAGACATCCTTGTTCCTGTACTCAAACCCTCTCGCTATGAAGGCCGACATACCATTTGCCTTCTTAACCACCTGCTGCACCTGCATGCTTACCTTCAGCGACTGGTGCACAAGGACACCCAGGTCTCATTGCACTTCCCATTCTCCCAATCTATTGCCATTCAGATAATAATCTGCCTTCCTGTTTTTGACACCAAAGTGGATAACCTCACATTTATCCACGTTATATTGCATCTGCCATGCTTCTGCCCAATCACCCAACCTGTCCAAATCATCCTGTAGTTTCTTGGCATCCTCCTCACAGCATACACGTCCACTGAGCTTTGTGTCATCTGCAAATTTGGAGATATTACATCTAGTTCCCTTGTCAAGATCATTAATATATATTGTGAATAGCTGGGGTCCAAGGACCGATCCCTGCGGTACCCCACTAGTCACTGCCTGCCACTCGGAAAAAGACCTGTTTATTCCAACTCTTTGCTTTCTATCTGCCAACCAGTTCTCTATCCAAGTCAATACCTTGCCCCCAATCCCATGTGCCTTAACTTTACACGCTAATCTCTTATGTGGGAACTTATCGAAAGCCTCAGAGAGTTGCCAGGGAGAGGGATGTTTTTGGTGGCTAAGGAATGGAGTTTGTGGCGGGGACCAAAGACAATGGCTTCGGTCTTCCCAATATTTAGTTGGAGGAAATTTCTGCTCATCCAGTACTGGATGTTGGACAAGCTGTTGGACAATTTAGAGACAGTGGAGTAAACATGCATTTTATTGAACATTGCAGACACATGTGATAAGATTTATCATAACCGTGTTGAACGTAAGACAGTTACAGGTGAGGAAGGCCTTTCAGCCCTCTAAATTCAGCCCTTTAGAAAGATCCTAATCCCCCCCACCCCGCACTCCAGTATTCACTTGTTTCTTAAACTCTTCCAGTCATCTCACCTCCATAGTCCTATGTGGAAGTCTATTCCATATGTAGATTACTCTGTGTGAAGAATTTCCTGATATCAGTCCTAAATTTACCTTTTTCCAGTTTGAATTCCCTTGTCTTACTCTCACAATTTAATTTAAAGTAACATTCCAGATTTACCTTTTCATTCCTTTAATTAATTTATATACAGCTATAAGATCACCTTTAGACACTTCGGCCTAGAAATTCAGTTGGGCGCGCCAGCCGTTAGCGCCTTAGGAGGAGTAGATCTCGAGTGCTAGGCGCTTAGCGCCCGGGCGCAGCGTGATCTGCGCCTCGCCCCAACTTCAGTAGACATTTAGCGCCGGCGCAAGGTGTTTGCGCGCGCTCAGCTGCGCGCGCAGCTTATGACGTCATTTCGTCGTGCAACGCCCTTTGTGCGCCCCAAACCGGAACTTCAGTCGCGCCCGCCCAATGTGGGCGTGGCGGTGCTAAGAACTGTGAAGTGGAACGCAGCAGAGGCCCTGCGGGCCTTGGGGAGCGCTAATTAAAGGGCACTTACACTGAACTATAAAGGCCAGCCATTTTGCTGCAATGACTTTTGTGCAACGGATTTCTGGACAGAGACCAAGGAAGAGACCTTACTGATTTGGCCCAACATAGGAGAGGTATTTTTGGCTTCTGGCCAGAGCTTGGAAATTTGCCTCATTGTGATTTCATTGTTTGCAAGTATATTATGGGGGCTGCATGGGGTTCCAACCCTCAGTTTCAGCATTATGTGCGAAGGGCTCGCAGACGCTGTGTGAGAGGGGCAGCCATGCCTAGACGCAGAGGGGGCATCAGGCGTCGGCAATGTAGGCCTTACCCACTCAGGGAATACCGCCAGCAGGTGTCCTATCTCACCATGACTGCCGCGCAGTGTGTTATGAGGCTGCGCTTCAGAAGGGAGGTGGTTGCAGAGATCTGCCAGCTGCTTCACAGAGATCTGCGTCCACAGCTGATGTGCAGGACGTCTCTGTCGGTGGAAGTGAAGGTCACGGTGGCTCTGAACTTCTATGCAAGCGGCTCCTTCCAAGCCGCTGCTGGGGACATAGCGAACATATCCCAGTTCGCCGTGCATCGCTGCATCCGGCAGGTCACCGATGCCCTTTTCACAAGGAGACACCAATTCATCTCCTTCCCCATGACCCTGGAGAGGCAGGAGCAGCGTGCAGTCGGATTTGCGAGGATCGCGGACTTCCCCATGGTGCAGGGCGCCATTGACTGCACGCATGTGGCTTTGCGGGCACCTATCGACAATGCTGAGGATTACCGCAACCGGAAGGGCTACCATTCCCTCAATGTACAGCTGGTGTGTGACCACAGGCAGCGCATCCTAGCTGTCAATGCCCGCTTTCCAGGCAGCAGCCATGATGCATTTATCCTGCGCCAGACTACTGTGGCTGACATGTTCCAGGCACAGCCTCCCCCAAGAGGATGGCTTATTGGGGACAAAGGCTATCCTTTGTGTACATGGCTCATGACCCCGCTCCGCGCACCCAGGACCCCTGCTGAGGAGGCATACAACGAAAGCCATCAAGCCACAAGGAACATCATAGAGCAAACGATTGGCGTCCTCAAGCAACGGTTCCGCTGCCTGGATCGCTCCGGCGGATCTCTGCAGTATTCGCCGGATAGAGTGTCCCAGTTCGTCGTCGTTTGCTGCATGCTGCACAACCTGGCTATCCGCAGGACTCAGGCACTGCCACCTCACGTTGGACCACCACCTCAGGAGGAGGAGCAGGAGGACCATGAGGAGGAGGAGGAGGAGGAGGAGGAGTACCAGCCCAGGAGGGAGCCACAAGGTCCAAGGGCCGTCCGTCGGCGGCTTATTGAACGACACTTCTAGGCCCCCTGTCAGGGAATGGCTTGTGGCACTGAAGGGACATGAATGCAGCCGCTCCGCAAGCCCTCAGCCGGTTAACGCAACAACCACTTGAAACATCACACATGGACAAGCTGAATAAAGAAAAAGCTTTATTGAACAAACTCAGGGCCCTTCCCACATGAAACCCAAAAACAGACAACACCCCCAAAAAACAGCCAAAAACATATCTCACTCCCACAACCTGGGGAGGAATAACAAAACTTGTCCATCCAAATGGCCTTCATCCTCGGCCTTACCAAAAGAATCCCCCCCATAGACAACACAACCACCCCCATATAAAAAAACATTTGCCAACACACTCTACTTTGTGTGCCGAGAGGGCGAGTCCTTGTCCAGCCTTTTCCGGCCCCTGGCCGACCTGCTGCTCCGCCTCAACCTGGGCCCTGTGGGTGCTGCAAGGCTGGGGGAAGGCTCCTGAGGGGCACATTGCGTGATGGCAGATGCCCTTGGGGGTCGGCCTAGACGAGCTCTGGCGCTCGAGGGGCCGGCTGCTGACTGCTGCAGCTGTGGCTGGGCAGCATCAGTCTCTGCAGCAGCTCGTGGCAGCTTCGCTGGGGGAGTGGCAGTGGCGGCTGCAGCAATGGGGGCAAGCTGGCTGATGCCAGGCACTCGCTGCTCGCCTGAGACACTGGCACTCGGCCGGGCTGGCACTGCAGCAAGCGCAGCAATCTGCTGAAGGCCAGACCGCTGTGCTGATGCAGCGCGGCGGGTGCCCTGTCGATGCCTGGCTGAGACAGCGAGTGTGGCAGCAGTGAGTGCCCGTACTGCCCTGGTCTGTGCCCGCATCAGACCAGCCAGTGACTGCACGGCACCACTGATCAACTGGCCACTCGCTGCCTGTGCTGCCCTGAAGTCGTCCCGACTCGCGTCCTGTGCTGCCCTGAATTCGGCCCGACTCGCGTCATGTGCTGCCCCGAATTGTTCGAGACCCCTGGCCTGTGCTGCCCCGAGTTGTTCGAAACCCCTGGCCTGTGAGGCCCTGAAATCGGACACACTATGAGCCAGGGACTCGATGGCCTCAGGCAACCGTGCCACAACCCCCATGAACTCGGTGTGCCGGCGATCCGAGTCCGCGGACATTTGATCGAGGAGGCGCACTTCCTGGGCGAGGACCGTCTCCGGACTGGAGGCCGGACTCTCCCTCTGGGGAGAAGGCCGCCGACCTGGCCGACCCTTCCCGCGTGGCTGGACGCCACTGGGCCCAGCAACTACACTCCCCTGCAACACCTCCCCCCTCTGGGGAGAAGGCAGCCGAGCTGCCCAACCCTTCCCGCGTGGCTGGGCGCCACTGGGCCCAGCAACTACACTCCCCTGCAACACTTCCCCCCTCTGGGGAGAAGGTAGCCGAGCTGGCCGACCCTTCCCGCGTGGCTGGGCGCCACTGGGCCCAGCAACTACACTCCCCTGCAACACTTCCCCCCTCTGGGGAGAAGGCAGCCGAGCTGGCCGACCCTTCCCGCGTGGCTCAACGCCACTGGGCACAGGAGCTACACCCCCCTGCAACACTTCCCCCTGCCTCTCCTCCAGGGAAGACGTGTCCCCTCCATTGCCATCCCCTGGCGCGGATGAGGGTTCCCCCGATGGGCCGCCTTCCTCTTGCTCCTCCTTGTCCTCCTCTTCCAAGGGACTGGCACTGGCAGCTTCAGGTACCTCCTCCTCACCAGCTGAAAGCAGGAAGGCACAAGAGTAGCTTTAGAGTGAGGACAGGGCGTCTGCGAGGGAGGCATGAGTGGTGGCATTCAGCGCATTGGTCGGACAGTGGCAAAGGCTGTAGATCTGAAGCGCAAGGGGAACGAGAGAGGTCCAAAAGGTCATGTCCTTACCATTGGGGCCCAGCACAGGGTCGGCATCTCCACATGCAACGGGGCCAATCAGCCGGCCACCCATGAGTCGACCCACGCGCTCCTCCAGGTCACTGAGCTGCTGGAACTGGGGACGGCCTCCCCCGGTGACAGTCCGGCTCTTCAGATTCTGGGCCAGCTTGGCCTGCAAGAGAAAGGACGGCCTCTAAGTACAGTGTGGTGCCCTGTTGTTGTGTGCACTGCCTCCCATGGTCGAATAGCTTGGCCAGTGTGGTGCCCTGTTGTTGTGTGCACTGCCTCCCATGGTCGAATAGCTTGGCCAGTGCGGTGCCCTGTTGTTGTGTGCACTGCCTCCCATGGTCGAATAGCTTGGCCAGTGCGGTGCCCTGTTGCTGTATGCACTGCCTCCCATGGTGAAATAGCTTGGCCAGTGTGTAAAGTGCAGAAAGTGCAATGGATGTTCATGCCAGTGCCATAGCTGCTGGATGAAGGCTGGACATTAGGGCTTTGAGGTCCCTTTGCCCAAAATGTGAGGTGCACATGCAAGGATGAGGAGGACACTGGAAAGGGTACTCACCCTGACAATCCGAGTGAGGTCGTTAAACTTTTTCCGGCATTGGACACCAGTCCTGGGGACATCGCAGGTGGCTGTGACCCTCTGGGCGATATCCCTCCAGGCTCTCCTGTACACCCTGGTGGCAGGCTTCTTGCCACTGTCCGGGAACAAGATATGGCGTCTCCTCTCCAAAGCCCTAACCAGCACCTTTAAATCATGGGCAGAGAAGCGCTGCGCTCGCTCACGGGCCCTCTGCATCCTTCCTGGCGCTATTTCTCTCCAGCAGCAGTGTTTAGGCCTAGCTGGAGGGCTGCAGTATCCAGGGCGTGGCAGCAGACCAAGTCGACCCTTCCCCCTTTAAGAGCTGGCCGGCGCCAGGGTGTCTGCTGTCAATCAAGACATGACCGCACCTGCGCTGCGCCCGGCCTCGGCGGTATCAGTCTGCACCGCCGGCTTAGCGCCTAAAGATAGCCGTGCATCGCCAGTTTTAGCGCTCGACCAAACTCCTTGGCCAAAGCTACTGAATTTCGGCGAAGTGGCCTCCACTTTCCGGCGGGCGCAAACTTTAGCGGCCGCCCGACTTTACCGCCCCAAAAGTGGCTATACTGAATTTCTAGGCCTTCCTTTCTAGGATGAATAATCCAGATTTCTCCAAACTCTGGCCTCATCAAGCCTCCAAGACTTGAATATCTCCCTTGTATCTCGGCAACCAAAAATAAACACAATATTCAAGGTACGGTCTGACCAGGGCACTGTACAGTTTGATCATAACTTCCTTTGCCTTATATTCTGCTGCTTTGGCTATGTGTAGTTCAACATCCTTGTTGATTGCTGCTCTGCATTGGTTGGACAGGTGTGTCACCCACTTTTCCTTCCTATGTGATTATACTTTACTCCTGACTGCATTACATTCCATCTGCCATTGCTCTGTCTGCTTGCCTATTTTGTCCAACTCATTCTGTAAGTTACTGAGCTACCACCTCCAATTTCACTGCCCCTCCTAGCTTGACATCATCTGAAAATTTGACCACTTTACATTGAGTTTCCATACTCAGGTCATTTATGGAAATCGAAACAGTAGCGGTCCAAACACTGAGCACTGTGGCACCTTCACATGCACTGACGGAGGTGCCGTCTTTCAGATGAGATGATGGGCCAGAAATTCCAGGCCAGAAGCGTGAGTACGGTTGGGTTACTCACGCATCTGGCCGTTGGAAATGCCAGCGTTCAGCAGGAACAGCGCATGCGGGGAACGCCGGCATTTCCAGACCCGAGGTCTATTCACAGCGCGTGCGACTGCACAGGCAGCGCTTGCGCAGTGAACTTTGTAGATTTCACTGATGGATTCAGTGAGGGTAAGTCCCTAGAACTTACACGTGAAAAAAGCAAGTGTAAAGTTGTTCATTGGCTGGGGAAGGAGATATATTTTATGGAGGAGCTTATGAAATGCAATATTTAGGTTTCGGAAAGGGAGGGAAGTTATTTTAAGAAATTTTAAGTAAGTTTTAAACTTCAATTTTTTTTTTTTTAAACGGGTTTTCGGAACGGTAGGTAAAAGGAGCAATTGTGGCTGTGTGAATGGAATGTGAGAATGAGTTATGTATGTATGTCCACATATATTCCTTTACGTATATGTATGTATGTTTTATATTCCTTTACTAATGTGTATGAATGTATATTTTTAATTATGATTTTCCAATAAGTTACTTTCTCTGAAAGTCATAATTAAATACATTCATACACATAAGTAAAGGAATATATACATAACACGCAAAGGAATATATACAGACATACATACTTTCAGAAGCTCCACGATAAGAAATATCTTCCTCCGCAGCCTCTGGAGCAACTGTACCCATGCTTTTTTCATGTGTAAGTTGTAATGACTGGACCTCACTGAAAGCATTAATGAAAGCGGCGAATTATACTGCGCACGCGCTGCCTGTGCAGTCGCACGCGTTCTGCCTCTGAACCCCTTCGTTCAGAGGACAGGAAATGCCGGTTTTCCCCACATGCACTGTGCATGCTGAAAACCGGCATTTCATCCGGCCAGATGCGTAAGTACCCCGACCGTACTAGCGCATTTGGAAGGGAATTACTGGGCCAACATTTTACATGTCAATAAAATAAAAAATTTAACAATTGCACGACTTGCCCCCTCGCATCTGCGACTGAGGGTCCAAGGAGGTGCATTGCGCAAGAGGTCATCATCGTACGTATCCTCACACTGTTCCCTTTGGGGAACTGTATGAAGTGGTGGAAGGATTTATGGCCGTGATTAACGCTCATTCTGTGACCGTAACCATCTTTGAACCAGCCATTAGGGTGGTTAGTCCTATGGCGGGAGGGTTTTACGGGCTCCCACAACCCATCTGAGGGGGGGGGTGCCACCAACACCCACGGACGCAAGTATCCCGCTGGATGTCCACCCAGAATTTAAAGTTGGAGCTCCGACTCCACTTGCCGGGACTGTCTGGAGTGGGGTTCAAAACCCTACTCCTTCTGGCCCAGCGGCGGGGATGCTTACTGCTACGCAAAAGGCCCACTCCACACAAAAGGTGACACCCATACGTTTCCTGCGCCTTTTCCCTCCCCGTGACTGGAGCCCTATGCTGCCATTTCACGTTGCTAATTGGATTGGGCCTTTGTCATAGCGGTAGGATCCCCGCCGCTGCGCCAGATCAGGGTAGGGTTTCGAACCCCGCTCCAGACAGTCCCGGCAAGTGGAGTCGGAGCTCCGGCTCTAAATTCTGGGTTGACATCCAGTGGGATATTTGCGTCCGTGGGTGTGGGTGGCCCCCCCTCCTTGTATAGCTTGTGGGAGCCCGTAAAACCCTCCCGCCATAGGACTAACCGCCCTAATGGCTGGTTCAAAGATGGTTACGGTCACGGAATGAGCGTTAATCATGGCCATAAATCCTTCCACCACTTCATACAGTTCCCCAAAGGGAACAGTGTGAAGACACGTATGACGACGACATTGCTAAATAAATAAATGGAATTTAAAAAATTCTTTTAGGGCTTTTAAAAGTCTTTAAATTGCTTTAATTCTCTTTAAAACTACTTCAGATTATTCAAAATAATGTAAACATTTTAAAAAGTTTATAAAAGTTACCAAAACCTTCAAAAAACTTCCAAAAACCTATTTAAACTGCTGCTTTGCATGTAAAAATCCTTAGCAGCTTGACAGAAACATTGGGGGCGTGTCCAGTGAAACTGAGACCTCAAGGGGCGTGTCTCACTTACACTGCACGCTCCTGGCTTCGCGCTGGCTGCACTCCTGGGCGGCGTGACGTCATACGCTGCCCGGGAATGTGCTTTCTATTTCTGCAAGTTCAGGCGTCCCAGAAGCTGATCGGCACGAGCGCGGGGTAAGTGCAAATACGGGGCTTGCACGCGCTGCAAGCCCCGTTCTGGAATTTCTGGGCAGTTAAACTGAAGGCCCGTCTGCCCCCTCAGGTGGACGTAATTGATCCCGTGACACTATTTCGAAGAAGAGCAGGGGAGTTATCCCCGATGTCCTGGCCAATATTTATCCCTCAATCAACATCACTAAAAACAGATTGTCTGGTCATTATCACATTGCTGTTTGTGGGAGCTTGCTGTGCGCAAAGTGGCTGCCGCATTTCCTACATTACAACAATGACTACACTTCAAAAGTACTTCATTGGCTGTAAAGCACTTTGGGACGTCCTGAGGTTGTGAAAGGTGCTGTAGGAGTACAAGTCTTTCTTTTCTTTGTCACCCTTTTTGAATATGGACACCACACTGGCCTGTTTCCAATCTACTGGAACCTCCCCAGTGTTCCTCTTAATGCCTGACGCATCTCCTCCCAAGACTCCTTCAACACTCTGGGATAAATACCATCTATCCCTGGTGATTAGTTTGTTCTCGAGCCCTTACAGCCTATCTAGGACGTCCATTTCATTGAGCAGAGATTGCATACCCTCCTGCTTTTGCTGTCCAGTAGAGCCTTTGCTGAGGAGTTCAGTGGAAGACTTATATTCTCTTGTCATTTGAGTACAGCTACACAAGCATGCAAGCCAAAGTCACCTTCCGAAAATAAAAGTCAGCAACATCCTTTAGGTACCAAGGGCTTTCGCAGAACATCCTGTCGCCAGTCAAAGTTAAGCATACATTTCAGTGGTGCTTATTAAAGAGCACCAGGCAGACGGAAAGTATGTACAAAACAAGGAGGCCCACTCGGAGGCTTCGACAGTCTCATCCGGATCTGAAGTTCAACGCATCCTTTCAGCGGCGCTGAGAGAGTATCTCTGCTGTTGTGCTGCCAGGAATGTACTTTTGATTCATGTAACTTGTGAAATGCTAATCAGCAAAGGCAATTTAGTTTTGTTCCTGAGTGCTCGCTGTGAAGAGCATTGACACTGCTATGATATGGAGACTTATTCTCCTTTGTACCCAGTGATATCATCAGGTCTATCTATTTAAGTCAAGTACAGGCTGGATGAAATACAATGTCACATTCCCTTCATAATCTGCCTCTAACCTCACAAAATGTGTTTTACTGCACCATTCTTGAAGTAGTTTTTTTGCCTTTCTGACTGCTTTGTAAACGTCTTGTGAATTCTGTAATAATTCTCTTTTTCAAGGTAGGGTGAAACTCCTCCTGCCGACAATTCTAGCACAAAAGTTATCGTAACTGCAGAATGGAAAATCCTGTTTTGTACTCTCATTGGCTTCTTCACCACAGGAGTTTAACCCTAATGTTTCAGCAAAATCTTCCACTGTGAGACCTAATTGTAAGTGTACACAATAAGCTGGTTGTGAAGTTTTAATAAAGTGGACCGCTCCCATTAAAAGAATGCAGAGCTGTTTCACCATCATACCATTGATCACAAATAATCAATACAAAACCTGTTTACCATTATCAACTGGTCAGTGATTATTCAGCAAATCTATCTGAATCGATTTATAAATATTTAAGTTCTAGTTTGTGTAACGTGTTATTATTTTGTAATAACCACTCACATTCACAAGTTAGTTCCAGCACTGAGGTTTTTGTTCAGCTTGGACCCTGCAGTATTTAAGAAAGAAAGACTTGCATTTATATAGCGCCTTTCACGGCCACCGGACGTCTCAAAGCGCTTTACAGCCAATGAAGTACTTTTGAAATGTAGTCACTGTTGTAAGGCGGGAAATGCGGCAGCCAGTTTGTGCACAGCAAGCTCCCACAAACAGCAATGTGATAATGACCAGATAATCTGTTTTTGTTATGCTGGTTGAGGGATAAATATTGGCCAGGACACCGGGAATAACTCCCCTGCTCTTCTTCGAAATAGTGCCATGGGATCTTTTACATCCACCTGATAGAACAGACAGGGCCTTGGTTTAACATCTCATCTGATACACAGGAACTCCGACAGTGCAGCACTCCCTCAGCACTGCAGTGGAGTGTCAGCCTAGCTTTATGTGTTCAAGTCCCTGGAGTGGGACTTGAACTGACAACCTTCTGACTTAGACATGAGGGTGCCATCACCTAAGCCACAGCTGACACTCCAGGTTAATTTAGGTTATTGTTCAGACATATAGATACATCTAAAACCCATTTACTTATTACACAGTGTATTAGTGAAACCACATAGAATCATGCAGCACAGAAAGAGACCATTTGACCCATCGTGCCTGTCCTGGCTCCTTCAAGAAGCTATCCAATTAGTTCCACTCCCTGCTCTTTCCTCATAGCCCTGTAAATTTTTCCCTTCAGCTCAATCCACATGTCTGCTTTATTTTAACTGTCTCATACATTTTATAACAAGCAAAGGACTGAATCCCATTCCATTTGCATTGTAGAAAATACATTTGCGACCCATTTTATGATTCAACTGTATCTTGCCATGATGATAGATTCCCATTTCCCTGTATTCCCACAAAGAATGTAAATGGATGGGATTTAGCCTCAGTTATGCCATTTGACAAGAAGGTTTTAGCCATCAAGAGATGTTCTCAGCAGGACGTTACCCCGATTGAAAATAATAAGTTAGGAAAATAACCTGGGAGGAATTTTTCTCTTCTGTATTCATTTTGTTTTCCGTAAAATATGATTATCTGCTAAAGATATATTTAACACTGCCTCCAGGCCGCTACTTAGAGAAATGCGAATCAGCAGCACTGGCAGTTGTGGAGCACTTCTACTAATTGCATAATGATTTTCCTATTGCAACCATGCTTCCTCGTAAGTGATCCCAAGGAAAATGCCATCCTTTGGGATTGATATGGTTGCCATTAGCTAGTATTAGAAGCTGACTAAGAACATGGGCTGAGCCTAGTTCTGTTCTTAGCCAGCAGATGATGCTGGATAGTTCTGCTTTGGGAACCTTACCTGATGTTTCTTCTTCCACGCTGTGGGTAATTGAAGCTTCCCTATTGCTGCTATGGCTTAGATTAACTAACCTAGTACAAATGAGGGGATGAACCTAGAACTATCTTGACCAGAATGGTTCAGTACTTACACTAAACAACTGAACCAATGGGAGAGCCTACATTAAATAGTTTTACAGTTAATATTTACTTTCAATTCTATTTAAGTTGATATTTAGCAAATTTGTCACAGGCTGTTCAAAAGAGCTTTTTACATCTATAGTTTTCATCAGCCCAAAATGTAACAGTAATTCTGATCATGTTTGAATATCCTTAATTGAAAACCAAAAGAATGCATCTCAATTGTAATAATGTGACACATTAAAATAATGCAAATGTCAAACAGTTATCAGCCTGTGTCAGCACAACCCATGCTGCAAAATATAATTGAGATAGTAGTTCATTAGTTTTCATTATCTGGCATGATACATAATTAGTGGGCCTCCTACAGATAGGATCCCATTTATTTGTCATTTGAGCAACTCAGAGCAAGGGGCAAGGCTGACAGTGTAAGACATCAGCAAGGCTACAAATATTACATGACAAAGAATATCTAGAATGTAACAATGAGGTAATGTCAAGGAACAATCTGAAGAAAGTGTGAGGAGGGACTGAGGATTTCCATAGTTTTGAGGTCTTGGTGGGGAACAAGTAAGTTAGAACAGAAAATTGTGCGCTGAATATTGATTTCAACACAATGAGGATGTAGGGGGAGGAAGACAGTGTAAGACTGGTTTTGCACCTCAGGGTGGACTTTGAATGATCTAATGGGCAGATATTAATTTTAAAATTCTGCTTGCGTATTACTGTTTAACACCAAGTGTGAGATTAACCAAGCTCCCCAACCTTTGACCTCATGCGGCGTTGACGGAAAGAACACGTTATTTGTGCCATTCAGTGCTGAGGACACGCTTATAATTGTAAACTTTAACTCCAGTCATCAATTGTCTGTAACAATTCTAAGAATCCTGTTCCTATTTGGCAATCTTTATTTGATGACTTTATGTCCTTTATTATTACCTTTAGGCATTGCAGTTGTGATTTGTAGATTCTTTCAACTACCAGTTCTCTACATTTTTTCGTTAACAAGTACCTGTTCAATTATGAATAGAACATATTTTCTAGGCCCAGTTATAAGTTCAAGCTATACAGTCAGCACCAAGAATCATTGCAGTCAATATTGTAAGCCTCATCTATAATTTAGAAATGACAATAGACTTTAAGACGGAGAATGACAAAATGTTCCGCATGTTTGATTTTATTGTTTTGGCTCCATTATTACATTTTATTTCTCTAAATTATGATAAAGTTCCTCCACAGCAGATTATATTGCATGTTTGCCCCATGTCTTTGCTGTTTTTAGCCTTAGGTTTTCCATTCGATCTCCTCTCTCATTCTTAACTGCTCTTCATTATACAAAGCTGTAAATAAGTTTGCTCCTGTTGGGTAACGACTTTTATTTCCCTACTACCTCCCCTCGTGTTTCCAATTGTACTTTCCATCTGTGTTTTGATTTCTAATCTTTGTTATGCTATATTTTTAATGTACAGCTTCCATTTTTATCCCTATTCACTTCTGTCCTGAAACGTGGTGGCAACCGCACTAGATACATTGATGTCTGCTACCCGAGATACATTGATGGCTGCCACCTTAGATACATTAATATTAATAAAAACAGAAAATGCTGGAAATTCTCAGCAGGTCAGGCAACATCTGTGGAGAGAGAAACAGAGTTAACGGGCTGAATTTGCCGGCACTCAGAGGGCAGGGTCAGAGGCGGGTCCGCTGTCAAAATAGAAAAATTGACAGCAGGTACAGAACCCGCTGTCAACCCGCCTCCTTGCAAGCCTCCCAGGTGTAGGGTCTGTCAGCACTGAGCAGACCCGACACCAAGCAGCGGGGGAGGCAATTGACATAATTAAATGGTTAACATCCAATTAAGTGTTATTTTATGCCTACATTTTAATTTTACGTGTTCCCCCACGGGTTACCTGCTGCTCGGGGAACACGTCAGCTCAGCATGTCATGAGTGGATTCTGTAGTGTATGTACCTTTAAGGGGAGAACTACTTATTACAGTTCCTGTATACTGTAGTACCGGCAGTGACCACACCTGTATATAAACCCTGAGTAGGGATCTGTACATTTAGTTTCAGAGTAACCCTCATCCAATAAACACCTGTTGATTATTCCCTGCAGTCTCGTGTCTAGTTATTGAAGGACACACAACAGCAAGATACACGGATCTAACATTGGCGACGAGAAGATTCAAACCTACCTGCAACTCTGCATCACCTCCCAGGGATTCGCTCCTGGAGAAAGTGAAAGAAGAAGGCCGAGTCTAGAAGCACGGGCGTCGACCATCCAGCGGAGACTTGAGCATCGCAGGGGAGGCTGTTGAGAGCTGGGCTTGATTCTCCAGTCACGGTGGTCCAGCGAAACGGGCTGGCAACAGGTACGGCGCAGACACTTCCCGGACAGTGGCGGCTAGAGCCGACCGATGGCACAGAAAAAGGCCGAGCAGCGTCGACGGGAGAAGAGAGAGGGTAGAGCGCACAGGGCACAGCCGGTGTTCAGGACCAAGCGGCGTCGACGGGAGAAGAGAAAGGGTAGAGCGCACAGGGCGCAGCCGGTGTTCAGGGCCGAGCAGCGTCAACGAGAGAGAGAGGCACGAAGGAAAATGCGCAGAGCGCAGCCGGTGTTCAAGGGCCGAGCAGCGTCAACGAGAGAGAGAGGCGCGCAGGAAAATGCGCAGAATGCAGCCGGTGTTCAAGGGACGAGCAGCGTCAGTGGGGAAGAAAGGAAAACACGCAGAGCGCAGCCGGTGTTCAAGGGCTGAGCAGCGTCAGCGGGGAAGAAAGAAAAGTGCGGGAGACGCCATTTTGAGCCGCAGCGGAGAAGAAGGGAGAGTGCGGGAAACGCCATTTTGAGCCACAGTGGAGAAGAAGGGAGAGCGCGGGAAAATGCCATTTTGAGCCGCAGCGGAGAAGAAGGGAGAGCACGGGAAAACACCATTTTGAGCCAGTCTAACCACACCCAGGGATGCCGAAGAGTGGCAGTATCACAGCGTTCGACAATGAAGTCGAAGATTGGATGACATATGTCGAACGCATAGAAGTGTACTGCAAGGCGAATGAAGTGCCAGATGAGAGGAAAGCTCTGGTATTGTTGAATTCAATGGGTGCAAAAACGTATGGCTTACTGCGAAACCTAGTAACACCAGAGAAGCCAATGGAAAAGGATTTTGGAAACATAGTGTCAATCCTACAGGACCACTTAAACCCCACACTGCTGCTGATAGCAGAAATATTTAAGTTTCACAAAAGGAACCAGCATAAAGATGAAAGTAATGCTGAGTATTTAACGGAACTGCGCAAGCTATCGAAACACTGCCAGTTTGGAACGGGACTAGCAGATACTTTAAGGGACAAGTTTGTGTGTGGGCTTCAAAGTGAAGGAACCCAGAAATGGCTTCTATCAGAAAAGGATCTTACGCTGGACAAGGCTTTCAGCATGGCAGTATCACGCGAAGCAGCCGCACGGGGCGCTGCAGAGATACAACGGAGACCGCAAGAATATGGCACAAATGAAATGTCATACGGAACAGTGAAGCGCTACCGCTGCGGCAGAACAACACACGACCATAATGATTGCTGGTTCAAGGACAAAGTGTGCAGGCAGTGTGGAAAAGTAGGACACATAGCAAGAGTCTGCAGGTCGGGAAAGTAAACCAGCAGCAAGAAATCTCCACAGGAGAAGTACAAGAAGATACATAAGGTGACGGAGAGTAGTTCAGACGAACAGAAAAGTGATACAGACTCCGGAAGCAAGGAGCTGGGTTGTCTGAAACTACATAAGGTGATCAAAACGGAGGATCACCAAACTATCTGGGTCACGCTCAAGATAGCCGGAGTCCAAGTGAAAATGGAATTGGACACAGGATCAGCCCTAACAGTCATAAACCGAAGGGACTACAAGCGGCTATTCTCACATATACCCTTGAGGGATACAAAGATTGTCTTGAAGACGTACACAGGGCAAAAAGTCTACCCCAAAGGAAAAATAAGGGTGAACGTTATATATAACGGCAAGGAAACACCAAAAATGGACCGATATGTATTGCCAGATGGAGGACCACCACTACTAGGACGTGAATGGATCTGGAAGATACAGCTAGATTGGCATTCCATACAAGCACTGACTGCAGATGCCAAAAAGGATGATGACGTCACACCTGGACGACTGTCAAAAATGCTAACTGATGCACAAGAAGTGTTCCGGGAGGGACTCGGAACACTAAAAGGCATAACAGTGACGATCAAAATAGAGGAAAATGCAAGCCCAAAGTTTTTTAAGGCCAGACCGGTGCCTTATGCGATCCGCCCAATTGTCGAAGCAGAGCTGGAAGGTTTGGAACGTTCAGGAGTACTGTCCAAAGTGGACTGGAGCGAGTGGGCTACACCCATCGTTCCTGTAATGAAGAGGCCATTGAGTAATACGCCTGGGGAACCAAAGAAGGTTCGCATCTGTGGGGACTTTAAGGTGACAGTGAACCCAATCCTTCACACGGTACAATATCCGCTTCCGCGGATTGAAGATATTTTCACCTCGCTATCTGGAGGGAAATGCTTCACTAAGATTGATCTGGCCCAGGCGTACCTGCAAATGGAGGTAGAAGATTCCTCGAAACAGTACCTCACGATCAACACTCATAAAGGTCTCTACCAATACAACCGGCTGTTGTTCGGGGTAGCATCAGCTCCGGCTATTTGGCAAAGGGCAATGGATCAAGTCCTGCAAGGGATTCCAGGGACCCAGTGTTATTTGGACGACATCCTGGTCACGGGCGAAAATGACAGTGCTCACCTCGCCAACCTGGAGCAGGTGCTCACTAGATTGAAGGAATATGGGCTCCGAGCAAATCGCCACAAATGCGAGTTTTTCCAGAAGCAGATCTCATATTGTGGCCACGTTATTGATGAAGAGGGGTTACATAAGTCCCCTGAAAAGATTGAGGCAGTAGTCAAGGCTCCAGCACCGGAAAATGTGTCACAACTGAGGTCGTTCTTTGGGCTGGTGAACTACTACCATAAGTTCTTGCCGAATTTGTCTACAGTACTACACCCACTGAACACCTTACTGCAAACGGGGGTACCATGGAAGTGGAATGACGAATGCAAACGAGCTTTCCAGAAGTGCAAAGAATTGATCACATCAAAAGAGATGTTGGTTCATTTCAACCCAGCACTACCAATTCGGTTGGTGTGTGATGCATCACCCTATGGCATTGGAGCGGTGCTGTCGCACAAATTTCCGGACGGCTCGGAGAGGCCGGTAGCCTTTGCGTCTCGGTCACTAACCTCAGCCGAGCGTAACTACGCCCAGATTGACAGGGAGGCCCTCAGCCTAATGTGGGGAGTGAAAAAGTTCAACCACTATCTGCACGGGCAGAAGTTCACCTTGCTGACTGACCACCAACCACTTGTCTCCATCTTTAATCCAAAGAAGGGCGTTCCGGTGATGACTGCGCAATGGCTACAAAGATGGCCCCTTTTTCTAGGGGCGAACCAATATGAAATTGAGTATAAGGGCACGAAACAGCATGGAAACGCTGATGGGCTATCACGTCTGCCACTGCCTGCTGCGGAGGAAGAACCAGCAGTGGACCCTGTCGAAATATTTCATTCGACTACAATTGAACGCTTGCCAGTAACTAACGCTGGTATAGAGAAGGAGACCCGAAATGACCCGACACTGTCTCGGGTATATGACTTGACGGTGAAGGGATGGCCAACACATGGCGACTCACTGTTGCCAGCATTCTCATCCAGAAGAGAACAGCTGTCAGTATGCCAGGGGACCTTGATGTGTGGATCCCGAGTGGTAATTCCAACCAAGTTAAGGGAGAGAGTGCTAAATGAGCTTCACGAAGTCCATCTGGGAGGGGTGAAAATGAAAAGCCTTGCTAGGGCTTATGTGTGGTGGCCGGGGATCGATCAGCAAATCGAGGACCTGACAAAGAGCTGCTCAGGATGCCAGAAGGTCCAAAATGCACCACCACATGCCCCTCTACACCCATGGGAGTGGCCCTCATCTCCATGGCAATGGGTGCATATTGATTTTGTTGGTCCATTCATGGACTCAATGTTTTTAATAGCCGTGGATGCGCACTTGAAATGGCCTGAGGTGATCAAAATGTCGTCCACCACCACGGAGAAAACTATTGCAGTCCTACGGACCATATTTGCCAGGAACGGCTTGCCAGAGCAGATTTGCTCTGATAACGGACCACAGTTTGTGTCCGAAGAGTTTCGAAGATTCATGAAAAGGAATGGGGTAAGGCATTACACATCCGCCCCGTATCATCCAGCCACAAATGGATTGGCTGAGAGGTACATACAAACCTTTAATAAAGCAGTAAGGGCCATGTGCGATGACGACATTCCACTGCAGCATAAAGTGGACAATTTCCTGTTAGCCTACAGAAATGCGACACATGCAGCCACCAACCAGACCCCAGCCATGATGTTCTTTAACCGAAGGTTGAGATCTCGTCTGGATTTGCTCAGACCATATGTACGAAGAGATGTTGAGAATAAGCAATTCCAGCACATCAATGAGAAGCCGACAAGGAGCTTCAATGTAGGGCAACCAGTCTTGGCCCGCGGCTACCGAACAGAGAAATGGCAACCAGGAACGATAGGCACACGACAGGGGCCATTAATGTACACAGTGGATATTGGGGAGAACATTGTGAGATGCCATGTTGACCAGATCCTAGAGTCACAGGAACGAGTCAACCCCATGTCTCGCGTACCTGGTGATGAACCCGACATACAGGTAGCATCTACCCCAGAAACAGTAGCATCGGAAGCTGATGAACCAACTGACGACAGGGGGCCGCCGCACCAAGAGCAAGACACTCAGGAAAGGCGCTATCCAGAAAGGATCAGGAAGCCGCCCCAAAGACTGAATTTATAAATGGACTATTTTCAGTTAATGTGCATGTTAAAAGTGTTAATTGTTAAATGAATGTTATGGTACTGTTAATCTAAAAGGGGAGGAATTGTAGTGTATGTACCTTTAAGGGGAGAACTACTTTTTACAGCTCCTGTCTACTGTAGTACCGGCAGTGACCACACCTGTATATAAACCCTGAGTAGGGATCTGTACGTTTAGTTTTAGAGTATCCCTCATCCAGTAAACACCTGTTGATTATTCCCTGCAGTCTCGTGTCTAGTTATTGAAGGACACACAACATCAAGATACACGGATCTCACAGATTCAGCATTGAATTATCTCATGACCTGACAGCTGCCAAAGTTATATAAAAGATCCCATGTTACAACTATTCACTTTCAAAGCTCAGAAGCTGTTGCTTACTGCATTTGGAAGACATATTGAGTTTTCTGCAGCTTGCAAGTCTTTGGAGCCAACTCTCTATCCAGTGCCGCCTCATTGGAACAACCTCTCTCACCATTGCCAGATCGCTTCTGTCGTCTCAACCTCACCTGCCATCTATTCCATCAGCATCGTTGCCCTTTAAAATATCTCACCTTGGTCCTCAGAATCCCACCAAGATCAGACAGCATCACCAGGTACACCAGCAGCACCAACAACAACACCAGACTTAACTGGACCAGCCACATAAATACTGTAGCAACAAGAGCAGGCCAGAGGCTGGGTATTCTGCAATGAGTGACTCACCTCCTGACTCACAGAATCACAGAATCTACAGTGCAGATAGAGGCCATTTCGGCCCATCGAGCCTGCACCGACACATATCCCACCCTATCCCCGTAACCCCACGTATTTAATCCCCTAACACTAAGGGTCAATTTATCATAGCCAAATCAACCTAACCCGCACATCTTTGGACTGTGGGAGGAAACCGGAGCACCCGGAGGAAACCCACGCAGACACAGGGAGAATGTGCAAACTCCACACAGACAGTCGCCCGAGGCCAGATTTGAACCCGGGTCCCTGGCGCTGTGAGGCAACAGTGCTAACCACTATGCCACCGACTCCCCAAAGCCTTTCCACCATCTACAAGGCACAAGTCATGAGTGTGATGGAATACTCCCCACTTGCCTGGATGAGTGCAGCTCCAACAACACTCAAGAAGCTTGACACCATTCAGGACAAAGCAGCCCGCTTGATTGGCACCCCATCCACCACCTTAAACAGTCACTCCCTCCACCACCAGTGTACCGTGGCTGCAGTGTGTACTATCTACAAGATGCACTGCAGCAACTCGCCAAGGCTTCTTCGGCAGCACCTCCCAATCCCGTGACCTCTTCCACCTAGAAGGACAAGGGCAGCAGGCGCATGGGAACACCACCACCTACAAGTTCCCCTCCAAGTCACACACCATCCTGACTTAGAAATATCACCATTCCTTCATCGTCGCTGGGTCAAAATCCTGGAACTAACTCCCTAACAGCACTCTGGGAGTACCTTCACCACATGGACTGCAGCGGTTCAAGAAGATGGCTCACTGCCACCTTCTCAAGGGCAATTAGGGATGGGCAATAAATGCTGGCCTTGCCAGTGATGCCCAAATCCCATAAACAAATTTTTTAAAAGCCTTCTCCGCAATCAACTGATGCTGCACAGGACAGAGGGCATCAGCACCCAACCACACTGCTGCCCGGGACGCCAGGGATGGCCTCACCATAGCCAGATTTACTTCACTTGATGCTGTACAGACTGGCTGCCACATGATTCACCAGGTTGGCACCACCCCACACCAACACCATAAAGCATCCCTACAATGCCCAAGTCATTCCTTTCACACTCATCATCATTGCAGGGGGTACTCTTATGTCTCACCATTCACTGCAACTCACTAAGCCACTTTCAAAGGTGCACACAAATCTGTCCAAGAATGCAAAATGCTGAAAATAAAGGTTTCAATGTTTGACAACACATTACCAGAAACTTTACATGAACATTGGCTAAACCACCCAAGTGCCTACCCTTGTGTGTTGTTAGTTGGCAAGGATGAGGGTGAGTGTGAGGGCTGGCTAGTGAGATGGGGAAGTGATAATGTAGATAGTGAGGGATGGGCGGAGGTGCAAGATAAGTTGGTGTGAGTAAGGATGTGCAGGAGTAGAGTAGGGAAGGCAGAGTGACAGGGATGTGATGAGTGGCACAGCAGGATGAGGTTGAGTGTGGCTTTGCAGTAATGTTTTGTGATCTACTGAGATCATTGAAAGGTTTGCACCACTGCAGCCTGGTCCTCCTGATGACATCCTTGCTTGTGCCCTCCTGTGCATTGAGCAACCAGGCTGTCTTTGTCTCCTGGGGAGGTCTCTTCTGCCCATGGGAAGGGAAGAGAACCTCCCTGCGTGCTGTGACTCTCTCCATAAGCATATGGAGGGAGTCATGGGAGAGCCTGGGTGCAGACATGCACCTTTGTGCAGTGCTGGTCAGTGTTTGCAGCCCCTCAATGCTGTAGAACACTGAGAGCAGAACTGTCAAAATCAATTTGGAAATGGACCCTTTAAGGAAACCGGCTGATGACGCATCATCAAAAGATGTCATCAGACCCGCTTCCTTTTAATTGGCCAGGAACCTCGCAGGGCGGGCTTAACAAGCCCTATTAATGTAAAATCACTTGGAGAGTGTGGGCTGCAGTAGGCAGCGGGCTGGGACCACCGACACCGACCCCGGCCGCCCCAGACCCGCCTCAGTCGGTAAAATCGCGGCCAACGTTTCAGGTCGATGATATTTCGTCATAAACTGTAAAAAGTTAGAGGTGTGCCAGACTTTTAAGCAAGTGCAGAGCCAGGGAAAGGGTGAGTGGAGGAAAGAGCAAAAGGGAGGGTCTGTGATAGGGTGGAAGGCAGAAGAGATTAAAAGACAAAAGGGATGGTGGTGCGAGGCAAAAGGAGATGATAATGGGACAAGTAAAGAAAAAAAAGATGGGTCTAGAGGAGGTGTAAGTGGGAACAGCTGCCGTCCGAAAAAATGGGGTCAGTGGTTATGATCTGAAATTGTTGAACTCAATGTTGAGTCCAGAAGGCAGTAAAGTGCCTAATTCAACGTAAGCTTGATGAACAGCACCTCATCTTTCTATTAGCCACTTTACAGCCTTCCGGACTCAACATTCCATTAGCCTTCTTGATTAAATTTTGTACCTGTCAACGGCAGTCACAATGCTGATTCGACTTGCTTTCCAAGGCTTCCATTGCACTTCTCTACTCTGATGCCCCTTCATTTCCATACAACCTCCATTATTCCTCCTAAGGCAACTTCTGCTAATGGCCTTTCTAAAATCACCCACACAATTGTTGTGACATTTGCACACTCAGCTATGATAAATGAGATTTGATATTTCTACCCAAATATTTTTACTATGACTATATCACTGTGAAAGCTTTTGTTACATTCTCCTGTCCTTTAGATGCCAACTCTTCCCATACTTGAAAAAAGAACTCGCATTTATATTGCACCTTATCACATCCTCAGGGTGTCCCAAAGCACTCAATGAAGTACTTTTGAAGTGTAGTCACTGTTGTAATGTAGGAAATGTGGCAGCCAATTTGTGCACAGCAAGCTCCCACAAACAGCAATGAGATGAATGACCAGATAATCAGTTTTAGCGATGTTGGTTGAGGGATAAGTGTTGTCCAGGACACCTGGGAGAAATGATGTGGAGATGTCGGTGTTGGACTGGGGTGGACAAATGTAGGAAGTCACACAACACCAGGTTATAGTCCAACAGCTTTATTTGAAATCACAAGCTTTCGGAGCGCTGCACCTTCGTCAGCTGAAGTGAAGAAAAGCATACAGGCACAGCATATATAGTCAGAGAAAACTGCCAGATGATTACAGGTAATCTTTCTAACAGGTAATTTTTCATACAGACCCCAGCATCTGCAACATTTGACCCCTTGTGACCCCACCTCATTGTTCTTTGATGTAATGTTTTCCTGACTGACCTGTTTGGATACCATTCACACCTTTGATTGCTGTGATTATCTCTCTGCCAAGGTGTGATAAAGGGCAGTTAGAAAGATTACCTGTAATCATCTGGCAGTTTTCTCTGACTATATATGCTGTGCCTGTATGCTTCTCTTCACTTCACCTGACGAAGGGGCAGCGCTCCGAAAACTTGTGATTTCAAGTAAAGCTTTTGGACTATAACCTGGTGTTGTGTGACTTCCTACCTGGGAGAAAGCCTTTGCTCTTCATCAAATAGTGCCATGGGATCTTCCACGTCCAGCTCAGATGGCAGACAGAGCCTCGGTCTCATCTGAAAGACGGCAGCTCCAACAGTGTAGTACTCCCTCAGTACCGCCCTGGAGTGCCAGCCTAGATTATGTGCTCAAGGCTCTGAATGGGGCTTGAACCCACAACCTTCTGACTCAGAGGCAAGAATGCTACCTCCAAACCGAAGCTGGCACACTAGATTTCATGCTATTCCACAGCCAGGAGAGAAATGAATAGGATGATTCTTGTGAAACTGTACACTCTAGAATCTCGTGGCATGCTGGCAGCCATATGCACCACTCCAGCGATCGGCTTCATATTGGCATCATTGCAGACTTATAGCAGGCTCCGGCTCAGCAAGGCAGCTCGGAATAGCTTTTGCTTCTATACCCCCTACGAGGTACAAATGTAAACAAGCATGTGCATCTCCTGTTAAGCTAGGTGTTAATCCAATACTGCTGTACCAATGATTCGCAAGGCATGATGGACTACTTGACATGCAGTGAATAGTTTAAATGTAAAAACTGATGCAGGACTGTGGGAATGCAGTACAAATAGATAAGAAAGGACAAGAACAGAATGTTTAGATAACTGATGAAGACAGTCTCATGGTCAAATTTTGTTGAAAGTTAAAAGTGAATTTTAAACAGAGCTCTGTAAAAAGAAACAAATGACTTGTGCAGCATGTGATCGCCTAGTTTTCTGTATTCTCATGATGACTTGCAATTTATGAAAATGTATAAATATTGTAGACCCGTGAGTCTAGGGGTGCAATCTAGAGGAGACTTCCTTGTGTGTAAACACAAAGGGTTTCTCAGGGTGAAGTCCAGTACCGGTTACTGGAATAAAACTTTACTTATTTTACAGTTTCTGACTTTGTGTATTACTGAGAAAGTGACAATAGACTGACCGGCGTGTTGAGTCTCCTAAAGCAGCGAACCTTGATCCCCCAAGTTTGGGGTTGATCCTCCTCACAGAAGCGAGGGGTTAACACTCCGAGTGAACTAGCTACATTTCAGTGGTGCTTACTTTAGAGAAACTGATCATTTTTTATCGACTGTAATCCATCGGCATTTCAACCAAACAGACTCGATCTGAGGGCACAGAAAACACTTGATTTTATTCAAGCAAATTGGTTCCACAATATCAGATACCATGCATTTCCTCAATTGAACTGGCCGCTAACTAAAAGGAAAAAAAATGATCTGCGGTTATGCATTTTTATTTAAATGTTCTGTATTGGCATTCCCCCTCACTACCTATCACATCAAGCAAAGAGTCTTACCAATTTCACAGACCAGCAGCATCGTTCTAGAGCCACGTCACGATTCAAAAAGTGACGCGGGCAAGAGGAAGCAGCTAATTGGGTGAGTAAGGCCAGGTGGGTATTTATACTACACTATAGTTTGACAGTTAAGGTTAATAATTTATAAAGTTTCGAACATCTTAATTTTTGTGGTTATAGTTTGTAAGGTCTGTGTTGTGTAGCGGGGAGTGCTAGTAAAGAAGGGCCTTTGAGTATATCATTTAATTGTAGTGTAATTGGTGGTATTGATTTGATTTAATTTAATTTGAATTAATTAAAGGGTAAGTCATGACAGCACAGCTCGTCCCCGTGGCATGCTCCTCCTGCACTATGTGGGAAATCAGGGACACTTCCTGTGTCCCTGACAACCATGTGGTGGGAAGTGTATCCAGCTGCAGTTACAGGCAGACCACATTGCGGCGCTGGAGCTGCGAATGGATACATACTGGAGCATTCACGATGCTGAGGACGCCGTGGATAGCATGTTTAATGAGTTGGTTACACCACAGGTAAAAGCTGAACAGGCAGGAAGGGAATGAGCGACCGCCAGGCAGAGTAGTAGGCGCAGGCAGGTATTGCAGGGGTCCCCTGTGGCCACCCCCCTCTCAAACAGATATACCACTTTTGATATTGTTGGGGAAGGCAGCAGCAGCCAACTTCTTGGCACCATGGGTGGTCCTGCTGCACAGGACAGGAGGAAAATGAACGGGAGAGCTATAGTGATAGGGGATTCTATTGTAAGGGGAATAGATAGGTGTTTCTGCGGCCGCAAATGAGACTCCAGGATGGTATGTTGCCTCCCTGGTGCAAGAGTCAAGGATGTCTTGGGGCGGCTGCAGAGCATTCTGGAGGGGGAGGGTGAACAGCCAGTTGTCGTGGTGCATATAGGTACCAACGATATAGGTAAAAAATGGGATGAGGTCCTAAAGCTGAATATAGGGAGTTAGGAGGTAAATTTAAAAATAGGACCTCAAAGGTAATAATATCAGGATTGCTACCAGTGCCACGTGCTAGTCAGAGTAGAAATAGAAGGATATTTCAGATGAATACGTGGCCAGAGGAATGGTGCAAGGGGGAGGGATTCAAATTCCTGGGACATTGGAACCGGTTCTGGGGGAAGTGGGACCAGTACAAACAGGATGGTTTGCACCTGGGCAGGACCGGGACCGATGTCCTAGGGGGAGTGTTTGCTAGAGCTGTTGGGGAGGGTTTAAACTAAAATGGCAGGGGCTGGGAACCTGTGCAGGGAGACAGAGGAAAGGGAAGCAAGGATAGAAACAAAAGACAGGAAGGAGAAAAGCAAAAGTGGAAGGCAGAGAAATCAAGGGTGTAAATCAAACATGGCTACAGTAAATAATAATTCTAAAAGGACTAAGAGTGTTAAAAAATCAAGCCTGAAGGCTTTGGCCTAGAAATTCAGTTTTGCCAGTTTTGGGGCACTAACATTAGCGCCCGCCCGACTTTAGCGCCCGCCCCAAAGTTGCGCCCCCTTCGCCGAAATTCAGTTGCTTCGCCCTAAGAGGTTGCTGGAGCGCTAAAAGAGGCGTTACACGACTATCTTTAGGCGCTAAGCCGGCGGTGCAGAGGGATAGCGCCGAGGCGGGGCGCAGCGCGGGTGCGGTCATTTTTTGATTGACAGCAGACCCCGTGGCGCCGGCCAGCTCTTAAAGGGGGAAGGGACGATTTGGTCTGCTGCCACGCCCTGCACACTGCAGCTTTCAAACTAGGCCTCAACACTGCTGCTGAGCCCAAGGAGCCATGGCAACGCATGAGAAGGCCCGTGAGCATGCCCTGCGCTTCTCAGAGCGTGATCTGGATATCATGCTGACAGCATTGGAGAAGAGGCGCAGGATCTTGTTCCCAGGCACTGGCAGGAATCCCACCCACCGCGTCTACACCAAAGCCTGGAGGGAGATCGCCACCAGGGTGTCGTCCTACGGCGATGCCCCCAGGGACAAGGTGCAATGTCGGAAGAAATACAATGACCTGACCAGGATTGTCAGGGTGAGTACCCTTTCCACTCTCCTCTTCATTCTTGCATGTACACCTGACATGATGGGCAAAGGGACCTGAAAGGCCTAATGGGCAGCCCTCAGCCAGCAGCTTTGGGACAGTCACAGAAATCACAGAAATCACAGAAACCCCACAGTGCAGATAGAGGCCATTTCGGCCCATCGAGCCTGCACCGACACATATCCCACCCGATCATCGTAACCCCTACAGCAACACATATCCCACCCTATCCCTGTAACCCCACGAATTTAATCCCCCTAACACTAAGGGTCAATTTATCATAGCCAATCAACCTAACCCGCACATCTTTGGACTGTGGGAGGAAACCGGAGCACCCGGAGAAAACCCACGCAAACACGGGGAGAATGTGCAAACTCCACACAGACAGTCGCCCGAGGCCGGATTCGAACCCGGGTCCCTGGCGCTGTGAGGCAACAGTGCTAACCACTATGCCACCATCATGAGCATCAATTGCACATTCTGCTCTTTACACACTGGCCAAGCTATTCCACCATGAGAGGCAGTGCACACTAGATCAGGGCTACACTCTGGCCAAGCTATTCCACCATGGGAGGCAGTGCACACTACGTCACGGCTACACACCGTACTTAGAGCCCGTCCTTTCTCTTGCAGGCTAAACTTGCGAATAATCGCAAGCGCCGCGACATCACCGGGGGAGGCCGCGCCAAGTTCCAGAAGCTCACTCCCCTGGAGGAGCGCGTGAGTGGCCTCATGGGAGGCCGCGTGATTGTGCCCAGAGTGTGCGGAGAAGCCGACCCTCCGCTGCCCGGCAATGGTAAGGACCTCGCCTTTTGGCCCTCTCTCGTCGCACTTGCGCACCCGAGCTACCTCCTTTGCCACTGTGCCACCAATGCGCTGAATGCCACCAGTCATGACTCCCTCGCTGACACCCTCTCCTCACTCTGAAGCTACTCTTGTGCCTTCCTGCTTTCAGCTGGTGACGAAGAGCTCCCTGAAGCTGCCAGTGACAGCCCCTCCGAACAGGAGGGGGAGGAGGAGGAGGAGGAGGAGGAGGAGGAGGAAGAGCAACCCGGACCATCAGGGGAGGACTCAGGTCCCGCAGCAGGGGGCGAAGTGTTGGACACGTCTTCCCTGGACGAGAGCCTGGAGCAACTTTCGGAGGGGAGTGCAGCTGCTGGGACCAGTGGCGTCCAGCCACCCAGGAGGGCTGCGGGTGGGCCGCGGCCTTCCCCCCAGAGGGGGGAAGGATCGGAGGGGAGTGCAGTTGCTGCGGACATTCGGCGCCAGCAACGTGCCAAGGGTCGCCTAGCTCGGACCCCTGCTCCCCAGCGGGAGAGTCCCGCCTCCAGTCCGGCCACCTTCACCTCGGAGGAGGCGCGCCAGCTGGACCAAATGGCCGAGGATTCGGACCGCCGCCACACAGAGCTCATGCAGGTGGTGGGACGGATGCCTGAGGCCATCGAGTCGCTGGCGACCAGTGTGCGGGAGTTTGGGGCATCAAATGCCGAGAGTGGCCGGATGATGATGGAGGTAGTGGAACGGATGCCTCCGGCGATGGAGTCGCTGGCTGATGCCGTCAAGTCAGTGGCAGATGTGATGCGGGCGCAGACCAGGGCAACAGGGGCACTCACTGCTGCCACACGCGCTGCCTCAGCCAGGCATCGCCAGGACACCCGCCGCGCTGCAGCAGCACAGCGATCCGCCCTTCGGCTGATTGGTGCGGATCGTGCAGTGCATGCCCGGGCGAGTGCCAGCGTGCGACATCACCAGCCAGCGCCTCCACTACGCCAGCTTGCCCACATTGCGCCATCCGTCGCCACCACTCCCCCAGTGGAGCATCAACGGCAAGCGGCTGGAGCTGATGGTGGGCATGCACATGTGCGCCAATCAACAGCCGGCCCCGCGAGGCCCAAAGCCCATGTAGGCCGCCCCCCAAGGCCATCTGGCGGAAGGACATCTGACCCTCAGGCGCCTTCCCCCAGCCTCGCAGCAGCCACTGGGCAGAGCTTGCGGAGGAGCAGCAGACCGGGCAGGGGCGCCAAAAGGCTGGACAAGGTCTCGCCCTCGCGGGCCACTAAGTAGAGGGTGTGGCCAGCTTTCATTTTATATGGCGGTGGACATCTTAATTTTGCCCATGGTTGTTTTGTTTATGGGTATGTTTTTTGCGTTAAGGCCGAGGTTGAGGCCTGGTTTGTTCAAATGTGGAGTTACTCCTCCCCAGGTTGTGGGAGTGAGTCATTTGTTGCACTTTTTGTGGGGGCCGTTGATTGTTTTTGGGATTCATGTGGGAAGGGGTTTCATTTTTGTCAAATATAAATTTATCTTTATTCAGACAGTGTCCATGGTTGTTCTTGTTAGTCTTTGTTGCCTTCGCCGGCTGAGGGCTTGCGAGCGGCTGCATTCATCTTGCTTCATGGCCACAAGGCATTCCCTGACAGGGGGCTTAGAAGTTACGTTCAATAAGCTGGCGACGGACGGCCCTTGGACCTTGTCGCTCCCTCCTGGGAACGTACTCCTCCTCCTCCTCCTCCTCCTCCTCCTGCTCCTCCTGCTCCTCCTCCTGAGGTGGTGGTCCAACATCAGGTGGCAGTACCTGAATCCTGCGGAGAGCCAGGTTGTGTAGCATGCAGCAAACTACGACAAATTGGGAGACCCGGTGCGGCGAATACTGCAGAGATCCGCCGGAACGATCAAGGCAGCGGAACCGCTGCTTGAGGACCCCAATAGTTTGCTTGATGATGTTTCTGCTCCTTTGATGGCTCTCGTTGTATGCCTCTTCAGCAGCGGTCCTGGGCGCGTGGAGCGGGGACATGAGCCAGGTACACAAAGGATAGCCTTTGTCCCCGAGTAGCCATCCTCTTGGGGGAGGCTGTGCCTCGAACATGTCATGCACAGTACTCTGCCGCAGGATAAAGGCATCGTGGCAGCTGCCTGGAAAGCAGGCATTGACAGCCAGGATGCGCTGCTTGTGGTCACACACCAGCTGCACATTGAGAGAATGGTAGCCCTTCCGGTTGCAATACTGCTTGCCATGCTCCAGAGGTGCCCGCAAAGCCACATGCGTACAGTCAATGGCGGCCTGCACCAAGGGGAAGGCCGCGAGTCTTGCAAATCCCACTGCACGCTGATGCTGGCTCTCCAGGGCCATGGGGAAGGAGATGAATTGGCGTCTCCTTCTGAAAAGGGCATCGGTCACCTGGCGGATGCAGCGATGCACGCCGAACTGGGATATGTTAGCTATGTCCCCAACAGCGGATTGGAAGGAGCCGGTGGCATAGAAGTTCAATGCCACCGTCACCTTCACTTCCACCGACAGAGACGTCCTGCACCTGAGCTTTGGACGCAGATCTCTGCGAAGCAGGTGGCAGATCTCTGCAACCACCTCCTTTCGGAATCTCAGCCTTCTTACACATCGCGCGCCACTCATGGTGAGGTAGGAGCGCTGCTGGCGGTATACCCTGACTGGGTAAGGCCTATGTTGCCGACGCCTGTTGCCCCCTGTAGAAGTGCATCAGCATAGAAATATATATCCACACATATTAGTATAAAATAAGCACACATACTCTCTTATATTAAAATGGAGTCTGGAACTGTTTCAACAGGCCAAAATGGCTTCACACAGTATAACATAAGGGGAAACGGGCAGGCCCATATTAGGAAGCGGTTTAAGGAAGAGGATGTGACTCCTTTGTAGCTTGCAGGCTAAGCAGTTCCAGTAAACAAGATAAGCTTAGCAGAACAAAAAGCATGATAACCGAAGGACATGTACTGTAAACATTCATATGAATGTCCAGAACCAAAGTGAGAGACAAACCGTCTCCATTGTATAAAATTAATTAACTTTATCTAAAGGTATTCCTGCATCATGACTTTTGATTATCTATTGGCTAACCTTATCTTAAGACACCGAGGCTCTGCTGACCCTTTAGTCATCTTCTTGTTGACCTTAAACATTCCTTACTCATCTCTTTTTAATGTTATTAATTGTGTCTCTCAATACTATACCATGTGATAAAAGGTTTTGATCTTTGTGTATAAAAAGAGGTGTTTTTGTCCATGTATTCGGAGAAGTCACGATAGCCTTTGCCTACGTGATTGCTCCCCTTGCTAGCAAGTAGTTAAATAAAGTCTGCCTTTGATGATCACTTTGTTTCACAGAGTCTTATTGAACAGTCGAAACTTCGACAGTTTCTTGGGGGCTCGTCCGGGATCGCTTGCTGCCTTTCGGTAAGTCACGGACGAGGACACCATGCTTTGCTAACGACAAATCCTGAATGGCCATAAGTGAAGATTTCTCACAGAAAAGGATTTCTCCTTAGATACGTAGTTGGTGTAGTCTGTTACTTCCGACGGGAGCACTGCGATCTGTTAAGACTCATGTGTGTTTGGAACTTGAGTTAACTTGTGTAACCTTTGCTTCTTTTATCTTGACATTAAAAGGAGGAGGATACTGCCGGTTCAGGTTTCAAAACTGTCGGACAAAGGGAGACAGCAGAAAGGTCGCGACCAGGTTGAGTTCCGGAATATGTGAGTGTACTGTGAAGGGATTAGCCTGAAGGATAGACACAGAAAAGGTACCAGAAGACCTGTGAAGAGACTAGCTCGAAGGATAGGCAGAGAGTGCACAGTGACGTAAATCTGTGAAGGGACTACCTAGTAATCCCGAAGGATAGATTGGTAGTTAAAATAAGGATAAACATAGCATAAGGATTCAGAAATAGAACACAACTGTTTTGTAAGATAACGTTTATATGTTATATGCATATGTAAAATTGTAAAAAAAAACTGTTGGTGACTGAGTTGATCGACTAGGACAAGGAAGTGTCTGTCTCAAACGCGCAGCCTTAGACCGGTTGTTAAGAGGGGAAATCCCCCACGCGAAGGTCAGGACCCTGAAGTGGGCGGAGAGGCATAAAGGCACTTAGGATCGTGATACTCAGTCATTAGTTGTTAAAAGCTTGTAAAATAAGGCCTCGATCTGTAGAGCGTACCACGCAGATCGAGAAAACTGTCGGATTGTAATTTAGCTTTTGTAGAAAGCCTGCATAACTGTACTTATGTTATTTTATGTCTGAGTTCTTTTGTGTACCTGTTTGGACCTTCAAGTTATTCCTTAGTATTTTCTTGATTGTTATTATTGTATGTTATTGTTCATCGCTGTCAGCACTTTGGTCAGCCTGTAGGGGTCGTAAGAGGGTTGAGGGTAAAACTTGCGACCCAGAACAAGTGCAGCTAGTGGAAATTGAAAACTAACTAGGATGGGAGCTGCACAAAAGAAAGGTCCCCGAAAGGGGAACCCCAGCTTTCCATATTTTTCAAAATTGTGGCCGATCATCCACAAATGATTTACCTAAATGGTCTAATTGGACCAAGAATGACAAATACCCATTCCCTATAGACGGAACCTTTAATTTAGACAGAATAACATGTCTAGAGAATTGCCTCGTAACTAGAGACCCGCAGAGAAAAAGAAAAAAAAAGAAAGTTAATTGGTCAGCCTTCTCAGATTGGAAAAAGGAAGCAGAGAGGCGACGCGAACAAAGTATAGAAGTTAGTAAACATAATAAAAAGAGGGATGAGATTAATCAGGAACAGAATAAACAACAAAAAGTTAAACAAATCAGGGTTGGCAGGGTCCACAAAATTTATCCGGAAACAGAAATACCCAAGCCCAGGCTCACACTCGTCCACAGACTAATTGGACAACTAGCAATCCCTGGGGAAAACAAAGTGGCCCAAACGAAGAGTTTGGACAAAATCCAAATTGTTCAGCATGACGTTACTTAGAGCCCACCCCAGACATCGCCCAGGAACAACAGGCTGTGGTACAATTGCCTGCAGTATCATTAAATTCTAAAGAAGAGCCATTTATAAATTTAAATATGAATGGAACACAAGTTCCATTTTTTGGTAGACACTGGAGCAACTAATTCGGTCTTGACTAAACAATATGCAGTAGGAGCACCTTATATCAATCAGAGTGTCAAGTGTGTAGGACTTTCAGGAACAACCCAGACTATGGTATGGCCCACTCCATTGGATGTACAGATGAAAGACTTTCATGAACAGCATGCATTCTTATTATCTGAAGACGTTCCCATCAACTTATTAGGAAGAAATTTGTTGTGTAAAATGAAAGCAGTGATATCATGTATGGAAAAAGGACTGAAGGTATATGTTCCAACTGACAGATGTGGGATGTACCCATTGCAGGTCCACAATTCTCTTATTTTGTATTGTTGAACTAATCATGATGACAACCTCAGTAAACAATTACTGATGGCTGTGGGAGCATTGCAGTATGCCACAAGATCAGTATCAGAATACCAGAAGCAGTTTAATTTAGGACATTGGCATGATAAATTGCATTGTATAGCCTATTATGACAAAACGGGAGAAGATCTAGAAGTGGCAATTAATTACAAGCCCTTTCTGCATCAGAAATATTCACTTAAAATCCGAAGAATTTTAATTGGGCAAGAAGGAATAGCGTCACCAATCTTGTTGACCCAAACAGCATGGGAATTATTCAGGGTAAAAGACTCTAAGCCACACTGTACACTAGCAGTGGCGCATGAATTCAAACCTTCTGATCTAGGACAGATGGTCCTACGCCTATCAAAAGCTGCAGTTCAACAGGAGTGGAGAATAAGTCAGGGTTGGTTCAAGACCTAAGAGCAGTTAACGAGTCTGTTCTCCCTGCCTACCCGGTGGTCCCAAACCCAGCCACCATCCTGACCAGTATACCTCCTAATGCAAGGTATTATACGGTCATTGATCTCTGCTCAGCCTTCTTCAGCATTCCTATTCACCAAGATTCCCAGTTCCTGTTTGCCTTCACGTTCAAAGGAACCCAATACACATGGACCAGGCTGCCACAAGGCTATACAGAAAGCTAAACTCTCTTTCCGCAGTGCCTCAAACATGATTTACAGAACATTGTCTTAACCGATGGGTTAACCCTCATGCAATTAGCAGGTCGTCTACTTACTGTATCACCTACCCAAGAGGCATTGTGAATCAGTGACTCAGCTTATCACTAAGCCTCGTATAGACATTGTAGAAACTCCTCTGGACAATAGCGATTTTATATTTTATGTGGATGGATCAGCCCTCAGAGACGAAAAGGGCTTGCAAAAAAAGTGAATATGCCATTTCCAATGATCATTCAATTATCCAAGTATGCTGACTACCATCTTTCTTTTCAGCACAACAAGCAGAACTGTTTGCCGTTACAAGAGCATGTATTTTAGCTACAGGAAAATCAGTGAATATTTATATTGACTCTCGGTATGCATTTGGAGTCACTCATAATTATGGTCAAATTTGGAAACTTAGAGGATTCCTGACTTCATCAGGATCTACAGTTAAAAATGCTGAACAAATTGATAACCTTTTAAAGGCTCTCCAGTGTCCTAAAAAAAAAAAAAAATTGCTGTTATTAAATGCAAAGCACATACAGGCAATCAAGACCAGGCTTCTTTGGGCAATGATAAGGTGGATCGAGCAGCTAAGGCTGCTGCTCTTTCTGATACAGGGTCACAAGTGTCTGCATATGTTCTTAGAAATCAAGATCCAGACAATGCCCCACCCACAATTGATGACGTTTTGGCCTATCAATTACAGGCCAGTCCGGACGAAGTGTTGGCTTGGGTGAATGATTCTTGTTTTAAAACACCCGAAGGGGTATGGGTTCACCAGGATGGCCGTATGGTGGCTCCTAAATCTTTAAGTCCATGGATTGCCCGATGCGTTAACATGTTCACGCATGCGGGCAAAGGGGGGATGGCAGACTATATTAATCAAACATGGTATGCACCAGGAATTATGACAATTACAAAACAAATTAGTGAACAACGCATTACCTGCCAAACAATGAACCCAGGTAAAACGGAAAAGGTACAGGCTGCCTCCCACCCAAATCCAACAAGACCCTTTGTACATTTACAGATGGATTTTATTGAATTACCGGTATGTTTAGGATTTAAGTATGTATTAGTTATTGTAGATGTGTTTTCACGATGGATTGAAGCCTTTCCATGTAAAAAAAAAATGATGCAGTTACTGTTGCAAAATGTTTGTTAAAAGAAATTGTACCACGATTTGGTATACCTGCACAACTTTCAAGTGACAATGGACTTCTACTGCAGCTATCATCCAGAGTCAGCGGGACTGGTAGAAAAATATAATGGTATGCTGAAGAATAAACTTTCTAAACTTTGCAATGAAACTGGACTTAAATGGGTCGAACTATTACCCCTAGCATTGATGATAATGCGAGCAGCAACTAACAGGACAACCGACTATCGCCACATGAGATTGTTATGGGACGACCCCTAAGACTGCCATTTTCAGCGCCACTTACGGTTAAGCAAATGGACATCCATAAAATGGATGAGAACATGTTAAACTATTGTATCGCATTAACGAGATGTATTTCCAGCTTTCACCAGCAGGTAAAAGAGGCGCAAACAGAACCAGCGGAAGGAAGGTGCCATAACTTGGAACCAGGAGATAACGTATACGTAAAGGTCTTCAAAAGAAAGAACGGACTACAACCACGCTTTGAAGGGCCATACCAATTACTCCTGACAACGAACACAGCTGTTAAAAACAAGGAAAGACCGACCTGGATACACGCATCCCATTGCAAGAAAGCACCAGACGGGGACATTTAAAAAAAAAAGACTTGAGACGGTGAAATTATTGTTCACGCTGTATGTGCTCATTGAGATGGTATACGTAAACTGTCAGAGATATATTGAAGAACCCCGAAAGAAACGAGAATTACATGTTAACACTTTTCTGTATATGGCTTACGAGCATGCTAAGGATAGTGGTAGATCTAGTTGCTGGGTCTGTGTCCATATACCCATTCACACCACAGGAGGAATCCCACTAAGATCTATTCCCTTTAATATTCCCGAAACAGCAGAATGGATCATAAGGCGAAATAGTTCAGGCAACCCAGACAGAACCATGGATATGATTCAGTGGAGATCAGCAGGTTATAATCTGACCACCTTCCAGGGATGGTATCAACCCAATTATAACCATACAGGTATTATCCCGGGGATGGTCAAAACGGAAATGAAGTCGGTATCCTTAGGCCAAAATTTAAATTTGGCACGAGGACCGACAAAAGGGACTGAAAGAATTAATGTGGGCTATATTGTCCTAGGTAGGACAAAATGGGGGAATGTAGAAGTGCATCAGCATAGAAATATATATCCACACATATTAGTATAAAATAAGCACACATACTCTCTTATATTAAAATGGAGTCTGGAACTGTTTCAACAGGCCAAAATGGCTTCACACAGTATAACATAAGGGGAAACGGGCAGGCCCATATTAGGAAGCGGTTTAAGGAAGAGGATGTGACTCCTTTGTAGCTTGCAGGCTAAGCAGTTCCAGTAAACAAGATAAGCTTAGCAGAACAAAAAGCATGATAACCGAAGGACATGTACTGTAAACATTCATATGAATGTCCAGAGCCAAAGTGAGAGACAAACCGTCTCCATTGTATAAAATTAATTAACTTTATCTAAAGGTATTCCTGCATCATGACTTTTGATTATCTATTGGCTAACCTTATCTTAAGACACCGAGGCTCTGTTGACCCTTTAGTCATCTTCTTGTTGACCTTAAACATTCCTTACTCATCTCTTTTTAATGTTATTAATTGTGTCTCTCAATACTATACCATGTGATAAAAGGTTTTGATCTTTGTGTATAAAAAGAGGTGTTTTTGTCCATGTATTCGGAGAAGTCACGATAGCCTTTGCCTACGTGATTGCTCCCCTTGCTAGCAAGTAGTTAAATAAAGTCTGCCTTTGACGATCACTTTGTTTCACAGAGTCTTATTGAACAGTCGAAACTTCGACACCCCTCTGCCTCTAGCCAGGGCTGCCCCTCTGACCCCGCGTCTGCGAGCCCTACGCACATGGCGCTGAAACTCCGCGTTGGCACCCCATGCAACCCCCATCAAATGCTGGCAAACAGTCAAATTTCCAACAGGGCACTTGCAGCGCTTTGGCCTGAGTCCAAAAATACCTGAGCTATTGCTGCACGAAACCAGTTAGCTCTCCTCCTTGTTGTGTGTCCAGAAATCCGTTGCACAAGAGTGTTTGCTGCAAAATGGCTGCCCTTTATACTGCAGGGTACGTGCCCTTTAATTTGCGCTCCCCGGGGCCCGCGTCGGCTGTGTTGCATTCCATTTTACAAACGCTCTGGCCGCCAGCCGCACAATGGGGCGGTCCGACTGAAGTTTGGAATCGGGGCGCGCAAAGGGCGTTGCACGAGGATGTGACGTCATTTTCTGCGCGCGCAGCCGGGCGAGCGCTAAACTTTGCGCCGGCGCTAAGGGTCAACTTAATTTGGGGCGAGGCGCAAACTGCGCTGCGCCCGGGCGCTACATGCATAGCGCCCGAAATTCACTTCTCTTAAGGCGCTAACTGCTGGCGCAACCAACTGAATTTCTAGGCCTTTGTGTCTTAATGTGAGGAGCATTCATAATAAGGTGGATGAATTAGCTGCGCAAATAGATGGACACAGATCTGATATAATTAGGACTAGGAAATATGGCTTCAGGGTGACCAAGGCTGGAAATTCAACATCCAGGGATATTCAATATTCGGGAAGGACAGGAAAAAAGGAAAAGGAGGTGGGGTATCATTGCTGGTTAAAGAGGGGATTAACACAATAGTAAGGAAGGATATTAGCTCTGATGATGTGGAATCTGTATAGGCAGAGCTGAGAAATACCATGGGGCAGAGAACATAAGTGGGAGTTGTATAGAGACCCCCAAACAGTAACTCTGAGGTTGGGGATGGCATTTAACGGGAAATTAGAGATGCATGCAATAAGGGCACAGCAGTTATCACAGGTGACTTTAATCTACATATAGATCAGGCTAACCAAATTAGTAACAATACTGTGGAGGAGGAATTCCTACAATATATACGGGATGGTTTCCTGGACCAATATGTCGAGGAACCAATTGGAGATCAGGCCATCTTAGACAGGGTAATATGTAATGAGAAAGGATTAATTAGCAATCTTGTTGCGCGAGGCCCCTTGGGGAGGAGCGATCATAATATGATAGAATTCTTCATTAAGATGGAGAGTGAAGTAGTTGACTCAGAGACTAGGGTCCTGAATTTAAATAAAGGAAACTATGATGGTATGAGGCTTGAGTTGGCTAGGATGGATTGGGGAATGTTACTTAAAGGGTTGACGGTGGATAGGCAATGGCAAACATTTAAAGATCATTTAAAGGCAAACATTCAAACAGAATTTTTTCATCCCTGTTTGGCATAAAAATAAAACAGAAAAGGTGACTCAACCGTGCCTAACAAGGGAAATTAGGGATAGCATAAGACCCAAGGAGAGAACATATTATTTTGGCCAGAAAAAGCAGAAAATCTGAGGATTGGGAGCAGTTTAGTGTTCAGCAAAGGAGGACAAAGGGATTAATTAAGAGGGGGAAAATAGATTATGAGAGTAAGCTTTCAGGGAACATAAAAACAGACTGTAAAAGCTTCTATAGATATGTGAAGAGAAAAAGATTGGTGAAGTCAAGCATAGGTCACTTGCAGTCAGAATCAGGGGAATTTATAATGGGGAACAAAGAAATGGCAGACCAATTAAATATATACTTCGGTTCTGTCTTCACAAAGGAGGACACAAATAACCTCCCAGAGATGTTGGGGATCATAGGGCCTAATAAGAGGTGGAATTGAATTAAATCAGTATTTGTAGGGAAATGGTGTTAGGGAAATTGAAGGGATTGAGGACCAATAAATCCCCAGGGCCTGATAACCTACATCCTAGGGTACTTAAGGAAGTGGCTCTAGAAATAGTAGATGCATTGCTGGTCATCTTCCAAAATTCTATAGATTCTGGAATAGTTCCCATGGATTGGAGGGTAGCTAATGTAACCCCACGATTTAAAAAAGGTGGTAGAGAGAAAATGGGGAATTATAGACCGGGAAGCCTGACATCGGTAGTGGGGGAAATACTAGAGTCCATTATAAAAGATGTAATAGCAGAGCTCTTAGAAAACAGTGACAGGATCGGACAAATTCAACATGGATTTACAAAAGGTAAATCATGCTTGACTAATCTACTGGAATTTTTTGAGGATGTAACTGGTAGAATAGATAAGGGAGAACCAGTGGATGTGGTGTATTTGGACTTTGAGAAGGCTTTCGATAAGGTCCCGCATAAGAGATTAGAGCGCAAAGTTAAAGCACATGGGATTGGGGGTAAGGTACTGACTTGGATAGAGAACTGGTTGGCAGGCAGGAAGCAAAGAGTTGGAATAAACGGATCTTTTTCCAAGTGGCAGGCAATGACTATTGGGGTACCGCAGGGATCGGTGCTAGGAACCCCCAGCTATTCACAACATAGATTAATGATCTAGACGAGGGAACTAGATGTAATATCTCCAAGTTTGCAGATGACACAAAGTTGAGTGGGCGTGTGTGCTGTGAGGAGGATGCCAAGAAACTCCAGTATGATTTGGACAGGTTGGGTGATTGGGCAGATGCAGTATAATGTGGATAAATGTGAGGTTATCCACTTCGGTGGCAAAAACAGGAAGACAGATTATTATCTGAACGGCAATAGATTGGGAAAAGGGGAAGTGCAACGAGACCTGGGTGTCCTTGTGCACCAATCGCTGAAAGTAAGCATGCAGGTGCAGCAGACGGTTAAGAAGGCAAATGGTATGTTGGCCTTCATAGCGAGAGGATTCGAATACAGGAGCAAGGATGTCTTGCTGCAGCTGTACAGGGCCTTGGTGAGACCCCACCTTGAGTATTGTGTGCAGTTTTGATCGCCTTATCTGAGGAAGGATGTTCTTGCCATGGAGAGAGTGCAGCGAAGATTTACCAGACTGATACCTGGGATGGCAGGAATGACATATGAGGAGAGATTGGGTCGATTAGGCTTATGTTCGCTAGAGTTCAGAAGAATGAGAGGGGCTCTCATTGAAACTTATAATATTCTAACAGGACTAGACAGACTGGATGCAGGAAGGATGTTTCCGATGGTGGAGGAGTCCAGAACCAGGGGTCACAGCCTAAGGATAAGGGGTAAGCCATTTAGGACTGAGATGAGGAGGAATTTCTTCACCCAGAGAGTGGTGAACCTGTGGAATTCTCTACCACAGAAGGTAGTTGAGGCCAATTTATTAAATATATTCAAGAAGGAGTTAGATATATTTCTTAAGGCTAAAGGGATCAAGGGATATGGGGAGAAAGCAGGGACAGGGTACTGAATTTGGATGATCAGCCATGATCTCATTAAATGGCGGAACAGGCTCGAGGGGCCGAATGGCCTACTCCTGCTCCTATCTTCCATGTTTCTATGTTTCTATGTTGACAGTATTGTGCCCACTGTCTGCGGGCCAGTGAATTATTTATCTCAGAGTTCCCAAGTTTCAGGGATGCATTTCACTGCACAGACTATTTTCATGCAATGATACTGCAATCTATCACTACCATTTTGTAGTGTGATCATGGGGCATTACAGTGCCCTTGGCACTTGGCGATTGTGCTGCTTTTTTGTATGAGGTGTAATATGATCTGCCACCACATGGTGGCAATGAGTCTCACTGTATGAGAAAAAATAATAGAGTTCCAGTTACAAATCACAATGTAGTTGACTGCTGTTGGTCCATTGCTTTAGTGGCCAAAGAGCACTGGTATTGGACAAAACTAACACCACACAGACTCCAATTGGAATCTTTGTAAACTGACAATCATCCCATTTATTCAATGAAAGACCAACAAATGTGCAAACTATTTTACATTAATGAATACCAGAACATGGGTCTCCCTATCTGCTTTTCATATGCAGTCCCTGCTCAGAGATTGCCCAAAGCAGTATAAATTAACGCGGCCAATTTGACAGAATAAAAAAAACCACAGGATTTTTCAAATTAAATCGTTGTTTTATTCCTTTGTTCAAAATGGAGTTGGCAGAGACTTGTCTGAATGATAAAGAAATTTCCTCAAGCAATTACTGATTATTCCTTCCAGCAGAAAACTTACTGCAAATAACTGTACACGCTCTTAATTAACTGAGGACCTTCGATACACTTCATCAGTTCTGGCTCCGCACCACTGCTTGTCCTCCCTGCAGACTCGCTCGCTGGTCAGATTTACATTCAGTTTCATCATTCCTAAAGGCTCACTCACTTCTCAAGCACTGCAATAGCCTGCTAGATTAAAACCTACTCCACTTTTACTCTTGGTCACATTCCCAGTGAGCTGACGACTACCAAAATTTAATGCAGGATTAAGATTAATATTTGATCAAATTAAGATGCGTCTTTTGAGGCATCATTATTACGATGTCAGCTCTACAGTGTCTCAACTAGTTACTAGCTATACTAAAATCATAAGTGGCTACATGATAATTCAACAACAGGTGTCGGAAGTCCTCAGGAGCAGTGTTTCCCTTGCGGGGAATGGTGTGGGGCCACTACTTTTTACTAAACAATGGCCTAGAAATTCAGTTGGTTGCGCCAGCCGTTAGCGCCTTAGGAGGAGTAGATGTCGGGCGCTAGGCGGGTAGCGCACGGGCGCAGCGCGAACTGCGCCTCGCCCCAACTTCACTAGAGATTTAGCGTCGGCGCAAACTCTTTGCACGCGCTCAGCTGCGCGCGCAGATCATGACGTCATTTCCTCGTGCAACGCCCTTTGTGCACCCCCAACCGGAACTTCAGTCGCGCCGCCCCATTGTGCGCCTGGCGCCCCTAGCGACTGTTAAGTGGAACGGTGCTCAGCCGATGCGGGGCGCGGGGGTCGCTAATTAAAGGGCACTCATCCTGCAATATAAAAGGCTGCCATTTTGCAGCACACCTTCTTGCGAAACGGATCTTTGGAGAGAGACCAAGGTAGATAGCTTTCTGCTTTGGCCCAGCACTTGGACAGGTACTTCTGGCTTCAGGCCACAGCTTTCAAAAAGTTTTTGCCTTCATTGACATCTCATTGTTTGCCAGCATATTATGGGGGCTGCAATGGGTGTCAACGCTGGCTTTCTCAATTACATCCAAAGGGCTCACAGACGCCGTGAGAGAGTGGCAGCCCTGGTTAGACGGAGAGGGGGCAACAGGCGTCGGCAAAGGAGGCCTTACCCACCCAGGGTATACCGCCAGCAGTTCTCCTATCTCAACATGTCTGAGGAGCAGTGTGTTCGGAGGCTGCGATTCAGAAGGGAGGTGGTCACAGAGATCTGCCAGCTGCTTGCCGTTGATCTGCAGCCACAGCTGAGGAGCAGGACGTCTCTGTCAGTGGCAGTGAAGGTGACGGTGGCTCTCAACTTTTATGCCACCGGCTCCTTCCAATCCGCTACTGGGGACATTGCCAACATCTCCCAGTTCGCCGTGCATTGCTGCATCCGCCAGGTGACCAATGCCCTTTTCAAAAGGAGACGTCAGTTCATCTCCTTCTCCATGGCCCTTGACAAGCAGCAACAGCGTGCAATGGGCTTTGCAGCATTTGCGGGCTTCCCCATGGTGCAGGGCGCCATTGACTGCATGCATGTGACTTTGCGGGCACCTCTGGAGAATGCCGAGGATTACCGCAACCGGAAGGGCTACCATTCGCTGAACGTACAGCTGGTGTGTGACCACAGGCAGCTCATCCTAGCTGCCAATGCCCGCTTTCCAGGCAGCAGCCACGATGCCTTCATCCTGTGACAGACTTCTGTGGCAGAAATGTTCCAGGCACAGCCTCGCCCACGAGGATGGCTTATCGGGGACAAAGGCTATCCTTTGTGTACCTGGCTGATGACGCCGCTCCGTGCGCCCAGCACCCCTGCTGAAGAGCGATACCACGAGAGCCATCAAGCGACCAGGAGCATCATCGAACAAACAATCGGCGTCCTGAAGCAACGGTTCCGCTGTCTCGATCGTTCCGGTGGAGCCCTGCAGTATTCTCCGGAGCGAGTCTCCCATTTCGTAGTCGTTTGCTGCATGCTGCACAACCTGGCTATCCGCAGGACTCAGCCACTGCCACCACAGATTGGAGGACCACCTCAGGAGGAGGAGCAGGAGGAGGAGGAGGAGGACCAGCACAGGAGGGAGGCACAAAGTGCAAGGGCCGCCCGTCGCCGGCTTATTGAACGTCGGTTCTAGGCCCCCTCTCAGGGACTGGCTTGTGCCAATGTCAGCAGATGAATGTAGCCGCTCCACAAGCCCTCAGCCGAGCAGGGCAACCAGGACTTAACCAAAAAACCATGGACACTGCAATTTAACAACAATAATTTATTGAAAACCTCTGCCCTTCCCACATTACATGCTCATGTGGAGAAGCCCCCTCCAAAAACACAAAACTACCAGTCTCGGCCTTACAAAAGGAAAGAAAGACACCAGTCTCGGCCTTACAAAAAGAAAGACACCAGTCTCGGCCTTACACAAATAAAGATAGACACCAGTCTCGGCCTTACACAAAAAAAGATAGACACCAGTCTCGGCCTTACACAAAAACAACTGCACCGATGTTGGCCTTCCAACAAGCACCAGGCATTTGTGCATACCTCTACTTTTTGCCCTGCGAGGGCGATGCCTTGCGCATCCTTGCCTGGCCCCTGCCCGCCCTGCTGCTCCTCCTCAATGGGAGCCCAGTGGCTGCAGCAAGGCTGGGGGAAGGCTGCTGAGGGGCAGATGGCGAGACGGCAGATGCCCTTGGGGGTCGGCCTGCACCAGCTCTGGCCTTGGAGTGGTCGGCTGCTGACTGCTCCAACTCTGGCTGGGCAGCAGCAGTGTGTCCAGCAGCTCCTGGCAGCTGCAATGGCGGAGTGGCAGTGTCGGCTGCAGGAATGGTGGCAACCTGGCAGATCGCAGGTGCTCGCTGGTCGCCTGACACATTGGCACTCGCACGGGCCAGCACTGCAGCATGCGCAGCAAACAGCTGAAGGACAGACTGCTGGGCTGCTGCGCGGCGAGTGCCCTGGCGATGCTTGGCTGATCCAGCGAGGGTGGCAGCAGTTAGTGCCCGTGTGGCCCTGGTCTGTGTCTGCATCACACCAGCCAGTGAATGGACGGCACGACTGAGCACTTGGCTAGAAGCCGACTGTGCTGCCGCGATGTCCTGCAGACTCCTGGCCTGTGCTGCATTGATGTCCTGCAGACTCCTGGCCTGTGCTGCATTGAACTGTTCCAGACTCCTGGCCTGTGCTGCACTGAATTGTTGCAGACTCCTGGCCTGTGCTGCCCCGAATTCCTCCACACTCCTTGCCAGTGACTCTATGGAGTCAGGCATCCTTCCCACTGCAGCCATGAGCTCAGTGTGCCTGCGCTCAGCCTGGACGGCCATTTCCTCTAGGAGGCGCACCTCCTCTGCGCTCCCCTCTGGGGAGAAGTCCGCCGAGCTTCCCCACCCCTCCTGCGTTGCTGCAGGCCGCTGGGCCCCGGAGCTTCACTCTCCTCCGACCCTTCCCCCCGGCTCCCCTCCAGGGAAGACGTGTCCCCTACATCACCATGGGCTGGCATGGCTGAGGGTGGCACTGATGGGCCGGCTTCCTCTTCCTCCTCCTCGTCTTCCGAAGGGCTGACAGTGGCAGCTTGAGGGCCCGCCTCCTCACCTGGCGATTCACCATCTGAAAGCAGGAAGGCACAAGAGTAGCTTTAGAGTGAGGACAGGGTGGCAGCAAGGGAGGCATGAGTGGTGCCATTCACTGCATTGGTCGGACAGTGGCAAAGGATGCTGATCTGATGCGCAAGTGGAACGAGAGAGGTCCAAAAGGTGATGCCCTTACCATTGGTGCCCAGAACAGGGTCGGCATCTCCAGTGGCGACGGGGCCAATCAGCCGGCCTCCCATAATGCGCTCCACATGCTGGTCGAGGCCGGAGAGCTCTTTGAGGTCAGGACGGCCTCCCCCGGTCTCAGTTTGGTTGCGCAAGTTGTGCGCAACCTTGGCCTGCAAGAGAAAGGACGGCCTCTAAGTACAGTGTGTAGCCCTGATCTTGTCTGCACTGCTTCCCATGGTCGAATAGCTAGTACAGTGTGTAGCCCTGATGTTGTCTGCGATGCCTCCCATGGTCGAATAGATAGTACAGTGTGTAGCCCTGATCTTGTCTGCAATGCCTCCCATGGTCGAATAGCTAGTACAGTGTGTAGCCCTGATCTTGTCTGCAATGCCTCCCATGGTCGAATAGCTTGGACAGTGTGTAAAGTGCTGAATGTGCAATTGATTTTCATGCCAGTCCCATAGCTGCTGGATGAGGGCTGGCCATTAGGGCTTTCAGGTCCCTTTGCCCATAATGTGAGGTGCACATGCAAGGATCAGGAGGACACTGGAAAGGGCACTCACCCTGACAACCCGAGTGAGGTCGTTGAACTTCTTCCGGCATTGCACAGGAGTCCTGGCAACCACGCTGTTGGAAGACACCCTGTTGGACACCTCCCTCCAGGCTTTCCGGTAGGCGCTGGGCAGCAGCCTCTTGCCACCTTCTGGGAACAAAACATGGCGCCTGCGCTCCACTCCGCCAACCAGCAGCCTCAGGTCCCCGTCGCTGAAGCGCTGCGCTCTCTCCCTGGCCTTCTCCATAGTCCTGGGCGTTGTACAGGTGAAGCTGAAGTGGTCAGGCCTAGGTTGAGGGCTTCAGTGTGCAGGGCGTGGCAGGCAAACAAATCCACCCTCCCCCTTTAAGAGATGACCGGCGCCAGAGTGTCTGCCGTCAATTATGAACTCGCCGCACCTGCGCTGCGCCCGGCCTCGGGGGTATCGCTCAGCACCGCCGGCTTAGCGCCTAAAGATAGTCATGCATCGCCTGTTTTTGTGCAGCAGCAACCTCTTGGGGCGATGCGACTGAATATCGGCGAAGGGGGCGCGACTTTGCGCCGGGCGCAAACTTTAGCGGCCGCCTGACTTTACCGCCCCAAAAGTGGCTATACTGAATTTCTAGGCCAATGATTCTAATTATGGCCTACTTAATCTGGTGTCAAATCCAAACGTATATGATCTTGAAAGACACGATTGCAATGGCTAATATAAAAAGAGTTGACAAAATGATCAGGGATCAGCTATTACCATTGCCTAAGAGTCCAATTCCAATTCCAATTCAAATGCTTTATTGGCATGAAAGTTTACAGAGAACCATATTGCCAAAGCTTACATAGCAAAAAGGTACAGTTTTCCAACATTCTGTAGGTGTCAATCGATTTGACATTTGTTGGGTACATACAATATTACTTTTAAACAATATTAATTTTAAACAGTCTTTGTACTTCATTTGGTACGTTCAATATTAATTTTAAACAGTCTTAATTTTAAACAGTCCTCAGGTTGTGACATGTTGTTACATATTTGGCCCCAAGGTATGGTCTGTCTCCTTCTCCTAGGACTAATCTCAATTTTGACAGGTCATCCAATTCCTTGAAATCTGGGGTTGTTTGGCTTAGCTTGTTGAATAATATGTTTCTTGATGTGTTGAATTTTTCGCATTTTAGGAGGAAATGCATCTCTGTTTCAACCTCGCCGGCCAGACATTGATCGCATATTCTATTCTCTCTAGGCTGCCAGGATTTCTTGTATCTGCCTTTTTCAATTTCCAGTTGGTGGTCGCTTAGTCTGTACCTGGTGAGGGTCTGTCTCTGTTTTGTGTCTCTGATGGTCGTGAGGTAGTCTGCCAGTTTATATTCTCTTTTGAGGGCCCGGTAACATTCTAATCCGCTTTGGCTTTCGGTTATTTTGTTCCAATGTTCCAGGTAGGTTTCTTTGCATTTTTTAATGATTTGGTTCACTCGGATTGGTGTTTGGACGGCTGTGTTGGTCTGGGGCTGGTCAGGGTCCGGCTGGGTACTTAGTTTCAGTAGCAGCTGACTCAGGGGACTCTTTTCTGGGTTTAGCTCTTGGGTCTGAAAGGCTTTGAAATGAAGGGTGTCTGGGGAGCTAGATTTGAGGTGATTTAGGAAGTTTAGTGCTCGTTTTTGGATGTTTATTATCAGTGGGTATCTGCCTAAGAGTCCTTTCACTGGATCCGCTCAGGACCCCTGACTGGTTTGAGGCCTCCATGCAATTGCACAGGTTATGTGGGTCTAATTGCAAAATACTGCGGATGCTGGAAATCTGAAATAACAACAGAAAATGCTGGAAATACTCAGCAGGCCAGGCAGCATCCGTGGAGAGAGAAACAGAGTTAACGTTTCAGGTCTGGGACCCTTCATCAGAACTGGAAAAAGCTGGAGATGTAACAGATATTAAGCAGGTGCAGAGACGGGGGAGGGGGGGCGGGGGTGGGGGGAGGGGAGGAAGAAATAGAAAGAACATCCTGTACTTTTGTAAGAGGCAGGAAAGATAAAATGTTGCAAATGGGAATGGCAAAAATCATACTGCATGAAAAATGGGGGCAGGGATAATTATCTGATATTGTTGAACTCAAATGCTGAGTCCGGCAGGCTGCAAAGTGCCCAATCGAAAGATGAGGTGCTGTTCCTCGAGCTTACGTTGAGCTTCATTGGAACAATGCAATAGCCCGAGGACAGAGAGATCAGAGTGGGAGTGAAGCGATGAATTAAAGTGACAGGCGACCGGGAGCTCAGGGTCACCCGTACGGACTGAATGGAGGTGTTCCGCAAAGCGGTCGCCCAATCTGCGTTTGGTCTCCCCAATGTAGAGGAGACCGCATTGTGAGCAGCGAATACAGTATATTAAATTGCAAGAAGTACAAGTAAATCGCTGTTTCACCTGGAAGGGGTGTTTGGGGCCCTGGACAGTGGGAAGGGAGGAGGTAAAAGGGCATGTGTTGCATCTCCTGCGCTTGCACGGGAAGGTGCCAGGTGAAGGAGCAGGGCTGTTGGGGGTGATTGAGGAGTGGACCAGGGTGTCGCGGAGGGAGCGGTCCCTTCAGAATGCTGAAAGGGGAGGTGAGGGGAAGATGTGTTTGGTGGTGGGATCACGTTGGAGGTGGCGGAAATGGCGGAGGATGATCCGTTGAATGTGGAGGCTGGTGGGGTGAAAGGTGAGAACAAGGGGAACCCTATCGTGGTTCTGGGAGGGAGGGGCAGGGGTGAGAGCAGAAGTGTGGGAAATAGAACGGACACGGTCAAGGGCCATGTCAACCACGGTAGAGGGGAATCCTCGGTTGAGGAAAAAGGAAGACATGTCGGAAGCACTGGTATGGAAGGTGGCATCGTCAGAACAGACGCGGCGGAGACGGAGAAACTGGGAGAATGGAATAGAGTCCTTACAGGAAGCGGGGTGGGAGGAAGTGTAGTCCAGGTAGCTGTGGGAGTCGGTGGGCTTGTAGTGGATGTTTGTTGAAAGCCGATCGCCAGAAATGGAGACGGAGAAGTCAAGGAAGGGAAGGGAAGAGTCGGAGATGGACCATGTGAAGGTGAGGGCAGGGTGGAAAGTGGAAGTAAAGTGAATGAACTTATCCAGTTCAGGGAGAGAGCAGGAAACGGCACCAATACAGTCATCGATGTACCGGAAAAAGAGGTGAGGGAGGGAACCTGCGTAGGACTGGAACAAAGAATGATCCACATGTCCCATGAACAGGCAGGCATAGCTAGGGCCCATGCGAGTTCCCATAGCAACACCTTTAATTTGGAGGAAGTGAGTGGAGTCAAAGCAGAAGTTGTTCAATGTGAGAACAAGTTCAGCCAGGCGGAGGAGGGTGGTGGTGGATGGGGACTGGTTGGGCCTCTGTTCAAGGAAGAAACAGAGCGCCCGAAGGCCGTCCTGGTGGGGGATGGAGGTGTAGAGGGATTGGACATCCATGGTGAAAAGGAGACGGTTGGGGCCAGGAAATGGAAACTGTTAAAGTGACGGAGGGTGTCGGAAGAGTCACGAATGTAGGTGGGAAGAGACTGGACAAGGGGAGAAAAAATAGAGTCAAGATAGGAAGAGATAAGTTCCGTGGGGCAAGAACAGGCTGAAACGATGGGCCTACCAGGGCAATCCTGTTTGTGGATCTTGGGAAGGAGGTAGAAGTGGGCTGTGCGGGGTTGGGGGACCCTTCATCTTTTGGATCCACCCAGGATTACAAATATCTCCTCGATATTCATCGTTCTTCAAGCTACTGCTTTCGCCGCATCTTGAGATCCACGCTCAACGTCATGCGCCGCCACATGAACAACCTCGACCTCTCTCTTCAGCAGCACCGATGCACTCTATTTCAATGCTGTCCGGGTCCACAGTTCCATTTCATCCTTCGACTCATCCGACGCTTCAACAAAAAACTTTTTTTCTTCCTTTCTGATGTCAAGGATCGCAAGCTTCGTCAACTCGTGGACACCAACGCCCCCCCCAGAACCTTCTTCCCCGTTACTTTCCTCCGATCCGATCCCTTCTTCCAGTCTCACCCCCTGCCGTGTTTTCACCATCCCCTCTGACCTTCCCCTCTCTGACCCCGAACGTTCAGTCCTCAACAAAGGCCTGAGCTTCATCCCCTTATGCCCCCACCTGAATGAATTTCGAGCTCGGCACGATGCTGAACTCTTCTTCCATCGCCTTCGTCTCCGTGCCCACTTCTTTGGCCAGGAGTCTTCCCCCCGCACGGCTGATCCTTTCTCCCGCTTTCTAAATTCTCGTTCTACTTGGACCCCTCCCTCTGGCCTTCAATCCTCTCTAGATCTTTTCATTGCTAACTGCCGACGTGACACTGGCCGTCTCCATTTCTCTGCTCCCCTCACTCACTGCAACCTAACTCCCTCTGAACTTGCAGCACTCCATTCTCTCCGATCCAACCCTAACATTATCATTAAACCTGCTGATAAGGGTGGTGCTGTTGTTGTTTGGCGAACCGAGCTCTCCCGTGCGGAAGCTTAACGCCAACTCTCCGACACCTCCTCCTACCTCCGCCTGGACCATGACCCCACTAGCAAACATCAAGCCATTGTTTCCAAGTGTGTCACTGACCCCATCTCCTCTGGAGATCTTCCCTCCATGGCCGCCAACCTCATAGTCCCCCAACCCCGCACAGCCCGCTTCTACCTCCTTCCCAAGATCCACAAACAGGATTGCCCTGGTAGACCCATCGTTTCAGCCTGTTCTTGCCCCACGGAACTTATCTCTTCCTATCTCGACTCTATTTTTTCTCCCCTTGTCCAGTCTCTTCCCACCTACATTCGTGACTCTTCCGACACCCTCCGTCACTTTAACAGTTTCCAGTTTCCTGGCCCCAACCGTCTCCTTTTCACCATGGACGTCCAATCCCTCTACACCTCCATCCCCCACCAGGACGGCCTTCGGGCGCTCTGTTTCTTTCTTGAACAGAGGCCCAACCAGTCCCCATCCACCACCACCCTCCTCCGCCTGGCTGAACTTGTTCTCACATTGAACAACTTCTCCTTTTACTCCACTCACTTCCTCCAAATTAAAGGTGTTGCTATGGGAACCCGCATGGGCCCTAGCTATGCCTGCCTGTTCATGGGACATGTGGAACATTCTTTGTTCCAGTCCTACTCAGGTCCCCTCCCTCACCTCTTTTTCCGGTACATCGATGACTGTATTGGTGCCGTTTCCTGCTCTCTCCCTGAACTGGATAAGTTCATTCACTTTACTTCCACTTTCCACCCTGCCCTCACCTTCACATGGCCCATCTCCGACTCTTCCCTTCACTTCCTTGACTTCTCCGTCTCCATTTCTGGCGATCGGCTTTCAACAAACATCCACTACAAGCCCACCGACTCCCACAGCTACCTGGACTACACTTCCTCCCACCCCGCTTCCTGTAAGGACTCTATTCCATTCTCCCAGTTTCTCCGTCTCCGCCGCGTCTGTTCTGACGATGCCACCTTCCATACTAGTGCTTCTGACATGTCTTCCTTTTTCCTCAACCGAGGATTCCCCTCTACTGTGGTTGACACGGCCCTTGACTGTGTCCGTTCTATTTCCCGCACTTCTGCTCTCACCCTTTCCCCTCCCTCCCAGAACCACGATAGGGTTCCCCTTGTCCTCACCTTTCACCCCACCAGCCTCCACATTCAACGGATCATCCTCCGCCATTTCCGCCACCTCCAACGTGATCCCACCACCAAACACATCTTCCCCTCACCTCCCCTTTCAGCATTCCGAAGGGACCGCTCCCTCCGTGACACCCTGGTCCACTCCTCAATCACCCCCAACAACCCTTCTCCTTCACCTGGCACCTTCCCGTGCAAGCGCAGGAGATGCAACACATGCCCTTTTACCTCCTCCCTTCCCAATGTCCAGGGCCCCAAACACCCCTTCCAGGTGAAACAGCGATTTACTTGTACTTCTTGCAATTTAATATACTGTATTCGCTGCTCACGATGCGGTCTCCTCTACATTGGGGAGACCAAACGCAGATTGGGCGACTGCTTGGCGGAACACCTCCGTTCAGTCCGTACGGGTGACCCTGAGCTTCCGGTCGCCTGTCACTTTAATTCACCACTTCACTCCCACTCTGATCTCTCTGTCCTCGGGCTATTGCATTGTTCCAATGAAGCTCAACGTAAGCTCGAGGAACAGCACCTCATCTTTCGATTGGGCACTTTGCAGCCTGCCGGACTCAACATTGAGTTCAACAATTTCAGATAATTACCCCTGCCCCCATTTTTCATGCAGTATGTTTTTTGCCATTCCCATTTGCAACATTTTATCTTTCCTGCCTCTTACAAAAGTACAGGATGTTCTTTCTATTTCTTCCTCCCCTCCTAACAAACCCCCTCCTGCCCGCCCCCTGTCTCTGCACCTGCTTAATATCTGTTACATCTCTAGCTTTTTCCAGTTCTGATGAAGGGTCCCAGACCTGAAACGTTAACTCTGTTTCTCTCTCCACGGATGCTGCCTGGCCTGCTGAGTATTTCCAGCATTTTCTGTTGTTATTTATGTGGGTCTAACCCGCCCTGGAATTTATAAAGCGGGCAATGGCCTCTTCCCAGCTGCCATTTTGGCAGTTAAAAGTAACACAGCAATTGGCCAGGAGGCTAGAACACAATCGGGAGAATTCTGTCCCTTTTTCTGAATGTTGATTTTTGAATTATTGTTTAATATTTTTCATCTACAGTTTTGCTACAGGCATGACCCTGTAGTAACCGCTGAGCGAGGGGGAAATGCTTTGGTTTTCCGGGAGCTTTGGAGATTTATTTTTGGGCTGTCCCTTGCGCTGTAAAGCAAGGAGTTGTGAAGAAGATTGGGTTTATTATAAAGCATATTACTTTTCTGAGATGTGAAGCCTACAAGATTGAAGGATATTCCCATGTCTTTTAAAGCTGACGTAACTGTGTGCTAACACAAACAGATGTCAATATGTAACTATTCTATCAATACATCTGCAAGTGTGGTTCGCATTTTAATTTGTTTAACTTCTTCTCCCAGCCCCTCGCTGGAGGCGTTGTTTTACATTTCTTCTTTATATCACCAAAGATTGCTTTGCTGATCCATTTAGGGCCATGCTCGTTTAGGTGATGCACTCCACTCCTACGTATGTATTTATCCTATGTACTCTGTGGTATGACTTTAAAGGTATTCAATTTGTCCTCGAGCTAACTTATTTGCTCACATTGACTGTATTTTTAGGCCTGGTGTGACAGATCAGACCTAATGCAGTGTGAAAGAGTACCCACGTATGTAATAACACGAGCACTGCTCGGAACTCTGTGTATATAATTATTTATTAAAACATTTCTCACATTACGGGTCACATTTGATGTACATCATCCACAAACATATGTCCACCAAATTACTTAATTATATAAATCAGTACTGCGGGAACTTTCCTGTTAACTCTACACACCCACTTCAAAATTAAGCATTTAAGATTATATTATGTTCATTGTCATCGATGTAAGATCAGTTGCCATCAGCCGCCTAGGTTTTAATTTTATTTTTTGCAGTGTCGAAGGTCCATTTCTAATGAAAGTAAAATTGGAAAAAAACGCGGGGGAGAATTGGGGGCTCGGTGATCGTGGTGGGGGGTAGAGTGTGTTGGGGGGGTCAGTGATCGTGGGGGTCGAGTGTGTTGGGGGGGTCGGTGATCGTGGGGGGGTAGAGTGTGTTTGGGGGGTCGGTGATCATGGGGGATAGAGTGTGTTGGGGGGGTCAGTGATCGCGGGGGGGTAGAGTGTGTTGGGGGGTCGGTGATCGTGGGGGTCGAGTGTGTTGGGGGGGTCGGTGATCGTGGGGGGGTAGAGTGTGTTTGGGGGTCGGTGATCATGGGGGATAGAGTGTGTTGGGGGGGTCGGTGATCGTGGGGGGGTACAGTGTGTTGGGGGGTCAGTGATCGTGGGGGGGTAGAGTGTGTTGGGGTGTCGGTGATCATGGGGGGGTAGAGTGTGTTGGTGGGGTCGGTGATCGTGGGGGGGTAGAGTGTGTTGGGGGGGTCAGTGATCGTGGGGGGGCAGAGTGTGTTGGGGGGGTCGTTGATCGTGGGGGTTAGAGTGTGTTGGGGGGTCAGTGATCGTGGGGGGATAGAGTGTGTTGGGGGGGTCGGTGATCGTGGGGGGGTACAGTGTGTTGGGGGGTCAGTGATCGTGGGGGGGTAGAGTGTGTTGGTGGGGTCGGTGATCGTGGGGGGTAGATTGTGTTGGGGAGGTCGGTGATCGTGGGGGGGCAGAGTGTGTTGGGGGGTTCGGTGATCGTGGGGGGTAGATTGTGTTGGGGAGGTCGGTGATCGTGGGGGGGCAGAGTGTGTTGGGGGGGTCGTTGATCGTGGGGGTTAGAGTGTGTTGGGGGGTCAGTGATCGTGGGGGGATAGAGTGTGTTGGGGGGGTCGGTGATCGTGGGGGGGTACAGTGTGTTGGGGGGTCAGTGATCGTGGGGGGTAGAGTGTGTTGGTGGGGTCGGTGATCGTGGGGGAGTAGAGTGTGTTGGGGGGTTCGGTGATCGTGTGGGGTAGATTGTGTTGGGGTGGTCGGTGATCGTGGGGGGGCAGAGTGTGTTGGGGGGGTCGTTGATCGTGGGAGTTAGAGTGTGTTGGGGGGGTCGGTGATCATGGGGGGTAGATTGTGTTGGGGGGTCGGTGATCGTTGGGGGGTAGAGTGTGTTGGGGGCGTCGGTGATCATGGGGGGGTAGAGTGTGTTGGGGGGTCGGTGATTGTGGGGGGTAGAGTGTGTTGGGTGGGTCGGTGATCCTGGGGGGTAGAGTGTGTTGGGGGGGTCGGTGATCGTGGGGGGTAGAGTGTGTTGGGGGGGTCGGTGATCATGGGGGGTAGAGTGTGTTTGGGGGTCGGTGATCGTGGGGGGGTGATCGTGGGGGGGTAGAGTGTGTTGGGGGGGTCAGTGATCGTGAGGGGTAGAGTGTATTGGGGGGGTCGGTGATCGTGAGGGGTAGAGTGTGTTGGGGTGTCGGTGATCGTGGGGGGGTAGAGTGTGTTGGGGGGTCGGTGATCATGGGGGTGTAGAGTGTGCTGGGGGGGTTGGTGATCGTGGGGGATAGAGTGTGTTGGGGGGGTCAGTGCTCGTGCGGGGGTAGAGTCTGTTGGGGGGGTCGGTGATCGTGGGGAGGTAGAGTGTGTTGGGGGGTCAGTGATCGTGGGGGGGTAGAATGTGTTGGGGGGGTCGGTGATCGTGGGGAGGTAGAGTGTGTTGGGGGGGTCGGTGATCGTGGGGGGGTAGAATGTGTTGGGGGGTCGGTGATCGTGGGGGGGTAGAGTGTGTTGGTGGGGTCGGTGATCGTGAGGGGTAGAGTGTGTTGGGGTGTCGGTGATTGTGGGGTGTAGATTGTGTTGGGGGGGTCGGTGATCGTGGGGGGGTAGAGTGTGTTGGGGGGGTCGGTGATCGTGGGGGGGTAGAGTGTGTTGGGGTGTCGGTGATTGTGGGGGGGTACAGTGTGTTGGGGTGTCGGTGTTCGTGGGGTGTAGATTGTGTTGGGGGGTCGGTGATTGTGGGGGGGTAGAGTGTGTTGGGGTGTCGGTGATCGTGGGGGGGTAGAGTGTGTTGGGGTGTCGGTGATCGTGGGGGGGTAGAGTGTGTTGGTGGGGTCGGTGATTGTGGGGGGTAGAGTGTGTTGGGGGGGTCGGTGATCGTGGGGGCTGGAGTGTGTTGGGGAGGTCAGTGATCGTGGGGGAGTAGAGTGTGTTGGGGGGGTCGGTGATCGTGGGGGGTAGAGTGTGTTGGGGAGGTCAGTGATCGTGGGGGAGTAGAGTGTGTTGGGGGGTTCGTTGATCGTGGGGGGTAGAGTGTTTCGGGGGGGTCGGTGATCGTGAGGGTTAGTGTGTGTTGGGGGGTCGGTGATCGTGGGGGTGTAGAATGTGTTGGGGGGTCGGTGATCGTGGGGGTGTAGAGTGTGTTGGGGGGTCGGTGATCGTGGGGGTGTAGAATGTGTTGGGGGGTCGGTGATCGTGGGGGTGTAGAGTGTGTTGGGGGTTCGGTGATCGTGGGGGGGTAGAGTGTGTTGGGGGGGTCGGTGAACGTGGCGGGGTAGAGTGTGTTGTGGGGGTCGGTGATTGTGGGGGGGTAGAGTGTGTTGGGGTGTCGGTGATCGTGGGGGTGTAGAGTGTGTTGGGGGGGTCGGTGATCGTGTGCGGATTGAGTGTGTTGGGGGGTCGGTGATCGTGGGGGGTAAAGTGTGTTGGGGGGGTCGGTGATCGTGGGGGGTAGAGTTTGTTGGGGGGGTCGGTGATCGTGGGGGGTAGAGTGTGTTAGGGGGTGTCGGTGATCGTGGGGGGTAGAGTGTGTTGGGGGGTCAGTGATCGTGGGGGTAGAGTGTGTTGGGGGGTTCGGTGATCGTAGGAGGGTAGAGTGTGTTGGGGGTGTCAGTGATCGTGGAGGGGTAGAGTGTGTTGGTGGGGTCGGTGATCGTGGGGGGTAGAGTGTGTTGGGGGGTCAGTGATCGTGGGGGTAGAGTGTGTTGGGGGGTCGGTGATCGTGGGGGGTAGAGTTTGCGGGGGGGTCGGTGATCGTGGGGGGTAGAGTGTGTTAGGGGGGGTCGGTGATCGTGGGGGGTAGAGTGTGTTGGGGTGTCAGTGATCGTGGGGGTAGAGTGTGTTGGGGTGTCAGTGATCGTGGGGGTAGAGTGTGTTGGGGGGTCGGTGATCGTGGGGGGGTAGAGTGTGTTGGGGTGTCGGTGATCGTGGGGGGTAGAGTGTGTTGGGGGGGTCGGTGATCGTGGGGGGTAGAGTGTGTTGGGGGGTTCGGTGATCGTGGGGGGTAGAGTGTGTTGTGGGGGTCGGTGATCGTGGGGGGTAGAGTTTGCGGGGGGGTCGGTGATCGTAGGAGGGTAGAATGTGTTGGGGGGTCAGTGATCGTGGGGGAGTAGAGTGTGTTGGGGGGGTCGGTGATCGTGGGGGGGTAGAGTGTGTTGGGGTGTCGGTGATCGTGGGGGGTAGAGTGTGTTGGGGGGGTCGGTGATCGTGGGGGGTAGAGTGTGTTGGGGGCTTCGGTGATCGTGGGGGGGTAGAGTGTGTTGGGGGGTTCGGTGATCATGGGGGGTAGAGTGTGTTGGGGGTGTCGGTGATCGTGGGGGGTAGTGTTGGGGGGTTCGGTGATCGTGGGGGGTAGAGTGTGTTGGGGTGTCAGTGATCGTGGAGGGGTAGAGTGTGTTGGTGGGGTCGGTGATCGTGGGGGGGTAGAGTGTGTTGGGGGTGTCGGTGATCGTGGGGGGTAGTGTTGGGGGGTTCGGTGATCGTGGGGGGTAGAGTGTGTTGGGGTGTCAGTGATCGTGGAGGGGTAGAGTGTGTTGGTGGGGTCGGTGATCGTGGGGGTGTAGAGTGTGTTGGGGGGGTCGGTGATCGTGGGGGGTAGAGTGTGTTGGGGAGGTCGGTGATCGTGGCGGTGTAGAGTGTGTTGGGGGGGTCGTTGATCGTGGGGGTTAGAGTGTGTTGGGGGGTCGGTGATCGTGGGGGGGTAGATTGTGTTGGGGGGGTCGGTGATCGTGGTGGGGGTAGAGTGTGTTGGGGGGGTCGGTGATCGTGGGGGGTAGAGAGTGTTGGGGGGATCAGTGATCGTGGGGGGTAGAGTGTGTTGGGGGGCTCAGTGATCCTGGGGGGTAGATTGTGTTGGGGGTGTCGGTGATCATGGGGGGTAGAGTGTGTTTGGGGGTTGGTGATCGTGGGGGGGTAGAGTGTGTTGGGGGGGTGATCGTGGGGGGGGAAATGTGTGTTGGGGGGGTCGGTGATCGTGGGGGGTAGAGTGTGTTGGGGGGGTCGGTGATCGTGAGGGGGTAGAGTGTGTTTGGGGGTCGGTGATCGTGGGGGGGTAGAGTGTGTTGGGGGGCTCGGTGATCGTGGGGGGTAGAGTGTGTTGGGGGGTCGGTGATCGTGGGGGCTAGAGTTTGTGGGGGGGTCGGTGATCGTAGGAGGGTAGAGTGTGTTGGGGGGTCAGTGATCGTGGGGGGTAGAGTTTGTGGGGGGGTCGGTGATTGTAGGAGGGTAGAGTGTGTTGGGGGGTCAGTGAACGTGGGGGGGTAGAGTGTGTTGGGGGGGTCGGTGATCGTGGGGGGGTAGAGTGTGTTGGGGGGGTCGGTGATCGTGGGGGGTAGAGTGTGTTGGTGTGTCAGTGATCATGGGGGGGTAGAGTGTGTTGGTGGGGTCGGTGATCGTGGGGGGGTAGAGTGTGTTGGGGGGGTCGGTGATTGTGGCGGGTAGAGTGTGTTGGGGAGGTCGGTGATCGTGGGGGGGTAGAGTGTGTTGGGGGGGTCGTTGATCGTGGGGGTTAGAGTGTGTTGGGGGGCTTGGTGATCGTGGGGGGGTAGATTGTGTTGGGGGGTCGGTGATCGTGGTGGGGTAGAGTGTGTTGGGGGGGTCGGTGATCGTGGGGTGTAGAGTGTTTTGGGGGTTCGGTGATCGTGGGGGGTAGAGTGTGTTGGGGGGGTCGGTGATCCTGGGGGGTAGAGTGTGTTGGGGGTGTCGGTGATCGTGGGGGGTAGAGTGTGTTGGGGGGGTCTGTGATGGTGAGGTGGTAGAGTGTGTTGGGGGGGTCGGTGAATGTGGGGGGGTAGAGTGTGTTGGGGGGGTCGGTGATTGTGGGGGGCTAGAGTGTGTTGGGGGGTTGGTGATCGTCGGGGGGGTAGAATATGTTAGGGGGTGAATGTGGTGGGGTTGAGTGTGTTGGGGGTGTGATCGTGGCGGGGTTAGAGTGTGTTGGGGGGGTTGGTGATCGTGGGGGGGTAGCGTGTGTTGGGGGGTCGGTGATCGTGGGGGGGTAGAGTGTGTTAGGGGGTCGGTGATCATGGGGGCTAGAGTGTGTTGAGGGGGTCGGTGATCGTGGGGGGGTAGATTGTGTTTGGGGGGTCGGTGGTCGTGGGGGGGTAGAGTGTGTTGGGGGGGTCGGTGATCGTGGGGGGGTAGAGTGTGTTGGGGTGTCGGTGATCGTGGGGGGTAGAGTGTGTTGGGGGGGTCGGTGATCGTGGGGGGTAGAGTGTGTTGGGGGCTTCGGTGATCGTGGGGGGGTAGAGTGTGTTGGGGGGTCAGTGATCGTGGGGGAGTAGAGTGTGTTGGGGGGGTCGGTGATCGTGGGGGGGTAGAGTGTGTTGGGGTGTCGGTGATCGTGGGGGGTAGAGTGTGTTGGGGGGGTCGGTGATCGTGGGGGGTAGAGTGTGTTGGGGGCTTCGGTGATCGTGGGGGGGTAGAGTGTGTTGGGGGGTTCGGTGATCATGGGGGGTAGAGTGTGTTGGGGGTGTCGGTGATCGTGGGGGGTAGTGTTGGGGGGTTCGGTGATCGTGGGGGGTAGAGTGTGTTGGGGTGTCAGTGATCGTGGAGGGGTAGAGTGTGTTGGTGGGGTCGGTGATCGTGGGGGGGTAGAGTGTGTTGGGGGTGTCGGTGATCGTGGGGGGTAGTGTTGGGGGGTTCGGTGATCGTGGGGGGTAGAGTGTGTTGGGGTGTCAGTGATCGTGGAGGGGTAGAGTGTGTTGGTGGGGTCGGTGATCGTGGGGGTGTAGAGTGTGTTGGGGGGGTCGGTGATCGTGGGGGGTAGAGTGTGTTGGGGAGGTCGGTGATCGTGGCGGTGTAGAGTGTGTTGGGGGGGTCGTTGATCGTGGGGGTTAGAGTGTGTTGGGGGGTCGGTGATCGTGGGGGGGTAGATTGTGTTGGGGGGGTCGGTGATCGTGGTGGGGGTAGAGTGTGTTGGGGGGGTCGGTGATCGTGGGGGGTAGAGAGTGTTGGGGGGATCAGTGATCGTGGGGGGTAGAGTGTGTTGGGGGGCTCAGTGATCCTGGGGGGTAGATTGTGTTGGGGGTGTCGGTGATCATGGGGGGTAGAGTGTGTTTGGGGGTTGGTGATCGTGGGGGGGTAGAGTGTGTTGGGGGGGTGATCGTGGGGGGGGAAATGTGTGTTGGGGGGGTCGGTGATCGTGGGGGGTAGAGTGTGTTGGGGGGGTCGGTGATCGTGAGGGGGTAGAGTGTGTTTGGGGGTCGGTGATCGTGGGGGGGTAGAGTGTGTTGGGGGGCTCGGTGATCGTGGGGGGTAGAGTGTGTTGGGGGGTCGGTGATCGTGGGGGCTAGAGTTTGTGGGGGGGTCGGTGATCGTAGGAGGGTAGAGTGTGTTGGGGGGTCAGTGATCGTGGGGGGTAGAGTTTGTGGGGGGGTCGGTGATTGTAGGAGGGTAGAGTGTGTTGGGGGGTCAGTGAACGTGGGGGGGTAGAGTGTGTTGGGGGGGTCGGTGATCGTGGGGGGGTAGAGTGTGTTGGGGGGGTCGGTGATCGTGGGGGGTAGAGTGTGTTGGTGTGTCAGTGATCATGGGGGGGTAGAGTGTGTTGGTGGGGTCGGTGATCGTGGGGGGGTAGAGTGTGTTGGGGGGGTCGGTGATTGTGGCGGGTAGAGTGTGTTGGGGAGGTCGGTGATCGTGGGGGGGTAGAGTGTGTTGGGGGGGTCGTTGATCGTGGGGGTTAGAGTGTGTTGGGGGGCTTGGTGATCGTGGGGGGGTAGATTGTGTTGGGGGGTCGGTGATCGTGGTGGGGTAGAGTGTGTTGGGGGGGTCGGTGATCGTGGGGTGTAGAGTGTTTTGGGGGTTCGGTGATCGTGGGGGGTAGAGTGTGTTGGGGGGGTCGGTGATCCTGGGGGGTAGAGTGTGTTGGGGGTGTCGGTGATCGTGGGGGGTAGAGTGTGTTGGGGGGGTCTGTGATGGTGAGGTGGTAGAGTGTGTTGGGGGGGTCGGTGAATGTGGGGGGGTAGAGTGTGTTGGGGGGGTCGGTGATTGTGGGGGGCTAGAGTGTGTTGGGGGGTTGGTGATCGTCGGGGGGGTAGAATATGTTAGGGGGTGAATGTGGTGGGGTTGAGTGTGTTGGGGGTGTGATCGTGGCGGGGTTAGAGTGTGTTGGGGGGGTTGGTGATCGTGGGGGGGTAGCGTGTGTTGGGGGGTCGGTGATCGTGGGGGGGTAGAGTGTGTTAGGGGGTCGGTGATCATGGGGGCTAGAGTGTGTTGAGGGGGTCGGTGATCGTGGGGGGGTAGATTGTGTTTGGGGGGTCGGTGGTCGTGGGGGGGTAGAGTGTGTTGGGGGGGTCGGTGATCGTGGGGGGGTAGAGTGTGTTGGGGTGTCGGTGATCGTGGGGGGTAGAGTGTGTTGGGGGGGTCGGTGATCGTGGGGGGTAGAGTGTGTTGGGGGCTTCGGTGATCGTGGGGGGGTAGAGTGTGTTGGGGGGTCAGTGATCGTGGGGGAGTAGAGTGTGTTGGGGGGGTCGGTGATCGTGGGGGGGTAGAGTGTGTTGGGGTGTCGGTGATCGTGGGGGGTAGAGTGTGTTGGGGGGGTCGGTGATCGTGGGGGGTAGAGTGTGTTGGGGGCTTCGGTGATCGTGGGGGGGTAGAGTGTGTTGGGGGGTTCGGTGATCATGGGGGGTAGAGTGTGTTGGGGGTGTCGGTGATCGTGGGGGGTAGTGTTGGGGGGTTCGGTGATCGTGGGGGGTAGAGTGTGTTGGGGTGTCAGTGATCGTGGAGGGGTAGAGTGTGTTGGTGGGGTCGGTGATCGTGGGGGGGTAGAGTGTGTTGGGGGTGTCGGTGATCGTGGGGGGTAGTGTTGGGGGGTTCGGTGATCGTGGGGGGTAGAGTGTGTTGGGGTGTCAGTGATCGTGGAGGGGTAGAGTGTGTTGGTGGGGTCGGTGATCGTGGGGGTGTAGAGTGTGTTGGGGGGGTCGGTGATCGTGGGGGGTAGAGTGTGTTGGGGAGGTCGGTGATCGTGGCGGTGTAGAGTGTGTTGGGGGGGTCGTTGATCGTGGGGGTTAGAGTGTGTTGGGGGGTCGGTGATCGTGGGGGGGTAGATTGTGTTGGGGGGGTCGGTGATCGTGGTGGGGGTAGAGTGTGTTGGGGGGGTCGGTGATCGTGGGGGGTAGAGAGTGTTGGGGGGATCAGTGATCGTGGGGGGTAGAGTGTGTTGGGGGGCTCAGTGATCCTGGGGGGTAGATTGTGTTGGGGGTGTCGGTGATCATGGGGGGTAGAGTGTGTTTGGGGGTTGGTGATCGTGGGGGGGTAGAGTGTGTTGGGGGGGTGATCGTGGGGGGGGAAATGTGTGTTGGGGGGGTCGGTGATCGTGGGGGGTAGAGTGTGTTGGGGGGGTCGGTGATCGTGAGGGGGTAGAGTGTGTTTGGGGGTCGGTGATCGTGGGGGGGTAGAGTGTGTTGGGGGGCTCGGTGATCGTGGGGGGTAGAGTGTGTTGGGGGGTCGGTGATCGTGGGGGCTAGAGTTTGTGGGGGGGTCGGTGATCGTAGGAGGGTAGAGTGTGTTGGGGGGTCAGTGATCGTGGGGGGTAGAGTTTGTGGGGGGGTCGGTGATTGTAGGAGGGTAGAGTGTGTTGGGGGGTCAGTGAACGTGGGGGGGTAGAGTGTGTTGGGGGGGTCGGTGATCGTGGGGGGGTAGAGTGTGTTGGGGGGGTCGGTGATCGTGGGGGGTAGAGTGTGTTGGTGTGTCAGTGATCATGGGGGGGTAGAGTGTGTTGGTGGGGTCGGTGATCGTGGGGGGGTAGAGTGTGTTGGGGGGGTCGGTGATTGTGGCGGGTAGAGTGTGTTGGGGAGGTCGGTGATCGTGGGGGGGTAGAGTGTGTTGGGGGGGTCGTTGATCGTGGGGGTTAGAGTGTGTTGGGGGGCTTGGTGATCGTGGGGGGGTAGATTGTGTTGGGGGGTCGGTGATCGTGGTGGGGTAGAGTGTGTTGGGGGGGTCGGTGATCGTGGGGTGTAGAGTGTTTTGGGGGTTCGGTGATCGTGGGGGGTAGAGTGTGTTGGGGGGGTCGGTGATCCTGGGGGGTAGAGTGTGTTGGGGGTGTCGGTGATCGTGGGGGGTAGAGTGTGTTGGGGGGGTCTGTGATGGTGAGGTGGTAGAGTGTGTTGGGGGGGTCGGTGAATGTGGGGGGGTAGAGTGTGTTGGGGGGGTCGGTGATTGTGGGGGGCTAGAGTGTGTTGGGGGGTTGGTGATCGTCGGGGGGGTAGAATATGTTAGGGGGTGAATGTGGTGGGGTTGAGTGTGTTGGGGGTGTGATCGTGGCGGGGTTAGAGTGTGTTGGGGGGGTTGGTGATCGTGGGGGGGTAGCGTGTGTTGGGGGGTCGGTGATCGTGGGGGGGTAGAGTGTGTTAGGGGGTCGGTGATCATGGGGGCTAGAGTGTGTTGAGGGGGTCGGTGATCGTGGGGGGGTAGATTGTGTTTGGGGGGTCGGTGGTCGTGGGGGGGTAGAGTGTGTTGGGGGGTGAACGTGGGGGGGTAGTGTGTGTTGGGGGTGTGATTGTGAGGGGGTTTAGAGTGTGTTGGTGGGGTTGGTGATCGTGGGGGGGTAGAGTGTGTTGGGGGTTCGGTGATCGTGAGGGGGTAGTGTGTGTTGGGGGGGTTGGTGATCGTGCGGGCTAGAGTGTGTTGGGGGGGTCGGTGATCGTGGGGGTTAGAGTGTGTTGGGGGGTCGGTGATCGTGGGGGTGTCGAGTGTGTTAGGGGGTCAGTTTTCATGGGGGGGTAGAGTGTGTTGGGGGTTCGGTGATCGTGGGGGGGTAGAGTGTGTTGGGTGGTCGGTGATCGTCGGGGGGTAGTGTGTGTTGAGGGGGTCGGTGATCGTGCGGGCTAGAGTGTGTTGGGGGGGTCGGTGATCGTCGGGGGGTAGTGTGTGTTGGGGGGGTCGGTGATCGTGCGGGCTAGAGTGTGTTGGGGGGGTCGGTGATCGTGGGGGTTAGAGTGTGTTGGGTCGGTGATCGTGGGGGTGTCGAGTGTGTTGGGTGGTCGGTGATCGTCGGGGGGTAGTGTGTGTTGGGGGGGTCGGTGATCGTGCGGGCTAGAGTGTGTTGGGGGGGTCGGTGATCGTGGGGGTTAGAGTGTGTTGGGTCGGTGATCGTGGGGGTGTCGAGTGTGTTAGGGGGTCGGTTGTCGTGGGGGGTAGAGTGTGTTGGGGGGTGAACGTGGGGGGTAGAGTGCGTTGGGGGGGTGATCGTGGGGGGGGTTAGATTGAGTTGGGGGGGTTAGTGATCGGGGGGGTAGAGTGTGTTGGGTGTTTGGTGATCATGAGGGGGTAGAGTGTGTTGGGGGGTTGGTGATCGTGGGGGTGTCGAGTGTGTTAGGGGGTCGGTTGTCGTGGGGGGGTAGAGTGTGTTGGGGGGTGAACGTGGGGGGTAGAGTGTGTTGGGGGGGTGATCGTGGGGGGGGTTAGATTGAGTTGGGGGGGTTGGTGATCGGGGGGGGTAAAGTGTGTTGGGGGGGTGATCGTGGGGGGGGTTAGATTGAGTTGGGGGGGTTGGTGATCGGGGGGGTAGAGTGTGTTGGGTGTTTGGTGATCGTGAGGGGGTAGAGTGTGTTGGGGGGTTGGTGATCGGGCGGTAGAGTGTGTTGGGGGGGTCGGTGATCGTGAGGGGGTAGAGTGTGTTGGGGGGTTGGTGATCGTGGGGTAGTAGAGTGTGTTGGGGGGTCGGTGATCGGGGGGGTAGGGTGTGTTGGGGGGCTCGGTGATCGTGGGGGGGTAGTGTGTGTTGGGGGGGTCGGTGATCGTGGGGTAGTAGAGTGTGTTGGGGGGTCGGTGATCGGGGGGGTAGAGTGTGTTGGGGGGGTCGGTGATCGTGGGGGGGTAGAGTGTGTTGGGGGGGTCGGTGATCGTGGGGGGGTAGAGTGTGTTGGGGGGTTGGTGATCGTTGGGGAGTAGAGTGTGTTGGGGGGGTCGGTGATCGTGGGGGGGTAGAGTGTGTTGGGGGGTTGGTGATCGGGGGGGTAGAGTGTGTTGGGGGGGTCGGTGATCGTGGGGGAGTAGAGTGTGTTGGGGGGTTGGTGATCGTGGGGGGGTAGAGTGTGTTGGGGGGTCGGTGATCGGGGGGGTAGAGTGTGTTGGGGGGTCGGTGATCGTTGGGGAGTAGAGTGTGTTGGGGTGTCGGTGATCGTGGGGGGGTAGAGTGTGTTGGGGGGTCGGTGATCGGGGGGGTAGAGTGTGTTGGGGGGTCAGTGATCGTTGGGGAGTAGAGTGTGTTGGGGTGTCGGTGATCGTGGGGGGGTAGAGCGTAGTTGGTGGTGTCGGTGATTGTGGGACAGTGGATAGAGTCTGTGGAGGTCAGCAATGATGACAGATCTTGGGGGGAGATCATGGGGAGGAGATATGGGGATCGGTGATCTCTCAGGTGAAGATGCGGGGTGTTTAAAGGGTTAGCTGGTTGAGCCAGTGGGAAACACTGCTGCTCCTCCTGGCCCACAAGCTGTGCTGTAAAGGCACTTACCTTATGGATCCAGCCCTTCTTGCCTCCTATTAACTGCTGAGTTTCTGAGGCCTGGGAAACCCGGCCAACAGTGGTTAAAAATAGAAAACTTGTTAAAATGGAGGCATGCAGCCTCCTTAAAAGGTTTCAACGACTGAACCGCCTCGTGAGAGCGGATTGGTCACCCGCCCTTCGTTCCACCTCCGTTAAAACCAGAAGTGGATAGTTTCAAGGTGGGCTGGGGTCGGGTTTGAAATTTTAAAATCATTTTTACCTCCCACCCGACCCAAACCCACCTGTTTTGTGGGTTAAAATGACCCCCATTGTTTGCTTCTCAGACAACAAGCAGTACCACTCCTGGCCCTGTTCCTCAAAGCTACTCTCACCTGATCTTACTGCAGCTCCGAGGGATGGAACTCTGTTGCATAATGCAAATGGGAATTCTCGCAACAGTTTTACGAGAACAGGAATTCCTGCTCACAGTGAGATTCTCCACAGTTAGCAGCCACACGTGGATAAGAAAGAAATTACTTTGATGGGGCACCTTCCATAATCATAATCATAATCATAATCAACTTTATTGTCATTGTTAGTGCACAAGTGCAGTACAACGAAATGTAGGCTTGCGGCTCCCGAGAGTGTACATTTAGATTAAGACATTTAAACATTCAACATGCATTTGGCTTGTAATACATTAACATAAACATAACCATAATAAAGTGCATTGGCAGATGTGCAGGCTTTAGAGTTTATTTGTGGAGTTCAGTTGGATGACAGCCCTCAGATGTCCCAAAGTGCTTCCCAGCTATTGAAGTGCTTTTTAAATGTAGTCACTGTTGTAATTTCGGGAAATCTGGCAGCCTATTTGTGAACAGCAATGTCCCATTAACAGCAATGGGATAATGACCAGGTAATCTGTTTCACTGATGTTAGTTGAGAGATAAACATTGACCAGGACACCAGGAAAACTCCCCTGCTCTTCTTCGAATTGTGTCAGGAGATCTTTTACATCCACCCGAGAGGGTTTCATGTCACATTCGAAAGACAATGCAGCAGCCCCCCAGTACTGCACTGGAGTGTCAGTCTATATTATATGCTTAAATTCCGAATTGGGGCTTGAACTCACAACCTTCTGACTCAGAGGTAAGGGGATAAAGGGGGGAATTTTTACTTGCAGCAGCGAGTGGGTTTGGGAGCGGGTGGGGGATTTAAAGGGCTAAAATTGACAGCACGTTGAGAAGCCGGCTCCAACCCGCCGACTTCCACATTTAACTGGAGGGCGTTCGGCTGCGTGCGAGCAACCCCCTCAGGAGAAGCGGGTTATCAATTTCAATATGTTATTAGCTCATTAAGAGCGATATTAACATGGGTTTTGGGATTTAACTGTGGGTACACGGGTTTCCCAGACTTCCTGGAACTCGCCAGTGAAGGCAAGGTGAGAACAATTGAGGGGCTGAAGAAATGACAGGCAAATATTCCAATAAGTATTGAAACCTCACAGCTGCTTTCTTGCAGAATTTTGTGAAAGGGTTTTGCTCACAGTAGTTGTGCTGAGAGATTACTTGCTCTACTTTGGAGGTTTGTACGTCTGAACTCCACTTTGCAGCTATGATCTATCCAATCAGCATGCGTGCTGCTTATGCTGTTTTACTTTGGACCTCAGATGAGGACCAAGATGGCCAGCAGCATCAACAGCACCAGCAGCATCAACAGCGCCAGCAGCATCAACAGCGCCAGCAGCATCAACAGCACCAGCAGCAGCAGGAAGTGCACCAGGAGCACCACCAGCAGCACCAGCATGAGCAGCAACTGCCTGCTCCTCACAGGCCTACAGCTCCACAGGAGAGAGGGGATGAGCAGAGTGGTGCAGCTCCGAGGAGATGATACATGCAACACAGGCAGAGGATGAACTTCCTGGACATGTCGGGACACCTGAGTCTCAGGAGGCTCAGGGTCTCGTGTCAGGTGGTGGCAGACATTTTCAGCCTGCTGGAAGAAGACGTGCTGTCATGTGGACCTGGTGGCCACACTTTACCATTGGCTACCAAAGTCACCACTGCCCTCAACTTCTTTTCATCAGGCACCTTCCAGGGCTCTGCAGGAGACATTTGCTGGATTTCGCAGTCGGTGGCCCACAAACGCGTAAGGCAGGTGACTTATTTTTTATTAGTTTATGGGATGTGGGCATTGCTGGCAAGGCCAGCATTTATTACCCATCCCTAATTGCTCTTGAGAAGGTGGTGGTGAGCCACCTTCTTGAACCGCTGCAGTCTGTGTGGTGAATGTACTCCCACAGTGCTGTTAGGTAGGGAGTTCTAGGATTTTGAACCAGCGACGATGAAGGATCGCCGATATACTTCTAAGTCAGGATGGTGTGTGACTTGGAGGGGAAGTTGGAGGTGGCGGTGTTCCCTTGCGCCTGCTGCCCTTCTCCTTCTAGGTGGAAGAGGTCGCGGGTTTGGCAGGTGCTGCCGAAGAAGCCTTGGTAAGTTGCCGCAGTGCATCTTGTAGATGGTACACACTGCAGCCTTGGTACGTTGGTGGTGGAGGGAGTGAAGGTTTAAGGTGGTGGATGGGGTGGTAAATCAAGTGGGCTGCTTTGTCCTGGATGGTGTCGAGCTTCTTGAGTATTGTTGGAGCTGTACTCATCCAGGCAAGTGGAGAGTATTCCATCACACTCCTTACTTGTGCCTTGTAGATGGTGGAAAGACTTTGGGGAGTCAGGAGGTGAGACATTCGACACAGAATACCTAGCCTCTGACCTGCTCTTATTGCCACAGTATTTATGTGGCTGGTCCAGTTAAGTTTCTGGTCAATGGTGACCCCCAGGATGTTGATGGTGGGGGATTCAGCGACGGTAATGTCGTTGAATGTCAACGGGTGGTGGTTAGACTCTCGTTTTTTGGAGATAGTCATTGCCTGGCACTTCTATGGCATGAATGTTACCTGCCACTTATCAACCCAAGCCTGAACGTCATCCAAGTCTTGCTGCATGCGGGCATGGACTGCTTCATTATCTGAGGAGTTGTGAATGGTGCTGAACACTGTGCAGTCATCAGCAAACATCCCCATTTCTGAACTTATGTTGGAGGGAAGGTCATTGATGAAGCAGTTGAAGATGGTTGGGCATAGGACACTGCCCTGAGGAACTCCTGCAGCGATGTCCTGGGGCTGTGATGAGTGACCTTCAACCACCACAACCATCTTCATTTGTGCTAGGTATGACTCCAGCCAGTAGAGAGTTTCCCCCCCGATTTTCATTAACTTCAGTTTTACTAGGGCTCCTTGATGCCACACTCAGTCAAATGCTGCCTTGATGTCAAGGGCAGTTACTCTCACCACACCTCTGAAATTCAGCTCCTCTGTCTATGTTTGGACCAAGACTGTAATGAGGTCGGGAGCCAAGTGGTCTTGGCAGAACCCAAAACTGGGCTTCAGTGAGCAGGTTATTGGTGAGTAAGTGCCGCTTGATAGCACTGTCGATGACACATTCCATCACTTTGCTGATGATTGAGAATATACTGATGGGGCGGTAATTGGCTGGATTGGATATGTCCTGCTTTTTGTGGCAGTTTTCCACATTGTCGGATAGATGCCAGTGTTATAGCTGTACTGGAACAGCTTGGCTTGAGGCACGGCGAGTTCTGGAGCACAAGTCTTCAGCACGATAGCCAGGATGTTGTCGGGGCCCATAGCCTTTGCTGTATCCAGTGCCCTTAGCTATTTCCTGATATCACATGGAGTGAATCAAATTGGCTGAAGACTGGCTTCTGTGATGCTGGGGACCTCAGGAGTAGGCCAATATCCATCGTCCACTTGGCACTTCTGGCTGAAGATGGTTGCAAACGCTTCAGCCTTGTCTTTTGCACTCATGTGCTGGGCTCCACCATCATTGAGGATGGTGATATTCATGGAGCCTCCTCCTCCCGTTAGATGTTAATGGTCCACCACCATTCATGACTGGATGTGGGGAGACTGCAGAGCTTTGATCTGATCCGTTGATTGTGGGATTGCTTAGCCCTGTCTATAGCATGCTACTTCCGCTTTTATATCATGCATGTAGTCCTGTGTTGTAGCTTCCCCAAGTTGCCACCTCAATTATAGATACTCATGGTGCTGCTCCTGGCATGCTCTTCTACACTCCTTACTGAACCAGGGTTGGTCTCCTGGCTTGATGGTAATGTTAGAGTGAGGGATATGCCGGGCCATGAGGTGACAGATTGTGGTGGAATACAATTCTGCTGCTGCTGATGGAACGCCTCATAGATGCCCAGTTTTGAGCTTCTAGATCTGTTCTGAATCTATCCCATTTAGCACGGTGGTAAACATAGAAACATAGAAGATAGGAGCAGGAGTAGGCCATTCGACCCCTCGAGCCTGCTCCGCCATTCAATGCGATCATGGCTGATCATCCAAATTCAGTACCCTGTCCCTGCTTTCTCCCCATACCCCTTGATCCCTTTAGCCTTAAGAAATATATCCAACTCCTTCTTGAATATATTTAATGTATTGGCCTCAACTGCCTTCTGTGGTAGAGAATTCCACAGGTTCACCACTCTCTGGGTGAAGAAATTCCTCCTCATTTCTGTCCTAAATGGCCTACCCCTTACACTTAGACTGTGACCCCTGGTTCTGGACTCCCCGACCATTGGTAACATTCTTCCTGCTTCTAGTCTGTCCAGTCCAGTCAGAATTTTATAAGTTTCAATGAGATCCCCTCTCATTCTTCTAAACTCCAGCGAGGCCAAGCCCTATCGACCCAATCTCTCCTCATACATCATTCCTGCCATCCCAGGTATCAGCCTGGTGAATCTTCACTGAACTCCTTCCATGGCAAGAACATCCTTCCTCAGATAAGGTGACCAAAACTGCACACAATACGCAAGATGTGGTCTCACCAAGGCCCTGCACAACTGCAGCAAGAGATCCTTGTTCCTGTACTCAAACCCTCTCGCTACGAAGGCCAACATGCCATTTGACTTCTTAACCGCCTGCTGCACCTGCATGCTTACCTTCAGCGACTGGTGCACAAGGACACCCAGGTCTCGTTGCACTTCCCCTTCTCCCAGTCTATTGCCATTCAGATAATAATCTGCCTTCCTGTTTTTGCCACCAAAGTGGATAACCTCGCATTTATCCACGTTATATTGCATCTGCCATGCTTTTGCCCAATCACCCAACCTGTCCAAATCATCCTGGAGTTTCTAGGCATCCTCCTCACAGCACACACGCCCACCCAGCTTTGTGTTGTCTGCAAATTTGGAGGTATTACATCTAGTTCCCTTGTCTAGATCATTAATATATATTGTGAATAGCTGGGGCCCAAGGACTGATCCCTGCGGTACCCCACTAGTCACTGCTGACCCTCTCTCTCTCCGGTTTGTTTTATTTTCCTCAACGCCGCTCGGTGTTCAACCCCCGGCTGCGCCCTGCGCTCTTCACCCTCTGTCTTACCCCGTCGACGCTGCTCGGCTCTCTCTCCATCGTCGGTCGGCTCCAGCCGCCGCTGCTCGGGAAGGGTCTGCGCTGGACCTGTCGTCGGTCTCTTACTGCTCGTTGTGGCTGGGGAACCAAGCCCAGCTCTCCACAGCCTCCCCTGTGAAGTTGGATCTCTGCCTGACTGCTGGGCGGTTGCTCGTGGTCGACGCCGTGTTCCTGGCACCGGCCAGTTCTTAAAGGGGAGTTCTGATGAATGGTCATCGACCTGAAACGTTGGGCTAGATTTTCGTGGAGCCGTCAGGCGGGGTTTCAGGCATGGGGGGGGAAATCCTGAATTTGGGGGTCCTGACACCATCCCGCCCAAAACCCCGCCCCACGTACGTTTCAGGGGCGGCAGGTACCCGCCCCGCACTGGGACCCGCCGAAACCAGGTGGGAAGGGATTAGTGCCAATTAACTGCCTGTTAACAGGTAGTTAACAGGCAGTTTTTAGCCTAATCCCAATTTTGAGGGGTTTCGTGTGGGTTTCCCGACGGCTCCAAACCACGCCAGGTTAGAGCAGGCGGGCCGTTGGGTTGAAGGAGTTGGAGGGGTCGCGATGTCGGTACCGGCTCAGGTGAGTGATGGGTGCATGAGTGTAAAGGTAAGTGTGTTTGGTGTGTCTAAAGTGTGTAAAGAACTTTTACTTCCCTGTACTTACCTTCACAGCCTTTCTTCCTGTAGCCGTCGGGAGTGCATCACTCAGCCGGAACTGAAAGCTGAACGGCTGCGATCTGTGAAAAGTGACAGCCTTCAGCTTTGAGTGCCGTTAAGAGTTCTAACTGAGTCTGTGCAGAATGACTCATGTTAGAATTCAGACTGTCAGTGTTTGACAGCTTCAAACAGCTGTCAAACGCTAATATTTCATCTGTCAAGAACTCTTGACAGATGAAATTTCAGTCTGTGACGTCACCTGTTGCAGGGTGGCCCTTAATTGGCCTGCTGAGCCTGCTGGGCGGGCTCAACAAGGTCAATCAAGGGAAAATCGCGCGGATTGACCGGACGTCGAAGTAGGCGGGTCAAAAACCCGAAAGGGGAAGTCCCGCCTTCTTCCCAACAGGTTCGGGAAAATCGACCCCGTTAACTCTGTTTCTCTCTTCACAGATGCTGCTTGACCTGCTGAGTTTCTCCAGCATTTCTGTTTTTATCTTAAAGGGGAGGGTTGATCTTGGTCTCCATCCACATCCTGTTCATTGCAGCCTTGAATCTCGGCCTGGAGAGACCTGTACATCAAATCTGCTGGAAAGAACAATGGAGAGACCCAGGGAAAGAGCTCAGAGTGCAGCCCCCACAGTCTCTTCTAAATAGATACAAGGAAGGGCAAATCAAAATGAACCTGCAAAGTGCTGCCCAGTATGCAAAACTCCTTCACACAGTGTAGAATCTCTCCAGAAGTCTCTCTCTCTCTCAGAATGCGTGGTGCAGAAATGTCACCAACAGAAAAAGGCAGGAAGCGGTCGCCTTTAAATAGCGCTCCCCCAGTCCCTTCCTGACTGCAAAATGCTCCCCTCAACCTGTCGTTGCTAGCGGCAGGCGGTAAGGCAGGGGGCGCCAGTCAATATCCAGTCCGGGGCGCAACCGGGGCGTTGCGTACTCGATTGATGTCACGATCTGCTGGCGCAGGAGATCGTGGCGGTAGTGTTTAGCGCCACCGCAAAATGTCTAGTTAATTTCGCGAGCGGTGCAAACATCGCCGCACCCGGGCGCTAGTTGGTTTACACCCCACTTAGCGCCCTCTTAAGGCACTAATGGGTGGCGCTACCAACTGCATTTTTACGCCAATGAATATTCTGTCACCTAAAGTGCTAGTAAAATTCAGGGAATGAATTAAGCCACCAGCCAATGCTTTCAACTCTTATATTGACTTAAGCGGACTTATCAGTGTGACAGGGCCCAATCGGAAGCATTAACCACTGGCAGGATTTTTTGCTTCAACACATTTGTACATAAACTGTTTCAAATTAGATTCTTTAGCACAATAATAGATCTTGCGGGAAAAATTCAGTTGGTTGCGCCTCCCGTTAGCACCTTAAGAGGGCGCTAGCGGGACGCAATGCAACTAGCGCCCGAGCGCGGCACTGTCCACACCTCCCGCAAAATTCAGCGGGAGGTTAGTGGTGGCGCTAACCGGTAGCACTGCGCCGCTGGTGATGACATCATTGGTGTGCGCAGCGCCCCGCTCACGCCCCGGCCACGAACTTCGGGAGCGCCCCCTGACTTACCGCCGGACGCTATGTCCGACGGAGTAAGGGGGGGGCGTACCTGTGGCCGGGGAGGCGCAATTTAAAGGCGAGGTGTGGGGCGGCCATTTTTGTTGCCGGCCGCCTGCCAGCACCTGCCTGCACTCCCGTCCCAGACCACCTGAAACGCCCCCCCCGCCCCGCGGAGTGCTGGCTATGCTCCAAGAGCCCGGCACTTCTCTTGAGCGCCGGGTTCTTTTGCCTGCACTCCCGATCCCTGGGGGCCAAGCTGGGCCCCAGGTCGCGCTTCACAAGGCCCCCTCCCCTTTAAGAAGGGGAGGAAGGCCTACTATACCGTGGTGTGAAGTGCCGCAGCGTGTGGCGCTGCGGCACATAACACCGCAGTATTGACTCACAGTGCCCCAAGAGGGATGGGGGCGCCTCCAGTTATGTCCCGCTTCCCTCTTGGGGTGCAACCACTCAATTTCCAGTGCGGGGGCGCTAATTTTTCTGGGACGCTACTTTTAGCGCCCTGGCGAAGTTAACGCCCCAATTGGGGCGCTACTCAATTTTTAGCCCCTTGTTTTTAACAAAATTCAACCACTATCTGCATGGGCAGAAGTTCACTTTGCTGACTGACCACCAACCACTTGTCTCCATCTTTAATCCTAAGAAGGGCGTTCCAGTGATGACTGCACAGCGGTTACAAAGATGGTCCCTGTTCCTAGGGGCGAATCAATATGAAATAGAATATAAAGGCACGAAACAGCATGGAAATGCTGATGGGCTATCGCGCCTGCCACTGCCTACTGTGGAGGAAGCACCAGCAGTGGACCCTATCGAGATATTTTATTCATCAATAATTGAACGATTGCCAGTAACAAACGCGGATATAGAGAAGGAGACCCGCAATGATCCGACGCTGTCACGGGTATATGAATTGACGGTGAGGGGATGGCCAACACATGGCGACTCACTGTTGCCAGCATTCTCATCCAGAAGAGAACAGCTGTCAGTATGCCAGGGGACAGTGATGTGTGGATCCAGAGTGGTGATTCCACCCAAGTTAAGGGAGAGAGTGCTAAATGAGCTACATGAAGGTCATCTGGGGGGAGTGAAAATGAAAAGCCTTGCTAGGGCTTATGTGTGGTGGCCGGGAATCGATCAACAAATCGAAGACCTAACTAAGAGCTGCTTAGGATGCCAGAAGGTCCAAAATGCACCACCAAATGCCCCTCTACACCCATGGGAGTGGCCCTCCTCTCCATGGCAACGGGTGCATATTGATTTTGCTGGTCCATTCATGGACTCAATGTTCTTAATAGCAGTGGATGATCATTCGAAGAGGCCTGAGGTGATAAAAATGTCTTCAACCACTACAGAGAAAACGATTGCAGTCCTACGGACCATATTTGCCAGAAACGGTTTGCCAGAGCAGATTTGCTCTGATAATGGACCACAGTTTGTGTCCGACGAGTTCCAAAAATTCATGAAAAGGAATGGGGTAAGGCATTACACATCCGCACCGTATCATCCAGCCACAAATGGATTGGCTGAGAGGTTCGTACAAACCTTTAAGAAGGCGATAAAGGCCATGTGCGACGAGGAAATTCCACTACAGCATAAGATGGACAATTTCTTATTAGCCTACCGAAACGCGACACATGCAGTTACCAACCAGACCCTGGCCATGATGTTCTTTAACCGAAGGTTGAGATCTCGTCTGGACTTGCTCAGACCAAATGTGCGAAGAAATGTTGAGGACAAACAATTCCAGCACATCAATGAGAAGCCGACAAGGAGCTTCAATGTAGGGCAACCAGTCTTGGCCCGTGACTATCGAACAGAGAAGTGGCAACCCGGAACGATATGTACAAGGCAGGGGCCATTAAGGTACACAGTGGATGTTGGGGAGAACATTGTGAGACGCCACGTCGATCAGATCTTAGCGTCACAGGAACGCGTCAACCCCATGTCTTGAGTACCTGGAGATGAACCCGACATACCGGTAGCATCGACTTCAGACCCAGTAGCAGTGGAACCCGATGAACTACCCGAGGAAAAGGGGTCAGAATCGCCTCTGCACCAAGAACAAGAACCTCTGGAAAGGCGCTATCCCGAAAGGGTCAGGAAGCCACCCCAAAGACTGAATCTATAAATGGACTTTTGTTGTTTAATGTACATGTTGAAATGTTAATTGTTATTTGAATATTAGGGGTATTACTAATCTAAAAGGGGAGGAATTGTAGTGTATGTGCCTTTAAGTCAGAACTACTTTTACAGCTCCTGTATACTGTAGTACCGGCAGTGACCACACCGGTATATAAGCTTTGCGCATGCCTCTGTACCCCCAGTCTAGAGACTACCCTCCTCCAGTAAAGACCTGTTATTTGTTAACGTACAGCATCCGTGTGATTATTTAATAAGAGCATATCCACTGAACCACGGATCTAACACTACTGACCGTACCAATGTGTGAATCTGCAGAGAGAGTCTGAACAAGAAAAAGTTTCCATTCTAGTTTCATGTGATCCCAAGAATAAAGACAGATATGTTTATCAATGTCCTGTGCAGCACTCACATTTTATGCTTGTGAATTCTTGACTAAACAGGGAGAAGTGACTGGCTGCTGCTGTTTTTTAATTGTCATTTCCTCACTTTGTCAGGTTTATTTTTTACATGGTTTATTACAGCAAGTTGGTATGGGAAAGGGCATCAGCAGAAGGCATACTGGCCAACAGTTGGTTTCACATTGAGAACATCAAGACAGTATCTGCTGACAAAAAACAACTTGAAGCCTTTCCCCTTGGTGCCGCCCCTACTAGAGTCCAGGTCTTAATGGAAGTGACCTCAGCCACAGGTAATTGTAAGTGTGAATTTTTGCAAGGACAGGAAAGTGCAATGGTCGGAATCACGTCTGCTGGCAGAAGCATTCTGCTTGGAATGGAGCCGACCAGAGAGACAAAGAGGGCAGGAATGGATAGCAAAGCAGAGGAAACCGCAGGGAGGAATGTGTAATGTATATACCTTTAAGGGGGGGAACGATGTTTTACAGCTCATGTATACTGCAGTACCGGCAGTGACCACACCTGTATATAAAACTGAGTAGTAATCTGTACAGATCAGTTGCAGTGTGAGCCACGTTGAGTAAACACCTGTTGTACCATTCTCCGCAGTCTGTGTCTTATTATACACAGACGCAACATTGGCGACGAGGCAGGTTCGAACCTACCTGCAACTCTGCATCACCTCCTGGGGATTCGTTCCTGGAGATCAGTGGATTGGAGGTCAAGGCCAGAGACTCGGGCGTCGACCACGGGCAACCGCCCAGTCATCCAGCAGAGACTCGAGAATTGCGGGGGAGGCTGCTGAGAGCCAGGCTTGGCTCTCCAGTTGAGGTGGTCCAGCGAAACGGGCTGGCAACAGGTAGTGTGCAGACCCTTCCTGGACAGCGGCGGGCTAGAGCCCGACCGAGCGGCACAGCAAAGGGCCTAGCAGCGTCGATGGTGGAGAGAGAGAGAGGGCAGAGCGCACAGGGCGCAGCCGGTGTCCAGGGGCCGAGCAGCGTCGGAGAGAGGGGGAGAGAGACATGCAGAAACCCGCGAGGCGCCGCCATTGCCACGAGGACCGCCGAGTGCGGCGTTGGCAGCAGCGCAGTAGAAGCGCGCTAAACCTACAGGGCGCCGCCATTGCCACGAGAACCTCCGGGAGCGGTGTTGGCAGCAGCGGGGGAGGAAGGAAAGCGCGGGAGACGCCATTTTAAGCCATTGGGAGACACCATTTTAAACCACACCCAAAATGCCGAAGAGTGGCAGTATCACCGCATTTGACAATGAAGTCGAAGATTGGACTACATATGTCGAACGAATAGAGGTGTACTGCAAGGCAAATGAGGTGTCAGATGACAAGAAAGCGTCGGTATTGTTAAATTTAATGGGTGCAAAGAAGTATGGTTTATTACGAAATCTAGTAACCCCAAGGAAGCCAATGGAAAAGAGTTTTGAAGACATAGGGCTAGAAATTCAGTAGGCTTTGCGCCCAGTTTTCGCCCAAAGAGGGCTTTTGCGCCACTTGCTGAGCTTTCGCCGATATTCAGCGCTGCGGTAATGGCGGCGTTAGCCAGTAGCGCTGCGCTGCCACCGATGACGTCATCGGTGTGCGCAGTGCCCCGCTACCGCCCCGCTACCAGCCCGACCGCCATATATAGTTGCGGCCGCCCCTTCCGCAGCGGCCGCAAACAGCGATCAGAAAACGGGGCCGTCCTGTAGTGTTAGTGGGGCGAGTTAAGGCGGAGGTGCGGTCGGCCGCTTTTTCGGCGGCCGCCTGCCCGCACCTCCTTCCCCGGCCTCCTCCAACCCCCCCCCCGCGGCATTGCCAGCTGTTTTCCGGGAGCCCGGCACTTCTCCGTGGTGCCGGGCTCATTTGCCGGCACTAGCGAGCGGCGATCTCGCTGTTGCAGGCACCTCCCCCTTAAGAGAGGGAGGAAGGCCTGCAGCACCGCAGCCTGCCGCTCCGCAGCGGGTGGCGCTGCGGCACCTAACGCGCCGATATTCAGTTTCAGCGCCCCAACCGGGGGCGCCGAAACCCTTGAATAGCGGCCGCCTTCGAGTTGGGGCGCTGAAACTGAATTTCCGGCGGGCACAAGTGGCTCCGCGCACAGCGGTTCTTTCTGGGCGCGAGCGAGCTGGCCGCCCCAAACTGAATTTCTAGGCCATAGTAACGATACTAAAGGAATTTTTAAACCCCACACTGCTGCTGATAGCAGAAAGATTCAAGTTTCACAAACGGAACCAGCATAAGGATGAAAGCAATGCGGATTATTTAACAGAACTGCGCAAACTATCGAAACACTGCCAGTTTGGAGCGGGACTGGCAGATACCTTAAGGGACAAGTTTGTGTGTGGGCTTCAAAGTGAAGGAACCCAGGAACAGCTTCTATCAGAAAATGACCTTACTCTGGAAAAGGCTTTAAGCATTGCGGTATCATATGAAGCAGCAGCACGGGGCGCTGCAGAGATACAACAGAGACCGCAAGAATATGGCACAAACGAAATGTCATATGGAACAGTGAAGTGCTGTCGCTGCGGCAGAACAACACACGACCATAATGATTGCTGGTTCAAGGACAAAGTGTGCAGACAGTGTGGAAAAGTAGGACACATAGCAAGAGTCTGCAGGTCGGGAAAGAAAACCAGCAGCAAGAAATCTCCACAGGAGAAGTACAAGAAGATACATAAGGTGACGGAGAGTAGTTCAGACGAACAGAAAACTGATACAGACTCCGAAAGCAAGGAGCTGGGTTGTCTGAAACTACATAAGGTGATCAAAACGGTGGATCACCAAACTATCTGGGTCACGCTCAAGATAGCCGGAGTCCAAGTGAAAATGGAATTGGACACAGGATCAGACCTGACAGTCATAAACCGAAGGGACTACAAGCGGCTATTCTCACGTATACCCTTGAGAGATACAAAGATTGTCTTGAAGACGTACACGGGGCAAAAAGTCTACCCCAAAGGAAAAATAAGGGTGACCGCTATATATAACGGTAAGGAAACACCAAAACTAGACCTGTATGTATTGCAAGATGGAGGACCACCATTACTGGGACGTGAATGGATCCGGAAAATACAACTGGATTGGCATTCCATACAGGCACTGACTGTGGCTGACAAAAAGGATGACGACGTCACACCTGGGCGACTGTCAAAGATCCTAACTGACGCAAAAGAAGTGTTCCAGCAAGGACTCGGAACACTAAAAGGCATGACAGCGATGATTAAAATGGAAGCAAACGCAAGCCCAAAATTTTTTAAGGCCAGACCAGAACCTTATGCGATCCGCCCAGCCATCGAAGCAGAGCTGGAGAGTCTGGAACGTTCAGGTGTACTGTCCAAGGTAGACTGGAGCGAGTGGGCTACACCCATCGTCCCTGTGATGAAAAAGTCGTTGAGCAGCACGCCTGGGGAACCAAGGAAGGTTCGCATCTGTGGGGACTTTAAGGTAACAGTGAACCTGATCGTTCACACCGTACAATATCAACTTCCGCGGATTGAAGATATTTTCGCCTCGCTATCTGGAGGGAAATGCTTCACTAAGATTGATCTGGCCCAGGCGTATCTGCAAATGGAGGTAGAAGAAGCATCAAAAAAATACCTCACAACCAACACTCATAAAGGTCTCTACCAATACAACCGGCTGGTATTCGGGGTAGCATCAGCTCCGGCTATTTGGCAGAGGGCAATGGAACAAGTCCTGCAAGGGATCCCAGGGACCCACTGTTATTTGGAAGACATCCTGGTCACGGGCGAAAATGACAGTGATCACCTTGCCAACCTGGAGCAGGTGCTCACTAGATTGCAGGAATATGGGCTCCGAGCTAACCGCCCCAAATGCGAGTTTTTTAGAAAACAGATCTCGTATTGTGGCCACGTTATCGATAAAGAGGGGTTACATAAGTCCCCAGAGAAGATTGAGGCAGTAGTCAAGGCTCCAGCACCAGAAAATGTGTCACAGCTGAGGTCGTTCCTCAGGCTGGTAAACTACTACCATAAGTTCTTGCCAAATTTGTCTACAATACTACACCCACTGAACACCCTACTGCAAACTGGGGTGCCATGGAAGTGGAGTGACGAATGTAGACGAGCTTTCCAGAAGAGCAAAACACTAATCACATCGAAACAGGTATTGGCCCATTACAACCCGGCATTACCAATTCGGCTGGCATGTGATGCGTCACCCTACGGCATTGGAGCGGTGCAGTCGCACAAATTCTCGTACGGCTCAGAGAGGCCAATAGCCTTTGCGTCACGATCACTAACCTCAGCCGAGCGTAACTACGCCCAGATTGACAGGGAGGCCCTCAGCCTAGTTTGGGGAGTGAAAAAGTTCAATCACTATCTGCACGGGCAGAAATTCACCTTGCTGACTGATCACGAGCCTCTTGTCTCCATTTTTAATCCGAAGAAGGGCGTTCCGGTGATGACTGCGCAACGACGACAAAGATGGTCACTTTTTCTAGGGGTGCACCGCTATGAGATTGAATAGAAGGGCACGAAACAGCATGGAAATGCTGATGGGCTATCACGCCTGCCACTGCCTACTGCGGAGGAAGCACCAGCAGTGGATCCTGTCGAAATATTCCATTCGACTATAATTGAATACCTACCGGTACCTAACGCTTGTATCGAAAAGGAAACCCGAAATGACCCGACACTGTCTCGGGTATATGATTTGACGGTGAAGGGATTGCCAGCACATGGCGACTCACTGTTGCCAGCATTCTCGACAAGGAGAGAACAGCAATCAGTGTGCCGGGGGACCTTGATGTGTGGATCCCGAGTGGCAATTCCACCCAAGTTAAGGGATAGAGTGCTCAATGAGCTTCATGAGGGTCATCTGGGAGGGGTAAAAATGAAAAGCCTCGCCAGGGCTTATGTGTGGTGGCCGGGAATCGATAAACAAATCGAGGACCTGACCAAGAGCTGCTCAGGATGCCAGAAAGTCCAAAATGCACCACCACAGGCCTCTCTACACCCATGGGAGTGGCCCTCATCTCCATGGCAACGGGTGCATATTGATTTTGCTGGTCCATTCATGGACTCAATGTTTTAAATAGCCGTGGATGCGCACTCGAAATGGCCTGAGGTCATCAAAATGTCCTCCACCACCGTGGAGAAAACTATTGCAGTCTTACGGACCATTTTTGCCAGGAATGGCTTGCCAGAACAGATTTGCTCCGACAACGGACCACAGTTTGTGTCCGAAGAGTTCCGGAGGTTCTTGAAAAAGAATGGGGTAAGGCATTACACATCTGCCCCGTATCATCCAGCCACAAATGGATTGGCTGAAAGATTTGTCCAAACCTTTAAGAAGGCAATAAAGGCTATGTACAATGACAACATTCCGCTGCAGCACAAGGTGGACAATTTCCTGTTCGCCTACCGGAATGCGACACATGCAGTCACCAACCAGGCCCCAGCCATGATGCTCTTTAACCGAAGGTTAAGATCTCGCCTGGATTTGCTCAGACCAAACGTACGAAGAGATGTTGAGAGTAAGCAATTCCAGCACATCCATGAGAAGCCAACAAAGAGCTTCAATGTAGGGCAACCAGTCTTGGCCCGCGACTACCGAACAGAAAAATGGCAGCCAGGAACGATATGCACACGGCAGGGCTCACTAATGTACACAGTGGACGTTGGGGAGAGCATCGTGAGACGCCATGCTGACCAGATCCTAGAGTCACAGGAACGAGTCAACCCCATGCCTCGCCCATACATACCTGGTGATGAACCCGACGTACAGGTCGCATCTACCCCAGAAACAGTAGCATCGGAAGCTGATGAACCAACCGACGACAGGGGGCCAGAATCACCTCCGCACCAAGTGCAAGACACTCGAGAAAGGCGCTATCCAGAAAGGATCAGGAAGCCTCCCCAAAGACTGAATGTATAAATAGACTATTTTCAGCTAATGTTGCATGTTAAAAGTGTTAATTGTAATTAGTTTGATATTTAATTGTTAAATGAGTGTTATGGTACTGTTAATCTAAAAGGGGAGGAATTGTAATGTATGTACCTTTAAGGGGGGGAACTATGTTTTACAGCTCATGTATACTGCAGTACCGACAGTGACCACACCTGTATATAAAACTGAGTAGTAATCTGTACAGGTCAGTTGTAGTGTGAGCCACGTTGAGTAAACACCTGTTGTACCGTTCTCCGCAGTCTGTGTCTTATTATACACGGATGTAACAGAATGGATCGCAACACAGAGAGCAGATAGAAGAATGGGGAGCGGGAAAAGCTGGAAATTGAACATCAAGGTCTAGAGGGGGATTGCTGGGAGTGACACCTTGGGGTGGAGAAGAAGGTGAGCACCAGCATGAACTGAAAGGGAATCAGGATAGAGTGACAGCAGTAACTGAGGTGGGGGGAGAGGGATAGTACCAGCTCGAACAGGAGAGAGGGAGGAAGAATGCCAGCTTAATGCGGAGTGGAGAGAAGGAATGGTGTCAGCCTGAACTGGTTGGAGGGGCAGTAGACTGCTGGGTTGAATTGAGCAGACTGAGAAAGGGAAGTATGTCAATTTGAACGTGTAGAAGGAAAACTGCCAGGTTGAATTGAATGCTGTAACCAGAAAACTTAGGCCGCGATTTTACGAACCTCGGCGGGTCCATGGCGGGCGATGTCAGTGGCGGGATCCGACCCTGCTGCTGGCTCCATCCCATTCTGTAAATTAACTTTCCATTGATTGGGCTTGTTAAGCCCGGCCAGCACGTTTCCTGGCCAATAAGAGGAAGCGGGTCTGGTGACATCATTTGATGATACATCAGCAGACTTACAGGGGCCGCGTTCACATTTATTTTGAAAATTATGCTGTCAGTGTTTTTCAGCGTTGAGGTGCTGCAAACACTGACAATCACTGATCAGAGGTGAAGGGCTGCACCCAGGCTCTCCCATGACTCTCTCCATATGCTTATGCATTAGGTTAAAAAGCACACGTTCGATTCCAGCCTTTTATTCAGTGAATGGTGGAGGAGGTGAGCATCATTCTGGGTAATACAAGTCACTCACATGTTGTCATCATCCTCCTTTCAGACGGTTGGTTTGCCGTATGATACTCATATACCTCGTTCATACAGATCCTTGCTGTTGAGACCATACTTAAATTGTGTTTGAGTCAAGTATCAGGGTAGCTGCATCCAATCTGCCTCCTTATTGTTGGTCTCCACAATTCCTTCATTAATGACACATAGCACATCCCTAGTGCACAAGTAAGCACAGGTTGCATCATTGCACCCTAATGTGGAATGCAGTATGAAGTTTGAGGGTGGGGAGGAAGAGACAGAGTCTGGCGGAGTGAAAAGCTGTTAAGATGCAGTTGTCAGGTTTTCTGTTCTATCTATGTGTAGTTTATATAATACTGCCTGTAAATCAGAAACAAGGATACATTTTAATGGTACTGTGGCGTTGCCACATTGGGGAAACACTGTGCGTATGTAGATAAACCTGTATAATCCCCTTTTAACTACTGTATTCCCCTCCCCCCGCAAGACAGTTGCAAGCTGGGAGGAATAAGGCACGTTCAGACTTGCCTGCTGCTGATAGAAGGAAAACCAATCCGGTTCCAGCAGGTGACCAATCCGTGAGTCATCACAGGTTCGCGGGCTTCACGAATTCAGTACTGTATTGTGAGAGTTGGAGTAAAGACCTATTTCTTGTAGCTCGCTGTGTTGCCTATTTCTTTACGCGGGAGACCGTAGTCCTCCACATTGGTGACCCCGAATGTCGGCGGCTGAAACCCCCGACTCACGCAGCCCTACAGAGGCCAGCAACGATGGCAACCAGCAGCAGCCTGATATCGGCCGGCGCCGCGTCCTTGAAGCTCCCCACCTTCTGGGAACACCAAGCACCAGCTTGGTTCGCGCACTCGGAGGCCCAATTCACCCTTCGCAGGGTTCAAGACGATGAAGAAAGGTACCTCCACGTAGTCTCAGCACTAGCAAGCTCTACCGCCGCCAAAGTTCTTGACCTGCTGGGGAACCCACCACAGACCGGCAAGTACTCAACCATTAAGGGCCGCTTGCTGCAGGCTTACGACCTGTCCAAGGAGGAGAGGGCCCGCAGGCTTCTCTCACTACCAGGCCTCGGCGATTCTACCCCGACCCAGTTGATGAGCCGGATGCTTGCGCTCCTGGGCTCTGAACCGCAGTGCTTTTTGTTTCGGGCCCTTTTCCTCAGCCTGCTTCCTCAGCAGGTACAGACTGCCCTCGCGGGGTCCCCGATCATGGACTGCGTACAACTGGCAGCCGCCGCGGACAAAGTTTTCGCCATCGCCCAACTCGGCTGTGCAGCCGCGAGGCTCCCCGACACCACCGAGCGCGAGCCGCCACGCCAGGCCGCAGAACTATGCTACTACCACGCGCATTTCGGCCACAAGGCCCAACGCTGCAGAGCACCCTGCTCTTTCGATCAAACCGAGATGGCCGCCCGGCCCAACGCACCAGCCCCGCGCCGCCGCCTAGGCCCACTCGACCACACCCCCGCCGCCACGATGGCCATCGGCACCACAGGTAAACTGCTGTACATAACTGACTCTCTTTCAGGGCGCAGATTCCTTTGCGACACCGGAGCCCAATGCAGCATAATTCCTGCCTCCCAGCTCAACATCCAGGCAGGCCGCAGCGGCCCACCCCTCGTGGCGGCAAATGGCGCAGCCATTGCTACTTTCGGAAAGCGACGGGCCGAGGTTTGTTTCAACGGCCAGCGATTTACGTGGGATTTCGTGATGGCCTCGGTGGCACATCCTTTGCTGGGCGCCGATTTTCTTTGCGCCCACGGACTCCTGGTCGACATCCACGACTGGCGCCTGATTGACGCAGCAACTTTCGCTTCACTGGCCTGCCAGCAGAGCAACAGCCCGGCCCTTGTCGGGTCCTGCTCCGCCCCGGCGCATGACGACTACGCCCGTCTACTCGCAGATTTCCCGAGGCTCACACAACCAACCTTCTCAGCCGCGGCAGCCAAGCATGGGGTCGAGCACCACATCGCCACTACGGGACCACCAGTGTTCGCTCGAGCCAGATGCCTGGACCCAGCCAAGATGGCGGTGGCCAAGGAAGAATTCGCCACGATGGAAAAACTGGGTATCATCCGCCACTCGAACAGCCCTTGGTCGTCCCCCCTCCACATTGTGCCCAAGCCGAGCGGTGGCTGGCGCCCCTGCGGCGACTACAGACGGCTCAATGACACCACCACGACCGATAGATACCCCATTCCGCACATCCAAGACTTCTCGGCACACCTAGCAGGAAAGTACGTCTTTTCCAAAGTCGACCTGATTCGCAGCTACCATCAGGTCCCCGTCCACCACGCAGACGTCCAGAAGATGGCGGTCATCACCCCCTTCGGACTGTTCGAGTTCCTGCGCATGCCCTTCGGGCTTAAGAACGCCGCACAGGCCTTCCAACGGCTCATGGACTCCGTCCTACGGGACCTGAGCTTCCTGTTCGTCTATCTGAACGATATCCTCGTGGCCAGTACCAGCAAGGCCGAGCACATCGCGCATTTGTGCTCCCTTTTCCAGCGCCTCAGCCAACACGAGCTAATCGTCAACCCGGCCAAATGCCAGTTCGGAGCAGCCCAAATTGACTTTCTCGGCCACAGAATCTCGCCAAGGGGAGCCATTCCCCTACCTTCCAAGGTGCAGGTGGTGGCGGACTTTCCCCAGCCCACCTCGGTTAAGGCGCTGCAGGAATTTTTGGGGATGGTCAATTTCTATCACCGGTTCGTGCCCAAGGCTGCCGCACTCATGCGCCCCCTCTACGAAGCCACCAGGGGCAAAATGGGCAAAGAGCAACTCACCTGGTCCAGCGAGATGGCGACAGCCTTCCACCAGACCAAAAGCGCCTTGGCCAACTACTGGCCCACCCCATCCCGGGCGCCAAGACCGCCCTCACCACGGACGCCTCGGATTACGCCGTCGGCGCCGTTCAGCAACAGTGGGTCGAAGGCGCGTGGCAGCCAGTGGCATTTTTCAGCCAACAGCTGCGCAAGAACGAGCAGGCCTACAGCACGTTCGACAGAGAGCTCCTGGCCCTGTTCCTGGCAATCGGGCACTTCCGTTTCCTTCTGGAAGGCCAGCCATTCACCGCATTCGTGGACCACAAGCCGCTCACTTTTGCCATGGCCAAAGTAACCGAACCCTGGTCCGCGCGCCAACAGCGCCAACTCAACTTCTTCTCGGAGTTCACCACGGACATCCGCCACGTTGCCGGCAAGGACAATTTGGTGGCCGACTGCCTCTCAAGACCCTCGCTCCACGCAGTGCACCTGGGCGTCGACTACGCCAGCATGGCGAGAGACCAGGCTGCCGACGCGGAGATCCAGGCCCTCAGGACGTCAACTACCAGCTTCACCCTGGCCGACATCCACTTCCACGCAGCCGGCACAACCCTCCTGTGCGACGTCTCAGTCCCCTCGCCGAGGCCGGTCGTTCCATCCGCCTGGCGCAAGCGAGTTTTCGACATCATCCACGGCCTTTCACATCCAGGGATGCGTGCATCTCAGAAACTTATGTCCGCCAAGTTCGTCTGGCCTGGACTCCACAAGGATGTGAGAGACTGGACCAACACATGCGTGCCGTGTCAGCGCGCTAAGGTCCAGCAGCACACCAAGGCGCCATTGGAGTGTTTCCCGGTGCCCGAGAGGCATTTCGACCACGTCCACGTCGATCTGGTAGGCCCCTTGCCGCCGTCGCACGGTTTTACACACCTGCTCACGATCGTCGACCGCACCACCAGATGGCCCGAGGTGGTTCCCCTCGCCTCCACCACCACGACCGATGTCGCGCGAGCATTCATCTCGACATGGGTGGCCCAGTTCGGCGTGCTGACCGACATATCCTCGGACAGAGGCCCCCAGTTCACCTCCCACTTGTGGAATGCCATCATCGCCAGCCTCGGCACCAAGTTGCACAGGACAACAGCCTACCACCCGCAGGCCAATGGGCTCTGCGAGCGCTTTCATCGTTCTTTGAAAGCCTCCCTCCGCGCCAGCCTGGCCGACACCAGCTGGATCGACAAACTACCCTGGGTTCTCCTGGGATTGCGTACTGCGCCCAAGGAGGACCTCCGCGCCTCTGCGGCCGAGATGGTCTATGGCCAACCGCTCAGAGTACAAGGCGACTTCCTCCCCCTGACAAAGGAGCCGTGGTCGGCCGCCGGACAGCTTTCCCTGCACCAGGACGCGGCCCAGCAATTCCGTCCAGTGCCCACTTCGCAACACGGCCCACAGCCGTCCTACGTGCCTCGAGACTTACAACATGCGGAGTTCGTCTTCGTGCGCCGGGACGCGCACAGAGGCCCGCTGCAGGCACCATACACCGGCCCCTTCCCAGTGTTGGAGACGGGGGACAAAGCTTTTCTTATTGATGTCGGCGGGAAGCCGGACCTTATTTCAGTAGACCACCTCAAACCGGCGCACCTGGACCTCAGCTTCCCATTTCGGCCGGCTCATCCCCCACGGTGGGGCTGACCTCCTGCATTGGCGGCGGCCCCACAAGAGGACCAAGACACGCCAGAACCTTACTTCCCGGCCGCCGCCCCACCTTCGCCGGCAGCCCGTCCAGCCAGCCCACTGGCAGACCAGCCGCCAGACCAGCCGACGAACCAACCGGCCGACCTCCCAGACAGCCCTCCTCACACGCCAGATGGCTACTACAGCCGCTACGGCCGCTTGGTCAAACCTCCACAGAGACTGACTTTTACAGTTAACGAGGATTCTGGGGGGGCGTATGTGGCGTTGCCACATTGGGGAAACACTGTGTGTATGTAGATAAACCTGTATAATCCCCTTTTAACTACTGTATTCCCCTCCCCCCGCAAACAGTTGCAAGCTGAGAGGAACAAGGCACGTTCAGACTTGCCTGCTGCTGATAGAAGGAAAACCAATCAGGTTCCAGCTGGTGACCAATCCGTGAGTCATCACAGGTTCGCGGGCTTCACGAATTCAGTATTGTATTGTGAGAGTTGGAGTAAAGACCTATTTCTTGTTGCTCGCTGTGTTGCCTATTTCTTTACGCAGGAGACCGTAGTACCCCACAGTACAAAAATCATGTCAAAATACACAACCTGGGTCACCCCTTCTGTAGAATGGGAAGAAGAGCTGAGGGGAGGCAATGTTTGCACTAGAAACGGAAGACTACAATGAACTGGTTTTCATTTTTCAAACATATCTTCAATCTTGGCTTTTAATAGGCAGCATAAGTAAACCATTTTAAACACTAATCTCATTCCAGACACACTAATTTACAAAATAAATCACCATCTGTTGACATGGGCAAAACATTTTCAAGATAAGCATTCCCGGTCAGCCTTAGCCAAACTAAAACTAGTTAACTGAATATTTCTCTAAAACAACAATTGAAAATAAAAACAACAATGTTCCCAACAGTTTGTTATCTAACCTTTAGCTGAACTAAGCTTTCTCAGATTTACCAAACAAGGCAAAGATACAATACCTTGGGCCGCGAATTTAATAGAGGAGGCGGGTTGCCTGGTGGGTAGGTTCCGGCCCCGCTGTTGGTTTCAGCCTCTCCCGAATTGAGATTTTAATTTAAGTGGCCTATTAAGTCCTGTCGTGGGTGCTGCCCAGTCCAATGAGTGGGATCGGGTCTGTTAGTCGTCTCTGATGAAGTCATTGCGACAGTTGTTTTTAAGGGGCCAATGCAGCCTCAGCCTTTCATTTCTCGTTTCTGCTTGTGTTTGAATGGGCCCAGGCTACAATGAGTGCTACAAAAGCCAAGGCTTCTGCACAGTTTAATGAGGACTCCCTCCAAGCTCTTGTTCTGTTCCCTCCCGATGGCCGGAGGAAGCCTCCTCAGCAAACAAAGGTAGCCTGGCTGCACATTGCTGAGGAGGTCAGCGCAAGGTCCATATGCTCATGCACCTGGATCCAGTGCCAGAAAGGGTTTAATGATCTTCTGCGATCATCAAAAATGAGTATCACATCACACTTACCTTCAATCTGCTTCCCTTCTCTTCTCATCACCAGCACTCTGCATTGTCAGCCTGCTCCTCCACATCCCACCTTACCCTTACTCCCTTGCAGCTTTACCTCTCCATCTCTCTCTGTACTGAATCACTTCTCCATCCTACTATGCAGCACTCACACTTGCTCTCACTGTTATGCAATAACAACAACTAACAACTCACAGGAAGGCAGCTTCCTCTTGGTACCTCATTCCATCTTCGTCTCCCTCTAAGCTTCTATGTTATGGATTCTTCACAATCACTCCATTACTCTCACTGAAACTTCATTTGTGTCCCTCCTTGCAGGAAAAGATAGCCCACAATAAGAGGGAACGAGAGAAGACAGGAGGAGGCATACCAACCCTCGCAACATTGACAAGTGCTGAGGAGGCTGCGCACATGATCGTGGGAGGTGGCGAGGAGCTGGAAGTGGGGAATGGAGAGACGGGCACACTAGATGAAGCTAGTGACAGAATAGATTTTGAACCCTTGCATTTAGATTTCATGATTGACTGCAATGGCATATGATGTTCATAGAGATTGACTTTGGATCATCTGCAAATAGGATGTGTCTGCTATCTAAAAATCAGATGTCTAACTCATGCCTTTACTCTCTCACAGGACCATCGAGAGTCCCCTTCCCCACTGTCCAGGAGGAAGAGCCGGACGACTCCTTAGAGGAACCTGCAGTCTCTGAGGGAGCAGCATCACCAGGACTCACCGCACCCAGCACCAGCACAGAGACACACACCTTGGCGGGGCCTTCGCGACTTAGCGTAGTGTTGTCACCTGGTGTATCACAGCTCACAAGTGAGCATCAGCAGATGGTGGAGACAGTGACAGCAGTGGAGACTCCTCGTCAGAGGTTGCAGGATGCTCCCAGCTCTGCTCAGCTGCATGTAGACACTGTGCCTCTGGGGCCATCCAGAAAGGGAGCGGTGCTGGAACTCCAGGAACAAGTGCAGGAGTCTCTGACAGGGTTTGCATCCAGGGTAACTGCGAGTGTGCAGAGAATGGAGGAGTCCAACTCAAACATAAGCAATGCCATGATGGAGGCAATGGTGCATGAATGTGCTGCCATGGAGAGGGTGGCAACCTCCATGGAGGACATAAGTCGTCAAACACACGAGAACATGGTGACTCTTCTAAATAGATGGTATGCTATGGAGGATAGATGGGCATCTATTGAGGAGAGACACAATAGGTACATGGACAACCACGTTATGAGGATTGTCAGTAATGAGACGGGTCCTCATGGCCCCACTGATGTGCATCAAGGTGCTCTCCAGCCACTTGCTAGCAGTAAAGTGCGAGTGACCCATGAGAGGAATGTTGGTGGCAGGAAGTGTGGGCTCCTCTTCAAGCGCTCACATGGCCATGTCACTGCGGAGCCCTCAGTCAGAACCCCAGTGTCCTCACCCAACTGAGATGACCGTCTCAGCCCCTGCACAGCCGCGGGAAGAGCAGACTGTGCAGAAGCCCTCAAAGGCTCCCAAACCCAGAGGACGCCTGCCAAAGGTGTCTAAGCAGGCGCAGCATCAAAGTGAGCAAGATGCCTCTACATCTGCTGAGGCCACAGGGGAAGCACCACGTAGAAGCGCGCGTAAGAGGACGCTAACACACAAAGTCACAAGAGTAGTCACTTGGATGTTTTGTTCTGTTGTATATTTTCTATTGTCATCCTTTTGCGATGATATCAAACAAAAAAGTGATGGCAAACAGTTGAAGTTCTGGCCTATGTGTTCTGAAAATGGAGGTTGCACATTAAGGGCTCAGGGCGACTTGCATTTGTAATGATGGTGCTGAGAGTGATATGAAAGCACCGTTTATTGGAGAGATGATGTATGGCATGTTAGAAGGTCATCCACACATTCATAGCCATATGCCAGCCACCTGTGGTTGAAGCGTAAGCTTACGCGAATCTGGCATGGATGAGTGCATCCCTTGCGTGATGGCCAGCAATGTACTCGAGTGCTGTTGCATTGGACACATCCGGCCCCACAAGGCATGCCTCCTCCTCCTCTTTCTCGTTCTCCTCCTCGTCCTCCCCCTCCTCTGAGGATGCTCTGCACTGAGCCACTTGTTCCTCAGGCAGCGGTAAGCCACACTGCTGTGCGATGTTGTGCAGAGCACAGCAGACCACGATGATTCTGGACATCCTGGCTGGGGAATTCTGTAGGGCTCCACCAGATCTGTCGAGGCATCAGAATCGCATTTTGAGCAAGCCGATGGTTTGCTCCATGATGCTTCTGGTGGAAATGTGGCTCAGATTGTATCGCTCCTCAGTTTCGTTTGATGGCCTCCTCATCGGTGTCATTAGTCACTTTTTCAGGGGATAGCCCTTGTCTCCAGGTAGCCTTCCGGAAAGTTGGGTTGGTGGATTGAAGAGCTGAGGCACAGTAGATTGCCACAGGATGAAGGAGTCATGGCAACTGCCAGGGTACTTTGTGCAAACAAGCATGATGATCTTCTTGTGGTTACACACCAGCTGGACATTAAGGGAGTGGAATCCCTTGCAGTTGACAAAAACAGCTGGGTTGTGATGGGGTGCCCTAATGGCCACAAGTGTGCAATCTACGACGTCCTGCACCCTTGGGAAGCCTGCCATATTTGCAAAGCCAACTGCATGCGCAGTTACACTTGCTTCTTCCATGGAGAAGTGGATGTAATTGTGCAACTTTGAAAAGAGGGCATCGGTAACCTGTGTGATGCAGGTGTGCGCGGCTGACTGGGAGATGCCGCTGATGTATACAGTTGATCCCTGGAAGGAGCCCAAAGCAAAGAAGTTGAGTGCGGTGGAGACTTTGACAGCCACTGGTAAGGAGTGTCCACCCGCTCCTCTGGGCTCCAGGTGCTGGTGCAGCATTGTGTAGATGTCAGTGACTACGTCTCGCGGAACTCTCAGCCTCCTTTGGCACTGCTGCTCACTCCTGTTGAGGAAGCTCATCCTCGGCCTGTAAACCCAGTGTTGGGGGTATCTCCTGCGGCACGGTGCAGCCCTGCGCTGGCGCCCTCTGCCCAGAAGCATCAGGTGGCTGAGGAGAAGGTTGATGCTTCTGTTGTTGGTGCTGCTGCTGTGTCTGGTTGCGCTGCTGCCGCGGCTGCTGTTCCTCCGAATCTGATGACCAGGATGAGAGGATCCGCTTGTATATATCTCAGTGGAGGAATGAAGGTTGTGTGCGCTCAGACAAAGTGGCCAGAGGGTATTCCAAGGAGCTCATACTGCAGATGGATTTCAGCCTCAACACTCACAAGATTAGTAGAGCTGAAAAATGTATCCCAAAACTCAAAGCACTAAGTTGTGGCGTGTGAAAGAATGAGAGATTGCAGGACCGCTTTTAAGCTGTTTGACCAGCTGGCAACAATTCAGGTCCTCGCTCAACCCGGCTCGATTCAGCTGGCATGGTTTTGTGAAGGCGGGCAACATGGTGAAAACCCTGCAAATCCGAACAGGCAGTTCAAATAGGATTATCCAGGCAGTTAACAAGCTGTTAACTGCCTGAACTGCCTCTCCCGCCGTTTGGCGTCGGGTCAGGGCGGGATGGTGCCGGGTTCACAGCCCGCCGGCAATCTTTCCGATTTTTGCAACCGACTCGCCTCCAAACCCGCCCACTGAGGTCAATTAAATTTGCGGCCTTTGGTTTGTTTAACCATATCATTGCTGTTTCCAATAGTTTCAATACCAAAGTCTACCATGTAATTACGAACTGTAGGATTCCCACATGCTGTACAATGGCTAGTTGTATTATTCAGTAACATGTTAAACCTATGGAGCAGTGAAATCTAAAGTGTGGTTCATCATCCCTATGATACACAAAGCAGGTGTTCCCTGAATTATTGTGCCAGGACTGAGTATTAGATTTTTTGCCCATTTATAGCCAATGGGTGCAAAATTTAGTCCATATTCACAGATGCTACGCCATGATCTAAAAGTAAAATATGGTCTGGTTTGTTCTACCCTCAATCCTCTACAATCTTATTATTACATTTTAATGAGAAATTAATGTGGAATAAGCTACTGAAATTTATTCTTAATGTCATCCAATTTTGCTTGACTTACCTTTCAATGTATTCAAAAGTCCTACATTACAACAGTGACTGCACTTCAAAAATACTTCATTGGCTGTAAAGCACTTTGGGACATCCTGAGATCATGAAAGGAGCTATATAAATGCAACTCTTTCTTTTTTTCTTTCTTTCATGTGTCAGTGCATTAATCCATAGCATGTTAAACTGTGCGCATATGCTGCAGACATTGCAGCAAAGTTTTTACTCCATGGCAGACTGATGTTAAGTCTCACTGGGAATAGTGGTGTGAGTTTCTTTCTCTTTTTCTAATTTCCTTCTCTCTTCTCCTGAAGGCAATGACTTGTGAAAGGGTCAGTTGCAGAGTACTGGCAGCCATTATCATCCATTACATATGAGTTTAGACAACAAGGGAAGGGAAGCCTGTTCCTGTCCCAATTAATGTCCACAAATGTAGACTTTCCAGCAGGGTTATTGGATAACAAGTCGGTGTGGGAACCTGGCCTATTTACTTTTGACCTACTTAGGCCAAATGAGATCAACTGACTTAGCACTGAGAATTGCACCAGGGACCTTCCTAGTCTATAATTGCAAAATACTGCGGATGCTGGAAATCTGAAATAACAACAGAAAATGCTGGAAATACTCAGCAGGCCAGGCAGCATCCGTGGAGAGAGAAACAGAGTTAACGTTTCAGGTCTGGGACCCTTCATCAGAACTGGAAAAAGCTGGATATGTAACAAATATTAAGCAGGTGCAGAGACAGGGGGCGGGGCAGGAGGGGGGGGGGTTAGGAGGGGAGGAAGAAATAGAAAGAACATCCTGTACTTTTGTAAGAGGCAGGAAAGATAAAATGTTGCAAATGGGAATGGCAAAAATCATACTGCATGAAAAATGGGGGCAGGGATAATTATCTGAAATTGTTGAACTCAATGTTGAGTCCGGCAGGCTGCAAAGTGCCCAATCAAAAGATGAGGTGCTGTTCCTCGAGCTTACGTTGAGCTTCATTGGAACAATGCAATAGCCCGAGGACAGAGAGATCAGAGTGGGAGTGAAGCGGTGAATTAAAGTGACAGGCGACCGGAAGCTCAGGGTCACCCATACGGACTGAACGGAGGTGTTCCGCAAAGCAGTCGCCCAATCTGCGTTTGATCTCCCCAATGTAGAGGAGACCGCATCGTGAGCAGCGAATACAGTATATTAAATTGCAAGAAGTACAAGTAAATCGCTGTTTCACCTGGAAGGGGTGTTTGGGGCCCTGGACAGTGGGAAGGGAGGAGGTAAAAGGGCATGTGTTGCATCTCCTGCGCTTGCACGGGAAGGTGCCAGGTGAAGGAGCAGGGCTGTTGGGGGTGATTGAGGAGTGGACCAGGGTGTTGCGGAGGGAGCGGTCCCTTCGGAATGCTGAAAGGGGAGGTGAGGGGAAGATGTGTTTGGTGGTGGGATCACGTTGGAGGTGGCGGAAATGGCGGAGGATGATCCGTTGAATGTGGAGGCTGGTGGGGTGAAAGGTGAGGACAAGGGGAACCCTATCGTGGTTCTGGGAGGGAGGGGCAGGGGTGAGAGCAGAAGTGCGGGAAATAGAACGGACACAGTCAAGGGCCGTGTCAACCACGGTAGAGGGGAATCCTCGGTTGAGTCTATATGTTTCAGAACCACACACACTGTGGATTTACAAAGCGATTAGGATCAGCTTGAGGAGTATCTTTTTTACGTGAAATTTTATCACAGGTAAAGATTCATGCATATGAAAACACAACTGCATTTCAGACAGTATTTCTTGCACAACTGTATCCGTACCACATTCTTGTAGCACAAGCATAATTATGTAGTACATAAACCATGCTGCATTCTGTCCCTAATATTGCTTACACATGAGGATTGCTTTGTGCCACTCAGGAAGGGGTAGAGGCCTTTCAACTTGAGCTTCCTAAATTGGAGCTCATCCAAAACTCTGCTGTCTGCATCCTAAATCACACCAGGTCCCATCTCCCATCACCACTGTGCTCACTGACCTAGGGTACTTAAGGAAGTGGCCCTAGAAATAGTAGATGCATTGCTGGTCATCTTTCAAAATTCTATAGACTCTGGAACAGTTCCCATGGATTGGAGGGTAGCTAATGTAACCCCACTATTTAAAAAAGGTGGCAGAGAAAAAATGGGGAATTATAGACCGGTAAGCCTGACATCAGTAGTGGGGAAAATGCTAGAGTCCATTATAAAAGATGTAATAGCAGAGCACTTGTAAAACAGTGACAGAATCGGACAAAGTCAACATGGATTTACAAAAGGTAAATCATGCTTGACTAATCTACTGGAATTTTTTGCGGATGTAACTGGTAGAATAGATAAGGGAGATCCAGTGGATGTGGTGTATTAGGACTTTCAGAAGGCTTTCGATAAGGTCCCACATAAGAGACTAGCGGTTGGCAGACAGGAAGCAAAGAGTTGGAATAAATGGGTCTTTTTCTGAGTGGAAGGCAGTGACTAGTGGGGTACCGCAGGGATTGGTGCTAGGACCCCAGTTATTCACAATATATATTAATGATCTAGATGAGGGAACTAGATGTAATATCTCCAAGTTTGCAGATGACACAAAGCTGGGTGGGCGTGTGTGCTGTGAGGAGGATGCAGAGAAACTCCAGTATAATTTGGACAGGTTGGGCGATTGGGCAGATGCATGGCAGGTGCAGTATAATGTGGATAAATGCGAGGTTATCCACTTTGGTGGCAAAAACAGGAAGGCAGATTATCATCTGAACGGCAATAGATTGGGAAAAGGGGAAGTGCATCGAGAGCTGGGTGTCCTTGTGCACCAGTCGCTGAAGGTAAGCATGCAGATGCAGCAGGCAGTTAAGAAGGCAAATGGTATGCTGGCCTTCATAGCGAGAGGATTTGAGTACAGGAGCAAGGATGCCTTGCTGCAGTTGAACAGGGCCTTGGTGAGACCACACCTTGAGTATTATGTGCAGTTTTGGTTGCCTTATCTGAGGAAGGATGTATTTTTTAAGGATATATTTTTAAATAGATATATTTCTTAAGGCTAAGGGGATCAAGGGATATGGGGAGAAGGCAGGGACCGGGTACTGAATTTGGATGATCAGCCATGATCGCATTGAATGGCGGAGCAGGCTCGAGGGGCCAAATGGCCTACTCCTGCTCCTATCTTCTATGTTTCTACATTGGCTACATTGTTGAAATACCTCCATGGCTTCACCCCTCCCTATCTCTGGAACCTCCTCCAGCCCTTCAACAACTCTGCATTCTTCCAATTCTGGCACCTTGTGAATCCCCGATTACCCTTCCACACCATTAAGACGCTCCTTAAAACCTATCTCTTTCACCTGTCCTAATATCACCTTACGTGGCTTGATGTCTAATTTTGTCTGATTATGCTCCTGTGAAGCACATTTTACTATGTTAAAGGCGCTACATAAATGCAACTTGTTGTTCAGTAATGTGGCATCTTCATAACCACGACTTTATTTTTAATGAAGAAGAGCACAGGCTTTAGTTCCATGCACTACTCATCATATGGCCACAATATATAGAAATTATTTTGCTTAAAAATAGACTCACAAACCTACTGACCTTTAGTGCTGTTTTGTTCCACTGCAGTTACTCCTCCACCAAGGAGGAAACATCCTGCTTTATCTTTCTGCACCATGTGAAATTCTTTTCTCCTCTATGCCCCAGTGTAGTTTGCCATATCACAGCACAAATTCTCATAGGAAAATGTGTTCACTCATATTTATTCAGCATTAGAAAGTGGCCTTGGATCAGCTGCTAAACAACCATTACACACCATCAGCATAAACTGATGCATAAATTTAAAAAAAAATCTAATTCTGTCAACTAATTGCAAACAGAGAAACACAAAGCTGTTAATTCTTTTGGTTCCAGAGCAATTTACAACAATGTTTAGAAGAAACAAACAGAACTTGATTGAACTCACTCCTCATGACCTCTTCCTGCAATTCTCTTGCGGTTTCAGAATGTATAATATAAAGATTTCACTCGCAAAACATTGTGCATTCTCAGCAATATCCCACAAGCTGCAGGAGTGCTTTTCTTCTGAGCTTGAGTCACCGGTCTTTGTACAAACATGACAAGCCTGATGTGCCGAGCAGAGAATGCTTTGAAAAAGAAAGAAAGACTTGCATTGCTACAGCACCAGATGCCAGAATTGGAAGAATGCAGAGTTGTTGGAGGGCTGGAGGAGGTTCCAGAGATAGGGAAGGGTGAAGCCATGGAGGTATTTCAACAAGGTAGCCAATGTAGAAACATAGAAACATAGAAGATGGGAGCAGAAGTATGCCATTCGGCCCCTCGAGCCTGCTCAAAGCGCTTTACAGCCAATTAGGTACTTTTGAAGTGTAGTCACTGATGTAATGTGTTTGCAGTGTTGGAAGTTCTAGGTCTGTTGTAGACTAATTGATAAAGATTAATCGCTATGATTGGTCAACAACTCCATTATCATTGTATCATGTGACTAGTAAGATGGTAGAAGGCGAATTAGATAGACCTTGGGACCACTCCCTCCGCGACACCCTAATTGTTGTGTATGTACCTTTAAGAGAATAACTGGTCTCAGACTGCAGTACCGGCAGTAACCACCCCTGTATAAAAGGCGCTAGTGAGCCTCTGTAGTTTCAGTTTCCCTATTGACTTCAATCAGTAAAGACTTGTTTTGTTCAACTCCTGCTGTCCGTGTCTCAATCATTCACGGACATAATACTGGCGACGAGGATGGGATACATTGCACGAGTTTGCAGGTCTGGGAAGAAGACCAGCGACAACAAAAAGGCTACTAAGGAACCGTACAAGAAAGTACAAAAGATGACGGACAGTAGTTCCGAAGACCAGATGAGCGATAGTGAATCCGGGAACAGGAGACTAAGCTGTCTCAAACTTCACAATGTAATCGCAAAAGAGGATCACTGAACCATTTGGGTCACCCTCACGATAGCAGGGTCCCAAGTTAAAATGGAATTGGATACAGGATCAGCGCTAACCGTCATGAATTGACGAGACTACGAGCGGCTATTCTCACACATACCCTTGAGAGAGACATCCATCGTCTTGACGACGTATACGGGGCAAAAAGTATACCCCAGAGGAAAAATAAGGGTGCCTGTCGAATACAACGGCAAGAAAATACGGAAATTGTATCTCTACATACTGCAAAATGGTGGACCACCGTTATTGGGACGTGAATGGATCAGGAAGATAAGCTTAGATTGGCAATCCATTCAGGCAATGATGGTGGACAGTAAAAAAGATGAAGACGTCACTCCTGGACGATTGTCAACAATCTTAGCTAATGCCAAAGAGGTATTTCAACAAGAACTGGGCACTCTTAAAGGCGTAACCGCCTCGATAAAAATAGAAGAGAATGCAATTCCCAAGTTTTTCAAAGCAAGACCGGTACAATATGCAATTCGCCCAGCCGTCGAGGCAGAGCTGGAGAATCTGGAGAAGGCAGGCGTGTTGACGAAGGTCGACTGGAGCGAGTGGGTGACACCAATCGTTCCTGTCATGAAGAAAACGTTAAGCAATAAGTCTGAGGAGCCAAGGAAGGTTCGCATCTGTGGGGATTTCAAGGTGACGGTGAACCCAGTCCTTCACACAGTACAATATCCTCTTCCAAGGATAGAAGACATCTTCGCCTCACTGTCTGGAGGGAAACGTTTTACAAAAATTGACCTAGCACAAGCATATTTGCAGATGGAGGTTGAAGAATCCTCTAGGAAGTATCTCACGATAAACACTCACAAAGGTCTTTACCAGTATCATCGATTGATATTTGGAGTAGCATCGGCTCCGGCGATATGGCAAAGAGCGATGGAACAAGTCCTGCAAGGGATTCCAGGTACTCAGTGTTACTTGGACGACATCCTTGTGACAGGTGAAGATGACAGTGAACACCTTAACAACCTAGAATAGGTGCTTACTAGACTACGGGAACATGGGCTACGAGCCAACCGCCCCAAGTGCGAGTTTTTTAAGAAACAGATATCGTATTGTGGCCACGTGATTGATGAAGAGGGGTTACATAAGTCCCCTGACAAAATTGAAGCGGTTGTTAAGGCCCCAGCGCCTGAAAATGTGTCGCAACTGAGGTCATTCCTCGGATTGGTGAATTACTACCATAAGTTTTTGCCGAATTTGTCGACAATTCTGCACCCACTGAACGCCCTGCTACGAACGGGAGTAGCATGGAAATGGAGCAATGACTGTAAGCGGGCCTTTCAGAAGAGTAAGGACTTAATCACTTCAAGAGAAGTATTGGCTCACTACAACCCAGCACTGCCGATCAGACTGGCGTGTGGTGCGTCTCCCTACGGCATTGGGGCGGTACTGTCACATAAATTCCTTGATGGTTTAGAGAGGCCGATAGCTTTTGCGTCATGCTCGTTAACTTCTGCTGAGCGTAACTACACCCAGACTGACAGAGAGGCCCTCAAGCCTAGTGTGGGGGGTGAAGAAGTTCAATCACTACCTGCACGGTCAAAAATTTACTCTACTAACCGATCATCAACCTCTTGTCTCCATTTTCAACACTCAGAACGGCGTACCGATAATGACAGCACAATGGCTGCAGAGGTGGTCCCTTTTCCTAGGGGCACACCAATATGACATTGAGTGCAAAGGAACTAAACAGCATGGGAATGCTGATGGATTGTCACGCCTACCGTTGCCGACGGTGGAAGAAGACCTTGCAGTGGATCCAATGGAGTTATTCCACTCGACCATAGTCGAATGTCTTCCTGTGACGAATGCAAACATAGAAAAGGAAACACGGAATGACCCGACACTATCACGGGTCTATGATTTAACGGTGAAGGGATGGCCAGCACATGGCGAACCACTGCTGCCAGCATTCTCACCGAGAAGAGAACAGCTGTCAGTGTGCAGAGAAACCTTGATGTGTGGATCCAGAGTAGTAATTCCACCCAAATTGAAGGATAGAGTGCTCAATGAGCTTCATGAGGGTCATCTGGGTGGGGTAAAAATGAAGAACTTAGCCAGAGCGTTTGTGTGGTGGCCGGGAATCGATAGAGAAATCAAAGAGATGACCAAGAGCTGTGCAGGATGCCAGAAGGTCCAAAACGCCCCACCACAAGCTCCTCTGCATCCATGGGAGTGGCCCTCATCTCCATGGCAAAGGGTGCACATTGATTTTGCTGGTCCCTTCATGGACTCGATGTTTTTAATTGCGGTGGATGCACATTCAAAGTGGCCAGAGGTAATAAAAATGTCCTCAACCACCACGGAAAAAACTATCACAGTTTTACGAACCATATTCGCCAGGAATGGACTACCTGAACAGATTTGCTCTGACAATGGACCACAGTTTGTGTCTGAAGAGTTCCGGAGGTTCTTAAAGAACAATGGTGTTAAGCATTACACATCTGCCCCATATCATCCAGCCACTAATGGATTGGCCGAGAGGTTTGTTCAAACATTCAAGAAGGCTATCAAGGCAATGTGTAATGAAGATATACCCCTACAACACAAGGTGGACAACTTTTTTTTGCCTACCGAAATGCAACACATGCGGTTACCAACCAAACTCCAGCCATGATGTTCTTCAATCGAAGACTACGATGCCGCTTGGATTTGGTTAAGCCAAGCGTCCAAAGAGATGTGGAGAACAGGCAGTTTCAGAATATGAATGAAAGGCCGACCAGGAGTTTTAAGATAGGTCAACCAGTTTTGGCCCGGGACTACCGCACTGAGAAATGGCAGCCAGGAACGATTTGTACACGGCAAGGACCTCTCATGTATACCGTGGATGTTGGAGAGAGCATTGTAAGACGCCATGCTGACCAGATTCTAGAGTCACTGGAAAACGTCAACTCCACACCACGATCTGATACACCTGGCAATGAAATCGACGTACCAATTGCAGCTACCGCAGAATCGGTGATATTGGAAGCAGATGAACCAAACAACGACATTGATCCTGACTCAACCTTGCCAGAAGAACCTGATACCCCAAAGAGGCGTTATCCAGACAGAATCAGGAAGCCTCCTCAAAGACTGAACTTATAATTGCTTAAACTTAACCAATGTATCTAGCAACCGTAATTGTGATTGTAATTAGTTATCATTTAGTTGTTAAATGAATGTTATGTACTGTTTATCTAAAAGGGGAGGAATTGTTGTGTATGTACCTTTAAGAGAATAACTGGTCTCAGACTGCAGTACCGGCAGTGACCACCCCTGTATAAAAGGTGCTAGTGAGCCTCTGTAGTTTCAGTTTCCCTATTGACTTCAATCAGTAAAGACTTGTTTTGTTCAACTCCTCCTGTCCGTGTCTCAATCATTCACGGACATAATACTAGTCCACTCCTCTATCGCCCCCAACACCCCTTCCCCTTCGTCCGGCACCTTCCCATGCAAGCGCAGGAGATGCAACACATGCCCTTATACCTCCCCACTTTCCACTGTCCAGGGCCCCAAACAGCCCTTCCAGGTGAAACAGCGATTTACTTGTACTTCTTGCAATTTAGTATACTGTATTCACTGCTCACGATGTGGTCTCCGCTACATTGGGGAGACCAAACGCAGATTGGGTGACTGCTTTGCGGAACACCTCCGTTCAGGCCATAAGGGGGACCCCGAGCTTCCGGTCACCTGTCACTTTAATTCACCTCTCCACTCCCACTCAGACCTCACTGTCCTCGGCCTCTTGCATTGTTGCACAGAAGCTCAGCGTAAGCTTGAGGAACAGCACCTCATCTTTACAGCCTTCTGGACTCAACATAGAGTTCAACAATTTCAGATCATAACCCCAGCCCCTATCATATATATATTTTTTATCCATACTTTTGTTCTGTACTTCTCTCCCACATGCAACTGTCTTCCATTCTGCCAGTGCAATTTACACTTCATCTAGAGCCATCCTTTGTTTCTTAACCTGTCCCATTACCATCTCCTTTTGCCTTGAATATCTCTTAGGGCTCGATTTCCAGGGTGCCGTGGAGTCGGGATTGGAGACGTGCGGGGGGTTTAATTCCCGAAATCGGGGGTCCCGACCCCATCCCGCCCCCCAACCCGCCTCCATGCCAGTTTCAAAGGAGGCGGGTACCTGCCCCACACTGGGACCCGCCTCCCCGAGGCGGGAAGGGATTAGTGCCAATTAACTGCCTGTTAACAGGTAGTTAACAGGCAGTTTTTAGCCTAATCCCTATTTTTAAGCTTGAACTGTGGGATTCCCGATGGCTCCAAACCACGCCAAGTTGGAGGAGTTGGGCCGTCGGGTTGAAGGACTTGGAGGGGTCGAGATATCGGTGTTCAGGTGAGCGATGTGTGCATGAGTGCAAAGGTAAGTGTGTTTGGTGTGTCTAAAGTGATTAAAGAAGTGTAAATTACCTTTTCTTACCTTTTCAGCCTTCCTTCCTTTAGGTTCGGGGAGTCCCTCATCTCACCAGCACAGAAAGCAGAATGGCTGCGAACTGTCAAAAGTGACAGCCTGCAGCTTTCTGTGCAGGAGAGATTTCTAACTGAGTCTGTGGAGAAGGACTCATGTTCGAAGTAAGACTGTCAGTATTTGACAGCTTCAAAACGTCTTGACAGATGAAATTCCAGAATATGATGTCACCTGCTGCCGGGTGGCCCTTAATTGGCCTGCTGAGCCCGCTGGACAGGCTCAACAAGGTCAATCAAGTTAAAATCGCGTGGATTGGCCGCATCTCGATGGAGGCGGGACTACAACCCCGAAAGTTGTAGTCCCACCTCAAGCCCGACTCCTGAATGAAAATCCAGCCCTTTTTGTCTCTCAATGTCTCTTAATCTCTCCTGCCTTCTATCCTATCACAGGCCTTCCCTTTTGTTCTTTCATCCCCTCTCCCATTTCCCAGCCACTACACTTGCTTAAAAATCTGTTCCATTTCCTGCTTTTTCCAGTTCTGACGAAAGGTCATCGACCTGAAACGTTAACTCTGTTTCTCTCTTCACAGATGCTGCCTGACCTCCTGAGTTTCTCCAGCATTTTCTGTTTTTATTCCAGATTTCCAGCATCTGCAGTATTTTCTTTTTGTAGATAGACCTTGATCTTTCTTCTTCTAGCAATTCTTATGTTCCTATGTCCAAGTAAGTTATTATATTTTTCTCACTCTTATTTATGCATTTCAACTAACACAAAAAGAGTGAAGACAAGAGAAACAAACAAAATTACATCTCAAACTAAAGGAATGGACAAAAAATTGTGGGAAATTCCAATGTAGGAATAGAACAAAACTGAGCACTACCGATCAGAGAAAGATAATGGATCAAAGTCGAATGGAATAGGTGAGCTAATATTAACCAAGCTGAGATCAGGAGGATCTTCATTACTGACTACAATAACAACAACTGGCATTTATATGGTTCCTTTAATGTAGTATAACTTCCCAAAGTGCTTCACAGGAGCATTATCAAACAAAATTTGACATCGAGCCACCTTAGGAGATATTAGGAAAGATGACCAAAAGCGTTGTCAAAGACATAGGTTTTAAGCAGCTAGGGAATTTAAATTCAGTTAATTAAATAAATCTGGAATAAAAAGCTAGTTTCCGTAATGGTGGCCATGAAACTATCGGATTGTCGTAAAAACCCATCTGGTTCACTAATGTCCGTTAGGGAAGGAAATCTGCCGCCCTTACGTGGTTTGGCAAATATGTGACTCCAGACCCACAGCAATGTGGTTGACTCTTAACTGTCCTCTGAAATGGCCTAGCAAGCCACTCAGTTGTAACAAACTGCTATAAAACAAAATAATAAGAAGAATGAAACCGGACGGACAACACAGCATCGACCTCGGCACCAGCTACGGACACGGTAGCGGCACACCCAGCCCGGTTGACTGTGCAAAGTCCTCCTCACCAACATCTAGGGACTTGTGCCAAAATTGGGAGAGCTGTCCCACAGAATAGTCAAGCAACAGCCTGACATAGTCATACTAATATAATCATACCTTTCAGCCAATGTCCCATACTCCTCCATCACAATCCTATAGTATGTCCTGTTCCACCAGCAGGACAGACCCACCAGGGGTGGCGGCACAGTGGTATTCAGTCGGGACGAGTGGCCCTGGGAGTCCTCAACATTGACTTCGGACCCCATCAAGTCTCATGGCTTCAGGTCAAGCATGGGCAAGGAAACCTCCTGCTGACTACCACCTAGCGCCTTCCCTCAGCTGATGAATCAGTACATCTCCATGTTGAACATCACTTGGAAGAAGTACTAAGAGTAGCAAGGGCACAGAATATACTCTGGGTGGGGGAATTCAATGTCCATCATCAAGAGTGGCTCGATAGCACCACTACTGACCTAGATGGCTGAGTCCTGAAGGATATAGCTGCCAGTCTGGGCCTGCAACAGGTGGTGAGAGAAACAACATGAGGGAAAACCTACTTGACCTCATCCTCACTAATCAACCTGTCGCAGATGCATCTGTCCATGACAGTATTGGTAGCAGTGACCACCGCACAGTTATTGTGGAAACGAAGTCCCGTCTTGTTGTGTGGCACTATCACTGTGCTAAATGGGTTAGATTCAGAACAGATCTAGCAGCTCAAAACTGGGCATCCATGAGGCGCTGTGGGACATCAGAAGCAGCAGAATTGTATTCCACCACAATCTGTAACCTCATGGCCCGGCATATCCCTCTCTCTACCATTACCATCAAGTCAGGGGACCAACCCTGGTTCAATAAGGAGTGTAGAAGAGCATGCCAGGAGCAGCACCAGGCACACTTAAAAATGAGGTGCCAATCTGGCGAAGCTGCAACACAGGACTACATGCATGCTAAAAAGCGGAAGCTGCATGCTATAGACAGGGCTAAGCAATCCCACAATCAACGGATCAGATCAAAGCTCTGCAGTCTTGCCACATCCAGTCGTGAATGGTGGTGGATCTTAAACAACTAACGGAAGGAGGAGGCTCCATGAATATCCCCATCCTCAATGATGGTGGAGCCCAGCACGAGAGTGCAAAAGACATGGCTGAAGCATTTGCAACCATCTTCAGCCAGAAGTGCCGAGTGGATGATCCATATCGGCCTACTCCTGAGGTCCCCAGCATCACAGAAGCCAGTCTTCAGCCAATTCGATTCACTCCATGTGATATCAAAAAACGGCTGAGCACACTGGATACAGCAAAGGCTATGGGCCCCAACAACATCCCGGCTATTGTGCTGAACACTTGTGCTCCAGAATTAGCTGTGCCTCTAGCCAAGCTGTTCCAGTATAGCTACAACACTGGCATCTATCCGACAATGTGGAAAACTTCCCAGGTATCTCCTGTCCACAAAAAGCAGGACAAATCCTGTAATGATCAATAACATGTCATTCTATAGTGGACACTAGGTGGAGCCGTAGAGCTGTGTAGAGCTGTATATAAGACTACACTACCCAGCTGTATGTATATTAAGACTACATTACCCATGAGGCACTAGGCTACCCACAAGGCAGCAGTCAAGATGGATGCCTCTACAGATACTGTACCTAGTCCACATGTGCTCAATAAAAGTGTCTAGCAAAAGCTAGCTGTGTTCATAATAAGAATGTCTATTTATTAATGAACAATCTGGCCAAGTACCCATCCATCAGTCTACTCTCAATCATCAGCAAAGTGATGGAAAGTGTCATCGATAGTGCTATCAAACGGCACTTACTCACCAATAACCTGCTCACTGATACCCAGTTTGGGTTCCGCCAAGACCATTCGCTACCGGCCTCATTACAGCCTTTTTTCCAAACATAGACAAAGCAGCAGAATTCCAGAGGTGAAGTGAGAGTGACTGCCCTAGGCATCAAGGCAGCATTTGACCGAGTGTGACATCAAGGAGCCCTAGTAAAATGGAAGTCAATGGGAATCGGGGGGAAAACTCTCCACTGGCTGGAGTCATGCCTAGCACAAAGGAAGATGGTTGTAGTGGTGGAAGGTCAATCATCACAGCCCCAGGACATCGCTGCAAGAGTTCCTCAGGGCAGTGTCCTAGGCCCAACCATCTTCAGCTGCTTCATCAATGACCTTCCCTCCAACATAAGGTCAGAAATGGGGATGTTCACTGATGACTGCACAGTGTTCAGCACCATTCACAACTCCACAGATAATGAAGCAGTCCATGCCCGCATGCAACAAGAGCTGGATGACATTCAGGCTTGGGCTGATAAGTGGCAGGTAACATTTGCACCACAGAATTGCCAGGCAATGACTATCTCCAACAAGCGAGAATCTAACCATCACACCTTGATATTCAATGGCATTACCATCGCTGAATCCCCCACCATCAATATCCTGGGGGTCACCATTGACCAGAAAAATATCTGGACCAGCCACATAAATACTGTAGCAATGAGAGCAGGTCAGAGGCTGGGAATTCTGCAATGAGTGACTCACCTCCTGACTCCCCAAAGCCTTTCCACCATCTACAAGGCACAAGTCATGAGTGTGATGGAATACTCTCCACTTGCCTGGATGAGTGCAGCTCCAACAACACTCAAGAAGCTCGACACCAGTACAAAACAGCCCACTTGATTGGCACCCCATTCACCACCTTAAACATTCACTCCCTCCACCACCAGTATACCGTGGCTGCAGTGTGTACTAGCTACAAGATGCAGTGCAGCTACTCACCAAGGCTTCTTTGGCAGCACCTCCCAAACCCGTGACCTGTTCCACCTAGAAGGCCAAGGGCAGCAGGCGCATGGGAACACCACCACCTCCAAGTTCCCCTCCAAGTCACACACCATCCTGACTTAGAAATATATCGCCGATCCTTCATTGTCACTGGGTCAAAACTCCCTTCCTAACAGCACTCTGGGAGTACCTACACCACATAGACTGCAGCGGTTCTAGAAGGCAGCTCACCTCCACCTTCTCAAGGTCAATTAGTGATGGGCAATAAATGCTGGCCTTGCCAGCAATGCCCACATCCCATGAACAAATTTTTAAAAAGAGGAGGGAGAGGGTGACAGGCGGAGAGGTTTAGGTAACTGAAGACAAGGCTGCCAATGGTGGAACGATTAAAATCGGAGATGCACAAGAGGCCATAGAAACATAGAAGATAGGAGCAGGAGTAGGCCATTCGGCCCCTCGAGCCTGCTCCGCCATTCAATGCGATCATGGCTGATCATCCAAATTCAGTACCCTGTCCCTGCTTTCTCCACATACCCCTTGATCCCTTTAGCCTTAAGAAATATATCCAACTCCTTCTTGAATATATTTAATGAATTGGCCTCCACTGCCTTCTGTGGTAGAGAATTCCACAGGTTCACCACTCCCTGGGTGAAGAAATTCCTCCTCATTTCTGTCCTAAATGGCTTACCCCTTATCCTTAGACTGTGACCCCTGGTTCTGGACTCCCCGACCATCGGGAACATCCTTCCTGCATCTAGTCTGTCCAGTCCTGTCAGAATTTTATAAGTTTCAATGAGATCCCCTCTCATTCTTCTAAACTCCAGCGAATATAAGCCCAATCGAACCAATCTCTCCTCATACGTCATTCCTGCCATCCCAGGTATCAGCCTGGTGAATCTTCGCTGAACTCCTTCCATGGCAAGAACATCCTTCCTCAGATAAGGCGACCAAAACTGCACACAATTGGAGGCCAGAATTGGAGGAGTGCTGAGATCTCGGAGGGCAGTAGGAGGCGACAAAGATAGGGAGGGGCGAGGCCATGGACAGATTTGAAAGCAAGTATTGTGGCGACACGCCACCACTGGACATAATCCGCTCACGGCGGCACGGACAGTTTAAGCAGACGCCCCCAGCCGGGGGCCCTCTACTCCAGCAACTTGTTTCCCGCAGGGACAGGCTGCCGGGAGCACTTCCTATCTGGGGAGTGTTTAAGTGGTTGCGCGGTCTTTTCCAGTTCCTCTTTGCCATGAGGTTGATTAAAGCAGTTGTGTTTAACTAACTCTGGTCTCGACTCCCACGTTTGCCGCGGTATCTCAACAGTATGAGAATTTTAATATTGAGGCATGACCAGACCGGGAGCCAATGTAGGTCAGTGAGCACAGGGGTGATAGGTGAATGAAACTTGTTGCGAGTTAGGATACAGGCAGCAGAGGTTTGGATGAGCTCAAATTTATGTAGGGTGCAACATAGGAGGCTGGCCAGGAGAGCATTAGACCAGTCAAGTCTAGAGGTAACAAAGGGATGGATGAGCATTTCAGCAGCAGATGAACTGAGGCAAGGGCGGAGCCAAGCGATGTTACAAAGTTGGAAGCAGGCAGCCTTGGTGATTATTACAGATTATTACAGAGAATGAATACAATGGTTTTTACATTTTTGCTTCTGGAAGCCGCGATTAACCTAGAAGTTAGCACAAAGATTCATTGTGAATGAAAAAGGTTCAAATTCTGCATGTTTGCTTCTGAATGTGAAGCCAAATGTTTTGTTGACTGATATCTGGGAGAACGTGAAATAAGAGGCTGGTAGCAGGATTAGCAGATGAGTAAAGATGAGTGTCCAGCTGAATTTTGAAATAGCCTGCGCTGGCTTGTTCAGGATTGACCCTTCGAAATATTCGAATCCTTCAAAATAATCTAACAGTGCTGTGGAACTTTGAGATAGATCTATTCAATTGCAGGTAGTCCAGTGGTTTATGAGACATGTTGATGAGTCTGACTACTGGCAGTAGGGTATGGAGCCTCATGAATTTGTTTGATAATGAATGGTCTGGTGCATTATTTAACCTTGTGGTGATTATTTATTTGTCCAATTGCTAGCAATCGTAGAGTGAGTAGGATACGCTGGCTTAATAATAACAAAAATACAAAATTCACATGAAGGTCTCAAATATGCCCATCAATTTGACTCGAACATGGACTCAGTGCATGAGAAGCCAGAAGTGGATGGCACTCCCAGAAGTACTGAAGGAAGCGATTTTAATATTTTAATATTGTGGCGGAGCCACCAAAGGACTCAGAGCAGTTGTACATAATTCCTTTAACAGCAATGTAGTTACTGTTTGTGCCTGTACCTTTAATTACACTGTTTGACTGTACAATACCTAGTTACCTTTACAGTGCGGTTTCAATGTGATGACGTCATGCCGTTAGTCACGTGATTTCCCAATGGCAGGAAGAACGTGATGACGTCATGACGTCAGTCTTCTGACCGGGGGATGAGTCCTCGTGGAGCCCTCAAGGAGAGCAGAACTGTAGTTGATGTATTCCAGCAGTTTCTAGTTAAAACCTGTTTTGTTCCATTAAAGTTCATTGTTTTAATTGCCTGAGTCGAACTCAGTCTTTTCGATAGTGTAATGTATGTAATGTATATTTACCTTAAGGGAGAGAACTACTTTTTACAGCTCCTGTATACTGTAGTACCGGCAGTGACCACACCTGTATATAAACCCTGAGTAGTGATCTGTACAGTTAGTTCTAGAGTAACCCTCATTCAGTAAACACCTGTTGAATCATTCCCTGCAGTCTGTTGTCTGATTATTGAAGGACACAACATTAAGATACACGGACATAACATTGGCAATGTGGAAGTACAGTTTCTCACTTAGACACAAAATGGCTTCCTAGGCATAGAATAAAAACTCAAATGGCCGACAGCATGATTCACTAATCAGGTTCAAGGGGATGAGACAATTTAGGAATGCTACATACGTACTCCTTATCTGTGACAAGCTTAACAAGGAGCCTCATTTACCAAACAAATAGCCAAGGACAGGATAAGGTAAACATCGGCCCACAGGCTCAGTTGGTACAGTAGGAGAACAGAAGGATCCCATAATAAAGGATTAATTAATCTTATCTCAAGGTATTTCTGTTCGTTATTCTAACGAAGCCTGGAATACGTTGTTCCAATAATTCGCAAGGTCTGTGCCTTTGTAATCAGGTATGATTCAATACTATGTCATGTGGCATAGAAAGCCTGTTTTGTTTCTGTACTGTATAAATATATTACAAATTCTGTATTACTTTGAAGAGGTCTGATGTAGCCTTTGACTACACAACCCTTCCCTTGCAAGCAAATAAAGCCTGTCTTTGACGATACTTTGTGTTTAAGAGTCTTACTCAGGAGTCGAGACTTCGACAGAATTACTTGGAGGTTCCACTGAGATTGCTTGCTGCCTTTCGGTAAGTCACGGACAAGGGCATCGTGAATCTCTAATGACAGATCCTGAATGGCCACAGTGATGTTTTATCACATAAAAGGATTTCTCATTAGATATTGAATTGGTGTGGTCTGTTTCTTCCGACGGGAGTACTGCGATCAAGTTAAGACTCGTGTTTCAGACTTGAGTTGAATCCTGTAACTTTTGCTTCTTTTATTGTTGACCACTGAAAGGAGGAGAATACTGACAACTCAAGTCTTTAATAAAAAAAGTATCGGGCAAAGAAGGCAAGAGGAAAGTCGACAGGGCTGAGTCCCAGACAGATAAGGTACCAAATTAAAACTGCAGTATCAAGGGTGGGTCCCTTGAGCCGGGGTGAGAGACCCGCGGCAGAAAGTATCGTTTGAGGATTGTCACTGTGTTTTAATGACCTGTATTACCAGGCTCAGGACTATTCTCCGTTGAGATACCTTCTACGAGGGTTCAAGCCCCTCGCATTAAAGCATAAGGATTTTATATGAATATAGAGGTTAAGAATTATCGCAACCATTGTTTTCCGTTTTGTTTGTTGATTATTGACAACGTTAAGACAGAAGACTCTCACATAAAGTATAAGTTAAATGTTAAGGACTCAGCTTGTGGTGGTGTACAACGCAAACTGAGAATTGACTATTTGTTTAGTTTAGAGTGTAAGATAAATGTCTGAATATTTGGTCTGTTTGCCTGTTTGGGCGGCTGCATTACTTGTCATTTCTTTGACTGTTGTTATTACTTGTTATTTTTCATCACTTATGGTCCTTTGGACAGTCAGTAATAGTTGTAAGGGGGTAAGGGGTGAAACTTGCGATCTAGAAGAAGAGAGCCTAGTTAAAAAAAAAAACATACAAACTAAGATGGGAGCTGCACAGAGCAAGATCCCAGAAAAAAAAAAAAAAAGGAACTCCCGCTTCTTATGTCTTTACCTACTATGGTCAGATATCCATAAATGATTTACCTAAGTGGGCTAGATGGACCAAGAAAGACAGGCACCCTTTCCCCATGGATGGTACATTTAATCTAGATAGAATCACGTGTCTAGAAAACTGCCTAGCAGGCAGAGACCCAAGGAGAAGGGCTGCAAAGTCAGTAAATTGGTCTGCCTTCTCAGATTGGAAAAGGGAAGCAGAAAAACGTAAGGAACGCAGCATATTAGCTAGTAAAATTGAGAACAAAAATAAGAAAAGAGATCTAATGAATAAATTGATTAAACAAGAAAAGGTTACGCTAATGCCTTTAAGACAAAACCCGAAGCCTACCGCTCCTCCCTGTGAATATCCTCCCATGCCCACGACTCATTCCAGTGATGACGAGGATCAGGGATGGTTCAGAAGACCAGCCCCGCCTCCTGAATATGAAGTGCAACAACAAGGCGCAGCGGGTGGCGAATCACCCGACCCCAGTGCTGTAAGTCAGGAGAATATAATCAACACTAGATAAGATAATTGAGACAACTCAGAAAAGGGATGAAGACGTTGAGGATTATATAGAAAGAATGGAAGCAGTTATGGGACAGCATTCGGGTATGACAAAAGAAAATGGCCAAATCCCTTTAATTAACGCCCTTGTAAACGGCCTCAGAACAGAACTTAAGGAACCGTTGACTTTAGTTTGCCTTGACTGGAGACATAAAACCATTCCTGAATTGACACAAATCTTGAAAGGAATACAGGAAAGGAATAAAGATCAAAAGAGTAAAGTTTCCTTGTTAATGGAGCAAGCAGCTTCTCCAGCCCCGACCGCCCAGACTACTATTTACTACCAGGGTCAAAACAGGGGACGAGGTAGAGGGTATAACAGAGGCGGATTTAGAGGAAATAGTAGAGGAGGGACTGGCAGAGGCCAGTGGTACGGAAGAGGCACAAACTCTCCGTGTTTTAACTGTGGTCAGATCGGACACTGGAAGTCCAATTGCCTGTTCCCCAAACAGCAAAATCAAGGCTGGGGAGGTGCCCCAGTAAATACAAATACCCAAGCCCAGGTTCACACTCGTCCACAAGCAGGCTTTACAACAGGGGATCCTTGGGGAGGTCAGATTATGGAAGGACAATTCGGACCCCCAGGGCAAAACTATTCAGCATGACACAGAGAAACGGCCCCGAACAATACCCAAACTCTCCAATTACCACTAGTATTGCTAAATTCTAGAGATGAGCCATATCTATCCATAAATATGCAAGGCAAGAAAGTCCCTTTTCTCGTCGACACAGGAGCCACAACCTCACTACTGACAAAACAATACGCTACAGGAATTCCATGCACTGACAAGGATGTTACCTGCATAGGACTTTCTGGTGTCTCACAGACTCTGACATGGTCACAACCGTTACAAATACGAGCAGATAATTTTTCTGGCCAACATGCTTTTTTGTTATCAGACGACGCCCCCATGAACTTTTTAGGGAGAGACTTGTGCAAAATGCAGGCAACAATAATTTGTTCAGAAAAGGGACTGCAGATACACGTTCCGACCGATAGATGTACTATGTGCCTTTTACAAGAATGCTCCCCTCCCATTGTCTACCAGTGGGCAAATGAAAACCAAGAAATAAGCCATAAACTAATGATAATTGTAGGAGCACTACACCGTGCCTCAAGAACAGTCTCAGAGTACCAGAAGGATTTGAAATTAGACAGCTGGCACATGAATCTGCATTGCACTGCCTTTTATGAAGGCACGGGAAAAGACACGACTATAAAAGACAGTTACTCAATTGGATCCCGTTGCATGCGGCCTGCCTGGATGCCTGCCAATTCTAGCTGCTGCCTATTACGCTGTACAACAGGCTCAAGGCATCACGCTTAATCACCGAACCGTTTTGTTTGTACCACATTCAGTGGAAGTACTGTTATCAAAATACGCCACTCAGCATCTAACATCAGCCCGTAGCAGCAAATATGAGGTTGCACTGTTATCCAACTCCAATCTCCTAATTCAAAGATGTTCAGTTTTGAATCCAGCCACGCTGCTACCAACAGAAGAGGACGGAATCCCGCACTGCTGTGACACGGTTACCCAACTAGCTACCAAGGCCCGAACAGATCGATCTGAAACTCCTATTCCTAATTGTGACTTGGTATTCTACGTAGATGGATCGGCCCTTAGGGATGACAAGGGATCACCTAGGGCTGGGTATGCCGTTTCAGATGATCATTCAGTTATGGAAGAACTCTCACTACCTCAGTCATTTTCAGCACAACAAGCAGAACTCTTCGCTCTTACCAGAGCTTGTATATTGGCTACTGATCAAACTGTTAACATTTATACCGACTCCAGGTATGCTTTTGGAGTTGCTCACGATTATGGACAGATCTGGAAATTAAGGGGGTTTCTAACTTCCTCAGGATCAACTATTGAGAATGCTGAGCAAATCAATAATCTTTTAAAGGCTCTAGTGTGCCCCACTAAGATTTCAGTTATTAAATGTCAGGCTCATACAGGCAGTCAGGATCAGATATCCTTGGGTAACGAGTGATCAGATAGAGCTGCTAAATCAGCCGCTCTGTCAGATACAGGGCCACAGGTCTCAGCCTTTGTTTTGCGTCAACAAAAATCAGATAATGACCCACCTTCTATTAATGATGTTTTAGCCTTTCAGTCACAGGCTAACCCGGACGAAGTGTTAGCTTGGGCAAGGGATTCTTGCTTTAAAACGCCTGAAGGGGTATGGGTTCACCATGACGGCCGCATGGTGGCGCCTAAATCTTTACTCCCATGGATTGCCCGATGCGTTCATGTGTTCACGCATGCGGGCAAAGGGGGGATGGCAGACTATATTAATCAAACATTGTATGCACCAGGTATTTCGGCAATTGCAAAACAAATCAGTGAAAGGTGCACCACATGCCAGGAAATGAATCCAGGTAAAACAGAGAAGGTACAGCCTGCCTCCCACCCGAATCCATCAGGCCCTTTTGTAAATTTGCAAATGGATTTTATTGAATTACCTCCATGTTTAGGATTTAAGTATGTGTTAGTAATTATAGATATGTTTTCAAGATGGGTCGAAGCTTTCCCATGTAAAAAGAATGATGCTGTAACAGTAGCAAAGTGCTTGTTAAAAGAAATCATACCAAGGTTTGGAATACCTATGCAGCTTTCAAGCGACAGAGGATCGCACTTCACTGGAGCAATTATAAAAGAACTATGTAAAGCTTTGCAGATTAACCAGCATTTTCACTGCAGTTATCATCCACAATCCGCAGGACTGGTGGAAAGACATAATGGAGTGCTGAAGAATAAACTTTCTAAACTTTGCAATGAAACTGGATTTAAATGGGTCGAACTATTACCCTTAGCATTGATGATAATGCGAGCAGCAACTAACAGGACAAATGGACTGTCTCCACATGAGATTGTTATGGGACGACCCCTAAGACTGCCATTTTCGGCACCATTTACGGTGAAACAAATGGACATTCATAAAATGGACGAGGCTATGCTAAACTATTGCATCGCATTAACTAAATGTATTTCCAGCTTTCACCAACAGGTAAAGGAAGCTCAAACGAGTCCAGCAGAGGGAAAGTGCCACGACTTGGAACCTGGAGATGACGTCTACGTGAAGGTTTTTAAAAGGAAGAACGGTCTGCAACCACGCTTCGAAGGACCATATCAAGTGCTCCTGACTACAAACACAGCCGTAAAAGTCAAGGAAAGATCTTCCTGGATTCACGCATCCCACTGCAAGAAGGCACCGAATAGAGACAATTGAATTTTGAAAGACTCTAACAATGAAGACGTTACTTATATTTTGTATACTAATCGGACTACTGAGTCTAATATGCCAAGGAGATGGGGAAAGATCCCGAAAGAAACGAGAATTACACGTGAATACTTTTTTGTACATGTCTTACGAATATGCTAGACGCAGTAAGTCAGTATGAAAACCCAAAGAACCAAGGCTGGGCTGACTGGATATTGGGAGGATGGCTGGGATCAGTAGGACAAATATTATTGCATGGACTGGTAGTAGTAATAGCCCTGATTGTATGCATTGCTCTGTTTGTCACAACGATTAAGTGTTGTTGCAATAGGTTAGGCTAGGCAGTCTTGCCTGCAATGAATATGATGATACAGAGAGAAGTAAAGTCAGTAGAGGAAAAGAATGGTCCCCTAGATGGGGAACTGAGACGATTGAATAAAATACAATTATAAGGATTAGAAGACTTAGACAAAATATATACATATATATTCCACATGCTCTCCTCTTTCTGTAAAACATATTTTTCCACTCAAATGAGAACTGCAGGCTAATATAAGCTGCAGGAAAATTGGAACTGCAGGCTAATATAAGCTGCAGGGAAATTAGAACACTGCAGGCTAACATAAGCTGCAGAACTATACAAAGACATAAACCTGAAATCAAATCAAACATAATTAAACCCGACAAGAACACACGCCCAAACACTAAGAATAGACAGAGAAGAAAGACGATCTTAGACAAGGTCAACCATCAATACAGGTAAATCCCGGGGATGGTTCAAAACGGCAAAGAAGTCGGTATCCTTGGCTAAAATCTAAATTTGGTATGAGGACCGATAGGAAGAGGTTAATTTCAGTTATGTTGTCCTAGTAAGGACAAAAGGGAAGAATGTGGAAGTACAGTTTCTCACTTAGACACAAAATGGCTTCCTAGGCATAGAATAAAAACTCAAATGGCCGACAGCATGATTCACTAATCAGTTTCAAGGGGATGAGACAATTTAGGAATGCTACATACGTACTCCTTATCTGTGACAAGCTTAACAAGGAGCCTCGTTTATGAAACAAATAGCCAAGGACAGGATAAGGTAAACATCGGCCCACAGGCTCAGTTGGTACAGTGGGAGAACAGAAGGATCCCATAATAAAGGATTAATTAATCTTATCTCAAGGTATTTCTGTTCGTTATTCTAACGAAGCCTGGAATACGTTGTTCCAATAATTTGCAAGGTCTGTGCCTTTGTAATCAGGTATGATTCAATACTATGTCATGTGGCATAGAAAGCCTGTTTTGTTTCTGTACTGTATAAATATGTTACAAATTCTGTATTACTTTGAAGAGGTCTGATGTAGCCTTTGACTACACAACCCTTCCCTTGCAAGCAAATAAAGCCTGTCTTTGACGATACTTTGTGTTTAAGAGTCTTACTCGGGAGTCGAGACTTTGACAGCGACTAGGCAGATTCAAACCTACCTGCAACTCTGCATCACCTCCCAGGGATTCGCTCCTGGAGAATAGTGGAAGAAGGTCGAGTCCAGAAGCACAGGCGTCGACCACGGGCAACCGCCCAGTCATCCAGCGGAGATTTGAGCATCGCAGGGGAGGCTGTCGAGAGCCAGGCTTGGCTTTCCAGTCACGGTGGTCCAGCGAAACGGACTGGCAACAGGTACTGTGCAGACCCTTCCCAGACAGCGACGGGCTAGAGCCCGACCGAGCGGCACAGAAAAAGGCCGAGCAGCGTCGACGGGGGAGAGAGAGAGGGCAGAGCACACAGGGTGCAGCCGGCGTTCAGGGCCGAGCGGCGTCAACGGGGGAGAGAGGCGAGAGAGAGCAGAGCGCAGCCGGTGTTCAAGGGCCGAGCAGCGTCAATGGGGGAGAGAGGCGTGCAGGAAAACGCGAGGCGCTTCCATTGTCACAAGGACCGCAGAGAGCGGCGTTGGCAGCAGCGCAGGAGCAGCGCACGAAACCCACAGGGCATTGCCATTTGCCACGAGGACTGCCGAGAGCAGCGTTGGCAGCAGCGCGGGAGACGCCATTTTAAGCCGCAGCGGGGAAGAAAGGAAAGCGTGGGAGACGCCATTTTAAGCCAGTCTAACCACACCCAAAAATGCCGAAGAGTGGCAGTATCACAGCGTTCGACAATGAAGTCGAAGATTGGACGACATATGTTGAACGCATAGAAGTATACTGCAAGGCGAAAGAAGTGCCAGATGACAAGAAAGCGCTGGTATTGTTGAATTCAATGGGTGCAAAAACGTATGGCTTACTACCAGAGAAGCCAGTAGAAAAGGATTTTGGAAACATGGTGTCAATCCTACAGGACCACTTAAACCCCACACCGCTGCTGATAGCAGAAAGATTTAAGTTTCACAAAAGGAACCAGCATAAAGATGAAAGTAATGCTGAGTATTTAACGGAACTGCGCAAGCTATCGAAACACTGCCAGTTTGGAACGGGACTAGCAGATACTTTAAGGGACAAGTTTGTGTGTGGGCTTCAAAGTGAAGGAACCCAGAAACGGCTTCTATCAGAAAAGGATCTTACGCTGGACAAGGCTTTCAGCATTGCAGTATCACATGAAGCAGCAGCACGGGGCGCTGCAGAGATACAACGGAGACCGCAAGAATATGGCACAAATGAAATGTCATACGGAACAGTGAAGTGCTATCGCTGCGGCAGAACAACACATGACCATAATGATTGCTGGTTCAAGGACAAAATGTGCAGACAGTGTGGAAAGGTAGGACACATAGCAAGAGTCTGCAGGTCGGGAAAGAAAACCAGAAGCAAGAAATCTCCACAGGAGAAGTACAAGAAGGTACATAAGGTGACGGAGAGTAGTTCAGATGAACAGAAGAGTAATACAGACTCCGGAAGCAAGGAGCTGGGTTGTCTGAAACTACATAATGTGATCAAAACGGAGGATCACCAAACTATCTGGGTCACGCCCAAGATAGCAGGAGTCCAAGTGAAAATGGAATTGGACACAGGATCAGCCCTAACAGTCATAAACCGAAGGGACTACAAGCGGCTATTCTCACATATACCCTTGAGAGATACAAAGATTGTCTTGAAGATGTACACGGGGCAAAAAGTCTACCCCAAAGGAAAAATAAGGGTGAACGTTATATATAACGGCAAGGAAACACCAAAAATGGACCTATATGTATTGCCAGATGGAGGGCCACCACTACTAGGATGTGAATGGATCCGGAAGATACAGCTAGATTGGCATTCCATACAAGCACTGACTGTAGATGCCAAAAAGGATGACGATGTCACACCTGGACGACTGTCAAAAATGCTAACTGACGCACAAGAAGTGTTCCAGCAGGGACTCGGAACACTAAAAGGCATAACAGCGATGATCAAAATAGAGGAAAATGCAAGCCCAAAGTTTTTTAAGGCCTTATGCGATCCGCCCAGCCATTGAAGCAGAGCTGGAAGGTTTGGAACATTCAGGAGTACTGTCCAAAGTGGACTGGAGCGAGTGGGCTACACCCATCGTTCCTGTAATGAAGAGGTCGTTGAGTAATACGCCTGGGGAACCAAAGAAGGTTCGCATCTGTGGGGACTTTAAAGTGACAGTGAACCCAGTCCTTCACACTGTACAATATCCGCTTCCGCGGATTGAAGATATTTTCGCCTCGCTGTCTGGAGGGAAACTCTTCACTAAGATTGACCTGGCCCAGGCGTACCTGCAAATGGAGGTAGAAGAAGCCTTGAAACAATACCTCACGATCAACACTCATAAAGGTCTCTACCAATACACCGGCTGGTGTTCGGGGTAGCATCAGCTCTGGCTATTTGGCAAAGGGCAATGGAACAAGTCCTGCAAGGGATTCCAGGGACCCAGTGTTATTTGGACGACATCCTGGTCACGGGCGAAAATGACAGTGATCACCTCGCCAACCTGGAGCAGGTGCTCACTAGATTGAAGGAATATGGGCTCCGAGCTAATCGCCACAAATGCGAGTTTTTCCAGAAGCAGATCTCGTATTGTGGCCACGTTATTGATAAAGAGGGGTTACATAAGTCCCCTGAAAAGATTGAGGCAGTAGTCAAGGCTCCAGCACCGGAAAATGTGTCACAACTGAGGTCGTTCCTCGGGCTGGTGAACTACTACCATAAGTTCTTGCCGAATTTGTCTACCATACTACACCCACTGAACACCCTACTGCAAACGGGGGTACCATGGAAGTGGAGTGACGAATGTAAACGAGCTTTCCAGAAGAGCAAAGCATTGATCACATCAAAAGAGGTGTTGGCTCATTTCAACCCAGCACTATCAATTCGGTTGGCGTGTGATGCATCACCCTATGGCATTGGAGCGGTGCTGTCGCACAAATTCCCGGATGGCTCGGAGAGGCAAGTAGCCTTTGCGTCTCGGTCACTAAGCTCAGCCGAGCGCAACTACGCCCAGATTGACAGGGAGGCCCTCAGCCTAGTGTGGGGAGTGAAAAAGTTCAATCACTATCTGCACGGGCAGAACTTCACCTTGCTGACTGACCACCAACCACTTGTCTCCATCTTTAATGCAAAGAAGGGCGTTCCGGTGATGACTGCGCAACGGCTACAAAGATGGTCCCTTTTTCTAGGGGCGCACCAATATGAAATCGAGTATAAGGGCACGAAACAGCATGGAAACGCTGATGGGCTATCACGCCTGCCACTGCCTACTGCGGAGGAAGCACCAGCAGTGGATCCTATCGAAATATTTCATTCGACTATAATTGAATGCTTGCCAGTAACTAACGCTGGTGTAGAGAAGGAGACCCGAAATGACCCGACACTGTCTCGGGTATATGATTTGACGGTGACTGGCGCATGGTGACTCACTGTTGCCAGCATTCTCATCCAGAAGAGAACAGCTGTCAGTATGCCAGGGGACCTTGATGTGTGGATCCCGAGTGGTAATTCCACCCAAGTTAAGGGAGAGAGTGCTCAATGAGCTTCACGAAGGTCATCTGGGAGGGGTGAAAATGAAAAGCCTTGCTAGGGCTTATGTGTGGTGGCTGGGGATCGATCAGCAAATCGAGGACCTGACAAAGAGCTGCTCAGGATGCCAGAAGGTCCAAAATGCACCACCACATGCCCCTCTACACCCATGGGAGTGGCCCTCATCTCCATGGCAACGGGTGCATATTGATTTTGCTGGTCCATTCATGGACTCAATGTTTTTAATAGCCATGGATGCGCACTCAAAATGGCCTGAGTTGATCAAAATGTCCTCCACCACCACGGAGAAAACTATTGCAGTCCTACGGACCATTTTTGCCAGGAACGGCTTGCCAGAGCAGATTTGCTCTGATAACAGACCACAGTTTGTGTCCGAAGAGTTTCGAAGATTTATGAAAAGGAATGGGGTAAGGCATTACACATCCGCCCCGTATCATCCAGCCACAAATGGATTGGCTGAGAGGTTCGTACAAACCTTTAAAAAAGCAGTAAAGGCCATGTGCGATGACGACATTCCACTGCAGCATAAGGTGGACAATTTCCTGTTAGCCTACAGAAATGCGACACATGCAGTCACCAACCAGGCCCCGGCCATGATGTTCTTTAACCGAAGGTTGAGATCTCGTCTGGATTTGCTCAGACCAAATGTACGAAGAGATGTTGAGAGTAAGCAATTCCAGCACATCAATGAGAAGCCGACAAGGAGCTTCAATGTAGGGCAACCAGTCTTGGCCCGCGACTACCGAACAGAGAAATGGCAACCAGGAACGATATGCACACGGCAGGGGCCACTAATGTACACAGTGGATGTTGGGGAGAACATTGTGAGACGCCATGCTGACCAGATCCTAGAGTCACAGGAACGAGTCAACCCCATGTCTCGGCCATACGTACCTGGTGAGGAACCCGACGTACAGGTCGCATCTATCTCAGAAACAATAGCATTGGAAGCTGATGAATCAACTGACGACAGGTTGATAGAATCGCCTCTGCACCAAGACCGAGACACTCGGGAAAGGCGTTATCGAGAAAGAATCAGGAAGCCTCCCCAGAGACTGAATATATGAATGGACTATTTTCATATAACATTGTATATTAAAAATGTTAATTGTTAAATGAGTATTATGGTACTGTTAATCTAAAAGGGGAGGAATTGTAATGTATGTAATGCATATATACCTTAAGGGAGAGAACTACTTTTTACAGCTCCTGTATACTGTAGTACCGGCAGTGACCACACCTGTATAAAAGCCCTGAGTAGTGATCTGTAAAGTTAGTTCTAGAGTAACCCTCATTCAGTAAACACCTGTTGAATCGTTCCCTGCAGTCTGTTGTCTGATTATTGAAGGACACAACATTAAGATACACGGACATAACAGATAGGAACCTCTGTTCCTACATTGGTGACCCCGAATTGTACAAACAATTTTCGTGGAAGATTCATCATGGATATGAATGCCGTCGCGCTGAAACTGCCACATTTCTGGGAACAACAACCTGACGCCTGGTTTATCCAGGCTGAAGCCCAGTTCGTCATTAGGAACATCGTCGCGGATCAGACCCGTTATTATTACGTGGTCTCCGCCCTCAATAGCACAACTGCCTCACGGATCATCAGCCTCCTCAGTAGTCCTCCTACTGACAGCAAGTATGATGCGATTAAGGCGCGGTAGCTTCAGGTTTTTGGGCTCTCGAAGTTGGAGCACGCTCGCCAGCTCATCACGCTGCCCGGCCTCGGGGACTCCAAACCGTCCGAGCTCATGAGCCAAATGCTCACGCTCTTGGGTGCCGAACCAGAATGCTTCCTCTTCCGGGAGCTTTTCCTCTATCAAATGCCTGAACAGTTACAGGCTGCCCTAGCCAGATCCGACATTACAGACTGCGCCGAGCTTGCTGCCGAAGCTGATAAGATTTTCACAGTAACCCAGCAGCGCTGCGCGGCCACGAGGCGCCCATCCCCCACAGACGCGGTTCCAGCTCCTCCTACAGCGGGCTGGTGCTCCTACCACACCCGTTTTGGCACGAAAGCACGATGCTGCCACTCCCCCTGCAGTTTTTCGCCCAAAAAAACCCAACAAATCTCCTGCAGCATTCCTGGCGAAGGAGGACCGGGTCTAATGGGCGCTCCGCGGTTGCGATGGCCATCGGATCTACAAGGAATCTCCTTTATATCACCGATTCCCTATTGGGCCGACGTTTTCTTTGTGACACCGGGGTGCAGTGTAGCATTCTACCTGTGTCGAAGCTCGACATGCAGGCTGGGAACCTCGGTTTTTCCCTCGTAGTGGCTAATGGCGCAGCAATTCGAACTTTCCGAAAGCGGCGGATCGAAGTCTGTTTTGGTGGTCAGTGCTTCTTTTGGGAATTTGTCACGGCCACAGTCTCACAGGCCATCCTAGGGGCGGATTTTCTGTGTGCCAACAGCCTCCTGGTCGATGTCCGGCACCGCCGGCTGATCAACGCGGCCACCTTCCACTCGATTCCTTGCTACCACGGTACCTCCATGTCGCGCTCTATTGCCTGCGCCTTCCCTCCTCCGGATGACTTCACTCGGCTCCTCGGGGAATTTCCGGAGCTGACAAGGCCCACTTTCTCCTCCTCAGCAAAGAAGCATAGTGTTGAACATCATATCACCACTACTGGCTCCCCGGTTTATGCGCGGGCTAGAAGGCTCGAACCCGGCAAGCTCGCAGCTGCGAAAGCGGAGTTCAACACAATGGAGCGGCTCGGGATCATTCGACGATCCAATAGTCCCTGGTCCTAGCCTCTCCACATTGTCCTGAAACCGGGCGGCAGCTGGCAGCCATGCGGTGACTACCAATGCCTAAACGACGCCACCACTTCGGATTGGTACCCGGTTCCACATATTCAGGATTTCTCGGCCCATTTGGCGGGAAATTCTATCTTCTCTAAAGTCGACCTCGTCCGTGGATATCACCAGGTTCCCGTGCACCCGCAAGATGTCCCGAAAACCGCAGTCATCACCCCATTTGGCATCTTTGAGTTCCTGCGGATGCCGTTTGGCTTGAAGAACGCAGCACAGGCGTTCCAGCGTTTAGTGGACTCCGTTCTTCAAGATCTACGCTTCATCTTCGTCTACCTTGACGACATTCTCATCGCCAGTGCCAGCAAGAAGAGCACATCTCCCATTTGCGTTCCCTCTTTACGCGCCTCAGCCAGCATGGTTTAATCATCAACCCGGCCAAGTGCCAGTTCGGCCTGCAGCAGATCAATTTCTTGGGACACCGCATAACATCGGATGGCACCGTCCCCTTAATGACGAAGGTGGAAGCGGTTACCTCTTTCCCACGGCCGCCGACCGTCAAGGCCATGCAAGAATTCCTGGAGATGGTCAACTTCTACCACCATTTTGTCCCTAAGGCGGCTCAGCTTATGCAACCCTTGTACGGGGCCCTCAAGGGCAAGTCCAGTAAGGATCCAATCAGCTGGACAGCCGAGATGGATCAGGCGTTCGTCAACACCAAGAGCGCTTTGGCCAACGCAACCATGCTAGCGCACCCACTTCCAGGTGCCACCATCGCCCTTACCACGGACGCGTTAGACTACGCCATCGGTGCAGTGCAAGAGCAGTGGGTCAACGGCACGTGGCAACCGCTGGCGTTTTTCAGCCGTCAACTACGGAAAAATGAAAAAAATACAGCACCTTCGATCGAGAGCTAATGGCCCTTTTCCTCGCCATTCGCCATTTCTGGTTCTTATTGGAAGGACGTCCCTTCACGGCTTTTGTCGACCACAAACCTCTTACGTTTGCCATGGCCAAGACCGTCAAACCGTGGTCCGCTCGTCAACAACGGCACCTGATGTTTATTTCCGAATTTACCACGGACATTGAACATGTGTCTGGTAAGGACAACCTGATGGCGGATTGCCTCTCCCGTGCGACGGTCCACGTGGTGAACCTGGGGATCGACTACGCCCTCATGGCTGCAGATCAGGCATCGGACTCTGAGGTCCAATCATACAGAACCGTTCCCTCCAGCTTTCAAGCGACCGACGTCACTTTCCAGGCCGCAGGCGCCACGCTCCTTTGCGATGTCTCCATGGGCGTTCCCCGACCTATCGTGCCGGCCGCATGGCGCCGGAAGGTGTTTGATGCCATACACGGGTTGTCGCACCCTGGGATGAAGGCTTCACAACGGCTTATGTTGGCGAAGTTCATCTGGAAAGGTATGCACCTCGATGTCCGTGACTGGGCTAATACCTGCATCATCTGCCAGAAGGCCAAAGTCCAGCATCATGTTAAAGCTCCAGTGGCTGCGTTCGCTGTTCCAGAGCGTCGTTTCGACCACGTGCATGTGGGGCCGCTTCTGCCTTCTCAGGGTTATACTCATCTCCTCACCATGGTGGACCACACCACTAGGTGGCCAGAGGCAATTCCTTTGGTTTCCACCACTTCGGCAGACATCGCTAGAGCTTTCATCTCCTGTTGGCTTGCCTGTTACGGGGTACCGGCGGACTTCTCTTCTGACCGTGGGCCACAATTTTCCTCGGAGCTTTGGAACGCCGTAGCTCAGGGGCTCGGCACCAAACTTCATCGCACCACCGCCTATCATCCACAGACGAACGGCCTTTGCGAGCGATTCCACAGGTCGCTTAAAGCCGCTCTTCGGGCCAGTCTTCAAGGTGCAGGATGGGTGGACAGACTTCCATGGGTCCTTTTGGGTCTTCGTACGGCACCCAAAGAAGACCTGCAATCGTCCTCAGCTGAACTCGTCTACGGCCAGCCTCTCCAAGTACCAGGAGATTTCCTCCCTTCTCCCACAGAGCAATGGTCCGCCTCCCAGCAACTCGTTAGCCACCAGGAAGCGGCCAGATGCTTCGCTCCGGTGCCTACATTAAATCACGGCTTGCGGAACTCCCATGTGCCACCGGGACTGAAGAATGCGGAGTATGTATTCATCCACCACGACGCTCACCGGGATCCGCTCAAACCCCCTTACACTGGTCCTTTCCGCGTCATCGAGCCAGGAGACAAATATTTTTCGGTCAACGTCGGAGGAAAGCTGGATCACATCTCAGTTGACTGATTGAAGCCGGCTCACCTGGACCTGGACCACCCAGTCGTAGTCGCTCAACCACCCAAACGTGGCCAACCGCCCGCAGCCGCCGCGCCAGATCATCCAAAGCCACCCGCCAACTCGACCACCGGTCACCAACTTCCTCTACCAGGGTATCGAAGTCGATCAGACAGACTTGTCAGACCTCCTCCTCATCTTACTTTTTCTGTTAAAGACAATTCTGGGGGGGCGCATTTGGCGGAGCCACCAAAGGACTCAGAGCGGTTGTACATAATTCCTTTAACAGCAATGTAGTTACTGTTTGTGCCTGTACCTTTAATTATACTGTTTGACTGCACAATGTCTAGTTACCTTTACAGCGCGGTTTCAACATGATGACGTCATGCCGTTAGTCATGTGATTCCCCAATGGCGGCAAGAACGTGATGATGTCATGACGTCAGTCTTCTGACCGGGGGAATGAGTCCTCGTGGAGCCCTCAAGGAGAGCAGACCTGTAGTTGATGTATTCCAGCAGTTTCTAGTTAAAACCTGTTTTGTTCCATTAAAGTTCATTGTTTTAATTGCCTGAGTCGAACTCAGTCTTTTCGATAGGAACCTCCGTTCCTACAATATTTCAAATCGATCTCCTGCCCAAAGTCAATGGGAATGATGTCAAGGCCAATGTGGGGAGGAAGAGGAAAGGCAGGGTATGGGAGGTCTAAGAATTCCTTGCGGAGCTCGGAGAAGCACTCCCACCTGTCCTGGCTCCCAAGGAATCCGACCGAAAAGTGAAAAATATTACTTACCTTGGCCTCTTGTGGTTGCCCTGCTGCATCCCGCCAGGTTTCCCTGGTGGGTTTGGCATCGAGCGGGACCGCACACCCCCCCACACCCCAACCCCGAATTGTCCTAAAAATCATGTAGCGGGGCCGATGACATCCTCGGGCCCCGACCATTAGATTTAAAGTCGACCCCCGCCTGCCCACAGCGTAAGTCATGCCCAGCTTCAAAGTCGGTGAAGATACAATGTCACCAGGTGGGAATGTTGCAGTCTCCGGCCAGTAAATGAACTCAACCAATTTTAACCGCTCTCACGCACCATTCCTGATGTGGCCTGAGCAAGGCCTTACTCAAAGAAAGGACAGTGTTTCTTGTTTTATATTTAATTGTCTTGGCAATATATTCTGACTGCCTCCTTCACAATAGCCTCATAGGACTGATCATGGACATTCGATGACTCATGCACTATAACTCCAGGTCCTCTTGCTGCTCAGCAGCCTCGAGCATGCAACTCTGCATGGTGTATACATGCTTGGTGCTGTCCCTACCCAAATGTATCATGCTACATTTGTCTGTACGAAAAGACAACTGCCACGTGTGAGCTCATTCCCCCGTTGGATCTTGATCTGCCTGCAATTTATATTTTTAAACTCTCCGACATATGTTTGTGTCATCTGCAAACTTAAAAATAGCTTCCCTTCATCCAAATCAAGGAAATCTCTCTGTCTCTCTCACTGTTTCAGACTCCCTCCACCCCCCACCATCTAACACCAACCTGAAATTCCTCCTGTCCTGTTTTGACGGTTTTCCCTGGTTTCTTTGAATCAAATTATTGAACTAAATTCCACCAAGTTCACATAGGCAAAAATAGAAACTAAGATGTAAATTGGTTTACATTCCTAAAAGGTAACGATAATAATGCAATTTACATTTATATTATATCTTCTGGCAGAAAGGATAATGATCTTGTCTTCTAATAACTTCACCTTTGATTTATGGTGGAGTTATTCCACTTTTCATCAAGTGCTCATCAGCTGGAGTCTAAAATTTGCAAGTCCATCTGAAGTTTATAACTTTTTCCATTTGGGTTCCAAAGTTCATAAATCTCTGTTAGCTTTGGGTCAACTTGAAAGATCAATTTTTTTGATTGCTGAGTATACCATAGTGTAGAAAGATTTTATAAATGTTCTGGTTTTCACTAGATATTCTCTAGGAGTTAGCATCACTAGACTGGTTCCTGAGATGGGGGGATTGTCCTACGAGGAGAGATTGAGTAGACTAGGCCTATATTCTCTAGCATTTAGAAGAATAAGAGGTGATCTCATTGAAACATACAAAATTCTTACAGGGCTTGACAGGGTAGATGCAGGGAGGATGTTTCCCCTGGCTGGGGAGTCTAGAACCAGGGGTCACAGTCTCAGAATAAGGGGTTGGCCATTTAGGACTGAGATGAGGAGAAATGTCTTCACTCAGAGGGTGGTGAATCTTTGGAATTCTCTACCCCAGAGGGCTGTGGAGGCTCAGTCGTTGAGTATATTCAAGATAGAGATCAATAGATTTTTGAATATTAAGGGAATCAAGGGATATGAGGATAGTGCAGGAAAGTGGAGATGAGGCAGAAGATCAGCCATGATCTCATTGAATGGCGGAGCAGGCTCGACGGGCCAAATGGCCTACTCCTGCTCCTATTTCTTATATTCTTATGTTCTTATGAGTTTTTTTTCCTGCAGCACCTAGGTTTCTAGATCTTTATCTAAGGATAAAATGGGAACTTCACCCATGTTTATTCATGTCAAACATACAATGAGTTTCCCAGATAAAGAAAGAAGGATAAAAGTAAAGGGTCAGAATAAGGTGGGGGTGGGGGGGGTGCGGGGAAGAGTACAATTAGGTTGAAATGATCAAACAAAACACTTCCAAATTATACCTCAGCTCTGTTAATTTTAAGCATGTAGATAATTTAAATGTACTGGAAGAGGAGATGCCTTCTGCCACACAAGTGAAAGCATAGGGACCCAAGAAAGCAGTGTTGCTGATACTAACTAGAAGTCCATCATAATTTCAGACAAAATACATTTGAAAAATGCTCCATTCCTTAAACCTTTAATGAGCAGGAAAAGGAATTGACTTTTCACATTTTCTAACCTCTTCATAGCTCCAGGGTAAACACAGCCCTGTTAGATGCAGACAGACATTTTTGCCAAGTGAAATAGCTGATCTTAAAATAGATGTTGTTTCATCAGAAGTTACCAGAAACTGTTTCATTTTAAACATTCACCATTCTATTGAACTCTCTGTCTATCTGAAACATTGCCATTGGTGGAATATCCAAAGGTCACACGTTACCTCAGGTAATCCCATGTTTCTTTTTTTATATTTCTGCAATTACTTATCCATTTTAGATTTTTGTTTACATTTTTACTAATTACTAAACTTTCTTTTTATTGTACGGTTGTTGCCAATGATTTGTTGCCCTCAATGTTACTGGCATGGCCGAGTTGGGCCGAATGGCTTGTTTCTGTGCTGTACATTTTATGTAACTCTAAGATGTAGAATTTCCATGGGGGCATTTCAGCAATCTCCTGACATAACTTTATCAGAAACCTCAGAGAAATGGAGTAAGCAGCTGTTTTCCCTAGCATTTCTACCAATCTTCCACCAAAGTTATAGTGGGAGATCAGAAACCCTCGCATGGAAATTGTTCCCCTCGATATTTTGAGAGCTAGAAATGCCATATTGAAAACTCATAAATGGAGGAAGACTGAATGGGTGATCTGACAATGGCTTCTTATGATTCTCCATTGCTATTGGTGACATTGTGGTACCTGCACAATATAAATAGATACCATACTGGTCTCCTAAGTTCTCCAGCTCTAGCTACACTGTACCCTTACTAGCTGTGGCATGGGTCTAGCACTAGAGCCTTGGATTTTCTCTTAAAAGACTGGGTTCCATCTTTGGATGATATTTGAGGTTGACTGACTCAGACATATTTCATTAGTTGGCAAGGCCACTAGGTTGCATGCCTAATGGTATTAAGAATCCAAACCCATGAGCTACATGCCCTGTTGGATAACACAAAAACAAATGGGCAGGCCTGAAATCTCTGCTCAATCCGTTCTGCTTTACCTGCTGAACGACAGCAGTGTGGTGATAGAAATGCACTGAAAGGAGAAAATAATAGGTGAAATGAAAATAGTTCATAGAGGGAAGAATAGCGATGGATCCTTAGTACAGATTTGGTAAATAATAGGTGGAGTGCTTTACCAGTGAGTATCCTAGAGCAGCTTGTGTTATCTAAGTCAATGTCTAGAGCTTGTATTGTTTCAGGAATTTGTTTCCAAGTTCACGTTAAAAAGTTGGATTGAACAACAAAATCTGGAAATTCAGATTAGTGGGGGGATACAAAATTGGCGGTATCGGATTGGCCGCCCATTATACATCCGCCCAATTGAAGTCAACGGAAAGGATCTGCTACCGTCCGTTTTGCTCCCCCCGCCAAAGTTGGGTTTTCTGGATGTAAGTAAACAGATATGAAAATTCAGGGATGATCAAGTTGAAACACTCTACATGAAGGAAATTTCTTTAAAGTTCACTTACTGAATCATGAGATTAGGATCATTCTTTTAAGATAGTAACCCAAAGAGTGATTGAATGAAATCTGAATGATAAGAGGCAGCCGTACACATGAATTGTATAGCATGGGAGCAGAGCTGAGCTATTCAATCAGCTGGTGAATTTGAATAAAGCATTATTTAAGAACAAAGCATTATTTCTGTCTGTATATATTTTCTTTACACTAGAGAACAAAAGACTGAGAGGGAATCTTATTGAAGCATTCATGAATTTTAAAGGTACTAACAAGCTTTACCTTGTGAAAATAGTTCCCATGGGAGCAAAATGGGCTGCATGGGGTGAGGCTTAATAGTAGGGAAGGTGAATGGCGGATCATTTAGAACTATTTCACACTGAGGTTGGTGACTGTTTGAAGTGGATTACTCAGGGGGGCGATCGAGGCTGATGTCACGGTAATTCTGAGAGAGAATTGGACGGGCACCTGGTGAGGAAATCAATTTGAGGGATATAGGTAGTGTACTGTGTATTCTGGTTTTGAACTTTTCAACCATGCAAGCAGTTGACTGGCCCGATGGACTGAAATGGTCTTTCCAGCACTAAACAATCCTGTATATTCTTATATATAGAATCATACAGCACAGAAGGAGGCCAATTGGCCCATCATGTCTGCCGGCTCTTTGAAATAGCTATCCAATTAGTCCCACTCCCCAGCTCTTACCCCATAGCCCTGCAAAAATACACATTATTCTTATGAAGTAAAGATCAGCCCACCTTTATTTAATGGCTACCTAGGTCAATGAGCTAGGCTCAACTTTCTAACAGTCATAAAACAAATTAAATTTAGTTGCTTTAGTTGCAGCCATGCAAGCATTTGACTCTCAGTAATAAGGTTTAAAAGTTTGCATATTATGGATAGCATTTTATAGAAACTATAATTGGTTCTTTTCAAAAAGGCTACTGGCAAAAACGATTGTGTGAAAAATGTATTTCAGCAATAATTATAATCAGCCAAGCTATGACAGATCAGGCTTTATTGGCTCCTGTTACAGGCAGTGTAACTTCTACATTAATCACAACATGAGCTTGCAAAAATATTCATAGTAAATGCATTTTAAATGATCTAAACAATTTTGCTGTAATGATATAGTTGAATAATTGTACTCCAAGTCTATTTTTCCATGGCCTTTCCTGCATTTTAGTTATTATAAAATGTAATTTAGTTCAACACTCACAGTTTGGGAAATTAATACGAATTCAGCATTAGCCACATATCCTGGTGGGCCTTCTTGACCCGCTGCAGTCCCTGTGCTGATGGTGTTCCCGCAATGGTATTAGAGCAGGAATTCCAGCCTAGTGACCTAGGGACGATGAAGGAACGGAGATATATGTCCAAGTCAGGATGGTGTGTGACTTGAAGGCAAAATTGGAGGTGATAGTGATCCCACAACACTGTCCTTCTTGGTGGTAGAGGGTACACAGGAGGACGGTGCTGTGGAGGTAACCTTGGTGAGTTGACACAGTGCGTCCTGTAGATCGTACATACTGTAGCCATATTGCTGGAAGGGGTGGAGACTGAGTCCACTGCACTCCCCTATGTCATGAACAGGTTCAGAAAATAATCAAAAAGGCTAATGGATGCTGGCCTTTATATCTAGAGGACTAGAATACAAGGGGTAGAAGTTATGCTGCAGCTATACAAAACCCTGGTTAGAACACAACTGGAGTACTGTGAGCAGTTCTGGGCACCAGACATTAAGAAGGATATATTGGCCTTGGAGGGAGTGCAGCGTAGGTTTACCAGAATGATACCCGGACTCCAAGGGTTAAATTACGAGGAGAGATTACACAAATTACGGTTGTATTCCCTAGAATTTAGAAGGGTAAGCGGTGATCTGAATGAATTTTTCCAAGATATTTAGGGGAACAGATAGAGTAGACAGAGAGAAACTATTTCCATAGGTTGGGGAGTTGAGGACTAGGGGGCATAGTCTAAAAATTAGAGCCAGACCTTTCAGAAGTGAAATTAGGAAACACTTCTACACACAAAGGGCAGGATTTTTCCAACCACGGCGGGTCCGGGGCGTGCGATGTCCATGGCGTGTGGAGAGCCCGCATCGGTCTCGATCCCGGACTCCAAAAGATTTTCCGTTGATTACATAGAAACATAGAAACATAGAAGATAGGAGCAGGAGTAGGCCATTCGGCCCCTCGAGCCTGCTCCGCCATTCAATGCGATCATGGCTGATCATCCAAATTCAGCACCTGGTCCCTGCTTTCTCCCCATACCCCTTGATCCCTTTAGCCTTAAGAAATATATCCAACTCCTTCTTGAATATATTTAATGTATTGGCCTCTATTGCCTTCTGTGGTAGAGAATTCCATAGGTTCACCACTCTCTGGGTGAAGAAATTCCTCCTCATTTCTGTCCTAAATGGCCTACCCCTTATCCTTAGACTGTGACCCCTGGTTCTGGACTCCCCGACCATCGGGAACATCCTTCCTGCATCTAGTCTGTCCAGTCCTGTCAGAATTTTATAAGTTTCAATGAGATCCCCTCGCATTCTTCTAAACTCCAGCGAGTACAAGCCCAATCGTCCCAATCTCTCCTCATACATCATTCCTGCCATCCCAGGTATCAGCCTGGTGAATCTTCGCTGAACTTCTTCCATGGCAAGAACATTCTTCCTCAGATAAGGCGGCCAAAACTGCACACAATACTCAAGATGTGGTCTCACCAAGGCCCTGTACAACTGCAGCAAGACATCCTTGTTCCTGTACTCAAACCCTCTCGCTACGAAGGCCAACATACCATTTGCCTTCTTAACCACCTGCTGCACCTGCATGCTTACTTACCTTCAGCGACTGGTGCACAAGGACACCCAGGTCTCGTTGCACTTCCCCTTTTCCCAATCTATTGCCGTTCAGATAATAATCTGCCTTCCTGTTTTTGCCACCAAATTGGATAACCTCACATTTATCCATGTTATATTGCATCTGCCATGCTTCTGCCCAATCACCCAACCTGTCCAAATCATCCTGGAGTTTCTCAGCATCCTCCTCACAGCGCACATGTCCACCCAGATTTGTGTTGTCTGCAAATTTGGAGATATTACATCTAGTTCCCTTGTCTAGATCATTAATATATATTGTGAATAGCTGGGGTCCAAGGACTGATCCCTGCGGTACCCCACTAGTCACTGCCTGCCATTCGGAAAAAGTCCCATTTATTCCAACTCTTTGCTTTCTGTCTGCCAACCAGTTCTCTATCCAAGTCAATATCTTGCTCCCAATCCCAAGTGCCTTAACTTTACATGCTAATCTCTTATGCGGGACCTTATCGAAAGCCTTCTGAAAGTCCAAATACACCACATCCACTGATTCTCCCTTATCTATTTTACTAGTTACATCCTCAAAAAATTCCAGTAGATTAGTCAAGCACGATTTACCTTTTGTAAATCCATGTTGACTTTGTCCGATCCTGTCACTGTTTTACAAGTGCACTGCTATTACATCTTTTATAATGGACTCTAGCATTTTCCCCACTACCGATGTCAGGCTTACCGGTCTGTAATTCCCCATTTTCTCTCTATCACCTTTTTTGAATAGTGGGGTAACATTAGCTACCCTCCAATCCATGGGTACTGTTCCAGATTTTATCGAATGTTGGAAGATGATCAGCAATGCATCTATTATTTCTAGGGCCACTTCCTTAAGTACCCTCGGATGTAGATTATCAGGCCCTGGGGATTTATCGGCCTTCAATCTCATCAATTTCCCCAACACCATTTCCCTACAAATACTGATTTCTTTCAGTTCTTCCATTTCATCAGACCCTATGTTCCCCGACATCTCTGGGAGGTTATTTGTGTCCTCCTTTGTGAAGACAGAACCAAAGTATGTATTTAATTCATCTGCCATTTCTTTGTTCCCCATTATAAATTCCCCTGATTCTGACTGCAAGGGACCTACGCTTGACTTCACCAATCTTTTTCTCTTCACATATCTATAAAAGCTTTTACAGTCAGTTTTTATGTTCCCTGCAAGCTTACTCTCATATTCTATTTTCCCTTTCATAATTAATCTCTTTGTCCTCCTTTGTTGAATCCTAAACTGCTCCCAATCTTCAGGTTTACTGCTTTTTCTGGCCAATTTATATGTCCTTTCCTGGGATCTTACGCTATCCCTAATTTCCCTTGTTGCCATGGTTGAGTCACCTTTTTTGTTTTATTTTTATGCCAAACTGGGATGAACAAATTCTGTAGTTCATCCATGCGGTCTTTGAATGTTTGTCATTGCCTATCCATCGTCAACCCTTTGAGTGACATTCCCCAATCAATCCTACCCAACTCGCGCCTCAGACCATTGTAGTTTCCTTTATTTAAATTCAGGACCCTAGTCTCTGAATCAACTACTTCATTCTCCATCTTAATGAAGATTTCGATCATATTATGATCACTCCGACCCAAGGGGCCTTGGACACCAAGATTGCTAATTAATCCTTTCTCTTTACATAATACCCAGTCTAAGATGGCCTGATCTCTGGTTGGTTCCTCGACATATTGGTCCAGGAAACCATCCCGTAAACACTCCAGGAATTTCTCCTCCACAGTATTGTTACTAATTTGGTTAGCTCAATCTGTATGTAGATTAAAGTCACCCATGATGACTTCTATGCCCTTATTGCACGCTTCTCTAATTTCCCTTTTAATGCCATCCCCAACCTCTGCATTACTGTTTGGAGGTCTATATACCACTCCCACTAACGTTTTCTGCCCCTTGGTATTTCTCAGTTCTACCCATACAGATTCCACATCATCAGAGCTAATATCCTTCCTTACAATTGTGTTAATCCCCTCTTTAACCAGCAATGCTACCCCACCTCCCTTTCCTTTTTGCCTATCTTTCCTGAATATTGAATACCCCTGGATGTTGAATTCCCAGCCTTGGCCACCCTAGAGCCAAGTTTCCGTAATACCATTCAAATCATATTCGTTTTCCTCTATTTGCGCAGCTAATTCATCCACCTTATTACGGATGCTCCTCGTATTAAGACACAAAGCCTTCAGGCATGTTTTTTTAACGCTCTTGGACCTATTAGAATTATTATTTACTGTGGCCATGTTTGATTTAAACCGTGGATTTCTCTGACTGCCACTTTTGTTTTTCTCCTTCCTATCTTTCACTTTTATCCTTGTTTCCCTTTCCTCTGTCCCCCTGGTCAGGTTCCCAATCCCCTGCCATTTTAGTTTAAACCCTCCCCCAGAGCACTAGCAAACACTCCCCCTAGGACATCGGTCCCGGCCCTGCCCAGGTGCAAACCGTCCGGTTTGAACTGGTCCCACCTACCCCAGAATCGGTTTCAATGTCCCAGGAATTTGAATCCCTCCCCCTCGTACCATTCCTGTCACCACGTATTCATCTGAAATATCCTTCTATTTCTACTCTGAATAGCACGTGGCACTGGTAGCAATCCTGAGATTACTACCTTTGAGGTCCTATTTTTTAATTTACCTCCTAACTCCCTATATTCAGCTTTTAGGACCTCATCCCGTTTTTTACCTATATCGTTGGTACCTATATGCACCACGACAACTGGCTGTTCACCCTCCCCTTCCAAGATGTTCTGCCGCCGCTCTGAGACATCCTTAACCCTTGCACCAGGGAGGCAACACACCATCCTGGAGTTTTGTTTGCGGCCGCAGAAACGCCTATCTATTCCCCTTACAATAGAATCCCCTATTACTATAGCTCTACCACTCTTTTTCCTCCCGTCCTGTGCAGCAGAGCCACCCCTGGTGCCAGGAAGTTGGCTGCTGCTGCCTTCCTCTGATAAGCCATCCCCCCCAACAGTACTCAAAGTGGTTTATCTGTTTGAGAGGGGGATGTCCACAGGGGACCCCTGCACTACCTGCCTGTGCCTAGTACTCTTTCTGTTGGTCACCCATTCCCTTTCTGCCTGTCCAACCTTTGCCTGCGGTGTGACCAACTGATTAATGTGCTATTCACGACGTCCTCAGCCTCGTGAATGGTCCAGTATATATCCAATCGCAGCTCCAGCACCGCAATGTGGTCTGCCAGTAGCTGCAGCTGGGCACACTTCCTGCACACATAGTTATCAGGGACACAGGAAGTGTCCCTGAGTTCCCATATAGCGCAGGAGGAGCATACCACAGTACCGGGCTGTCCTGCCATGACTTACCCTTTAATTAATTGCAATTCTATTAAATCAAATCAATCCCACAAATTACACTACAGTTAAATGGTATATTTAAGGGCTCTGGTTTACAAACAGTCCCCGCTACCCCTCAGAGGCTTTAGAAACTATAAACCACAGAGTTAAAGTTTAAAAAAGAGAGAAATACTCACCAACCAATCAGTTACCTGCTTCTGGTAACGTCACACTCGATTACTTTTTACTTCTCTCCCTCCGAGACTCCCACCGCACTGAGGCATATCTGGTCCTCGAGCTCACCTTAAATACTCGCCGCCACCGCCGCCGAGATTCCCACCGCCGCTCCGAGACTCCTGCCACACTGATTGCGTTTGTTAAGCCCACCCTGCGAGGTTCCCGACCAATGAATAGGAAGCGGGTCTGATGATGTCATTTGATGACACGTCATCAGCCGGTTTCCTTAAAGGGACCATGTCCACAATCATTTTGACAGTTGTGCTGTCAGTGTTCTTCAGCATTGAGGTGCTGCAAACACTGACAAGCACTGCATAAAAGTGCACGGCTGCACCCAGGCTCTCCCATTACCCCCTCCATATGTTTATGGAGGGAGTCACAGCACGCAGGGAGGTTCTCTTCCCTTCCAATGGGCGGAAGAGACCTTCCTAGGACACCAACGCAGCCTGGTTGCACATTACACAGGAGGACACAAGCAGGGATGTCGTCAGGAGTACCTGGTTGCAGTGGCGCAAACCTTTCAATTATCTCAGTAGATCACGAAACATTACTGCAAAGCCACACTCAGCCTCATCCTGCTGTGCCACTCATCACATCCCCATCACTCTGCCTTCCCTACCCTACTCCTGCACATTCTTACTCACACCAACTTACCTTGCACCTCCATCCATCCCTCTCTATCTACATTATCACTTCCCCATCTCACTAGCCCTCATCCTAGTGCAATCATACCAACTAACATCATACAAGGGTAGGCAGTTGCGTATTTTAGCCAATGTTCATGTAATGTTTCTGTTAATGTGTTGTCAAACATTGAATTCTTTATTTTCAACACTTTGCCTTCTTGGACAGATCTGTGTGCACCTTTGGAAGTGGCTCAGTGAGTTGCTATGAATGGTGAGATATAACAGTAACCCCCCCCCCGCCACCCCCAAATGGAGATGAGTGTGAAAGGAATGGCTTGGGCATTGTAGGGATGCTTTATGGTGTTGGTGTGGGGTGGTGCCAACCTGGCACATCATGTGGCAGCCAGGCTGTACAGCATCAAGTGAAGTAAATCTGACCATGGTGATGCCATCGCTGGCCTCCCAGGAAGCAATGTGCTCAGGTGCTGTTCCCTGTGTCCTGTGTAGCATCAGGTGATTGCGGAGAAGGTTGGTGCTGTTGTTGGTGCTGCTGGTGTGCCTGGTGATGTTGGTGTGCCTGGTGATGTTGGTGTTGCGGCTGATTGTGGTGGGATTCTGAGGACCAAGGTGAGATTTTTTCAAGGGCACCAATGCTGATGGAATAGTTGGCAGCTGAAGTTGAGATGGCAGAAGTGATCTGTCAATGATGAGAGAGGTTGCTCCAAGGAGGTGACATGGGATAGAGAGTTTGCTCCAAACACTTCAAACCTCCATAAAGCTGAAAAGTGTATTTCAAATCCTAACGGCTCTAGCCTCAAAGATTGGAAATTGAACAGCTGTGAAATGATAGCTTTTATACCACTTTTGCAGCTGTCAACTATTCACAGCGATGCAGAGTCATTGAGAACCTGACACACTTACCTGACGTGATCCCCGAGCCCCGGGGAACCTTGTAAAAAACATGGAAAAATCATTAGGACCTGGTAAAATGCTGCTTAATTACCTTTAAGCAGCTTCTTTAGTAGCTCAATTGTCGTAGGCTGAGCCGACACTTGGGAAATTAACAAGGAGGCGGGTTCAGAGTGGACTTCTGCGCCGCTGTCAATCACTGTCATTTTGACAGCAGACCCGCCTCCAAACCCGCCCTCTGAGCACCGGCAAAATTCAGCCCAAAGGGTGGTAGAAGTTGTGGAACTCTTCTGCAAACGGCATTTGATGCTAGATCAATTGTTCATTTTAAATCTGAGATTGATAGATTTTTGTTAACCAAAGGTATTAAGGATATGGGCCAAAGGCGGGTATATTGAGTTAGGTCACAGGTCAGCCATGATCTCATTGAATGGCAGAACAGACTTGAAGGGCTCAATGGCCTACTCCTGTTCCTATGTTTCTGCAGGAAAACACAGTTAGCAGAAAACCTAAGCCAAGATGTCAGCAAATCTGGAGTAGGGAGGATATCTTGTTATTGCTTATTGTGCTTGGTTACACCAAGAAATGAAAGTTTTATTTTGTGACTTTGGTTGGTTGTGTTCTTTTTAATTGAATGAAATAATGTGTAAAGCTTTCTTAAAAGATGAATGACATTACTGCATTACTGGCAAAAATAGACAAATGAACCAATGATATTCAGATGAAGGAACATTTATTGGATGACATTCATAAAACAAGAAAACAAAAAATATATATTCAACTGATTCAGCTCATTCCATCCATCATCTGCTGCTTCACGATTTGATCTCAACACCTCGTTCTACCACAAATGTGTCCTGATGAATCAGAAATTGATCCAATGATCTTTTAAATGCTTCAAATGAATCAATATTTACTGCACTCGCTGACAGTCTATTCCATGACCCAATGACTGAAATGCAAAGAAGTTATTCCTTAGGTCAAACTAAGTTTGGGGCTTCTTCCTGTAACCATATCACCTAGTTCTGCCATCCTAGTTTTGCACAAAATACCTTGACATCCACATTATTGATTCCCTTTATTACTCCTAAAAGTTTAATCCTCTTAATCTTTCTTTCTAATGAGAATAAATGTAAAGAATTAATTTACATTTAAATAGCGCCTTTCACGACCTCAGGTCGACCTCTGGGCTGATTCCCTGATTGGGTGCTCCTGGGGAGGAGTGGCATGAATCATAGATTTATAGGATCATAGAAATTTACAACAAAAGAGAAGGAGGCCATTCGGCCCATCTTATCCGTGCCGGCCGACAAAATGCTATCCACCCTAATCCCACTTTCCAGCACTTGGTCCGTAGCCTTGTAAGTTACGGCACTTCAATTGCATATCTAAGTACTTTTTAAATGTGATGAGGGTTTCTGCCTCTACCATCTTTTCAGGCAGTGAGTTCCAGACCCTCACCACCATCTGGGTGAAAAACATTCTCCTCAAATCCCCTCTAAACCTCCGGCCAATTGCTTTAAACCTATGCCCCCTGGTTATTGACCCTTCTGCTAAGGGAAATGGGTCCTTCCTATCCATTCTATCTTGGCACCTCATAACTTTATACACCTCAATTTGGTCCCCCCTCAGCCTCCTCTGTTCCAAAGAAAACAACCCCAGCCTATCCAATCTTTCCTCATAGCTAAAATTCCCCAGCCCAGGCAACATCCTCTTAAATCTCCTCTGCACCCCCTCTAGCGCAATTACATCCTTCCTGTAATGCGGTGACCAGAACTGCATGCAGTATTCTAGGCCTAACTAGTGTTTTATACAGTTCAAGCATAACCTCCCTGCTCTTATATTCTATGCCTTGTCTAATAAAGGCAAGTATCCTGTATGCCTTCCTAACCACCTTATCTACCTGTCCTGCTACCTTCAGGGATCTGTGAAAATGCACTCCAAGGTCCCTCTGATCTGCTGCACTTCTCAGTGTCCTACCAATTATAGTATATTTGCTTGCCTGTTAGCCCTCACCAAATGCATTACCTCACACTTCTCCAGATTGAATTCCATTTGCCACTGTTCTGCCCACCAGACCAGTCAATTGATATCTTCCTGCAGTCTGCAGCTTTCTTCTTCATTAGCTGCAAACTCACTAAGCCATTTCCAAAGGTGCACACAATTTTGTCCAAGAACACAAAGTGTTGAAAATAAAGATTTCAATGTTTAACAGCACATTAGCAGAAACTTCACATGAACATTGGCCAAAACACACAAGTGGCTACCCTTGTGTGTTGTTAGTTGGTATGATTGGACTAGGATGAGGGTGAGTGTAAGGGGTGGCTAGTGAGATGGGGAAGTGATAATGTAGATAGAGAGGGATGGGTGGAGGTGCAAGGTAAGTTGGTGTGAGTAAGGATGTGCAGGAGTAGGGTAGGGAAGGCAGAGTGATGGGGATGTGATGAGTGGCACAGCAGAACGAGGTTGAGTGTGGCTTTGTATTAATGTCTCGTGATCTACTGAGATCATTGAAAGGTTTGCGCCACTGCAGCCTAGTCCTTCTTGTGACATCCCTGCTTGTGCCCTCCTGTGCAATGTGCAACCCCAGGCTGCGTTGATTTCCTGGGGAGGTCTCTTCCACCCATTGGAAGGGAAGAGAACCTCCCTGCATGCTGTGACTCCCTCCATAAGCATATGAAGGGAGTCATGGGAGAACCTGGGTGCAGCCCTGCACCTTTGTGCAGTGCTTGTCAGTGTTTGCAGCACCTCAGTGCTGTAGAACACTGACAGCAGAACTGTCAAAATTTAATTTGCGCACGGCCCCTTTAAGGAAACTGGCTGATGACATGTCATCGAATGACATCATCAGACCCGCTTCCTTCAATTGGCCGGCAAACACGCTGGGTGGGCTTATCAAGCCCAGTCAAGGGAAAATAATTATCGACAGCGGGCTGAATCCAGCAGCGAGGCCGGGATCCGCCAGTGACCTCGCCCGCCACAGACCCGCCGAATGAAATCCAGCCCAATAAGTCTGGTAATGGTCAGTTAACTCGGAAGGAAATTCATTTTCCCGTGTTGTACTAACCTTACAACTTTACTCTTCCCTCCTGATGAATTGTACATATATGTAGTCACTAAAATACACAGAGCAAGCTGTTGCATGCGTTAACAATAGAACATAAGAACATAAGAAGTAGGAGCAGGAGTAGGCCATACGGCCCCTCGGGCCTGCTCCGCCATTCAATAGGATCTTGGCTGATCCGAACCAAGACTCACGTCCACTTCCCTGCCCGCTCCCCATAACCCCTAATTCCCTTATCAGCTAGGAAACTGTCTATCTCCGTTTTAAATTTATTTAATGTCGCAGCTTCCACAGCTCTCTGAGGTAGCAAATTCCATAGATTTACTACCCTCTGAGTGAAGAAGTTTCTCCTCATCTCAGTTTTGAAACGGCAGCCCCTTATTCTAAGGTTATGCCCCCTAGTTCTAGTCTCACCCATCAGTGGAAACATCCTCCCCGCATCCACCCGATCAAGCCCCCTCACAATCTTATATGTTTCGATAAGATCGCCTCTCATTCTTCTGAATTCCAATGAGTAGAGGTCCAACCTACTCAACCTTTCCTCATAAGTCAACCCCCTCATCTCCGAAATCAACCGAGTGAACCTTCTCTGAACTGCCTCGAGAGCAAGTATATCTTTTCTTAAATATGGAAACCAAAACTGTACGCAATATTCCAGGTGTGGCCTCACCAGTACACTGTATAACTGAAGCAAGACTTCCCTGCTTTTATACTCCATCCCCTTTGCAATAAAAGCCAAGATTCCATTGGCCTTCCTGATCACCTGCTGTACCTGCATACTAACCTTCTGTGTTTCATGCACCAGGACCCCCAGATCCCTTTGTACTGTAGCACTTTGCAGTTTCTCTCCATTTAGATAATAACTTGCTCTTTGATTTTTTCTGCCAACGTGCATAACCTCACACTTTCCAACGTTATATTCCATCTGCCAAATTTCTGCCCACTCACTTAGCCTGTCTATGTCCTTTTGCAGGTTTTTTATGTCCTCCTCACTCACTGCTTTCCCTCCCATCTTTGTATCGTCGGCAAACTTGGATACATTGCACTTGATCCCCTCCTCCAAATCGTTAATATAGATTGTAAAGAGTTGGGGTCCCAGCACTGACCCCTGTGGAACACCGCTAGTCACTGATTGCCAACCTGAGAATGAACAATTTATCCCAACTTTCTGTTTTCTATTAGATAGCCAATCTTCCACCCATGCCAGTATATTACCCCCAATCCCGTGATTTTTTATTTTGTGCAGTGATCTTTTGTGTGGCACCTTGTCAAATGCCTTTTGGAAGCCCAAATACACCACATCCACTGGTTCCCCTTTATCCACCCTGTTTGTTACATCCTCAAAGAATTCGGGCAAATTTGTCAAACATGACTTCCCCTTCATAAAACCATGCTGACTCTGTCCGATTAAATTATGCTTATCCAAATGTCTTGTTACTGCTTCCTTAATAATGGACTCTAACATTTTACCAACCACAGATATTAGGCTAACTGGTCTATAGTTTCCAGCCTTTTGTCTACCTCCCTTTTTAAATAAGGGCGTTACATTAGCAGTTTTCCAATCTGCTGGGACCTTTCCTGAACCCAGGGAGTTTTGGAAAATTACCACCAATGCATCCGCAATCCCTACCGCTACTTCTCTCAAGATCCTAGGATGTAAGCCATCGGGTCCAGGGGATTTATCCGCCTTAAGTCCCATTAACTTACCGAGTACCATCTCCTTAGTGATTTTAATTGTGTTTAGCTCCTCCCCCCCTATAGCCCCCTGTTTGTCCAGTGTTGGAATATTTTTAGTGTCCTCTACTATAAAGACTGATACAAAATATTTGTTCAGTGTTTCTGCCAACTCCATGTTCCCCACCACTAATTTCCCGGTCTCGTCCTCTAAGGGACCAACATTCACTTTAGCCACCCTTTTTCTTTTTATATAACTGTAGAAACTTTTGCTGTCTGTTTTTATATTTTTTGCTAGTATACTTTCATAATTTATCTTCCCTTTCTTAATTAATCTTTTAGTTATTCTTTGCTGGCTTTTAAATGCTTCCCAATCTTCTATCCTCCCACTAGATTTGGCTACTTTATATGCCCTTGTTTTCAGTTGGATACTATCCTTTATTACTTTACTTAGCCACGGATGGCTGTCTTTTCTTTTATGTCCCTTTTTCCTCAGTGGAATATATTTTTCTTGAAAGTTGTGAAATATCTCCTTGAATGTACACGACTGCTCATGTACCGTCTTACACCTTAATCTATTTTCCCACTCCACTTTAGTCAACTCTGCTCTCATACCTTCATAGTCTCCTTTATTTAAGCTTAGTACGCTGGTTTGAGATCCAACTCTCTCACCCTCCAACTGAATTTGGAATTCAACCATGTTATGGTCACTCATTCCAAGGGGATCCTTTACTAGGACATTTTTTATTAATCCTGTCTCATTACACAGGACCAGATCTAAGATTGCCTGCCCCCTGGTTGGTTCAGTAACATACTGCTCAAGGAACCCGTCCCTAATGCACTCTATGAACTCTTCTTCAAGGCTGCCCTGCCCAATTTGATTTGTCCAGTCAATATGAAAGTAAAAATCTCCCATGATTATAGCTGTTCCCTTATTACAAGCCCCAACTATTTCCTGATTTATACGCCAACTAATAGAGTTGCAACTGTTAGGAGGCCTATAGACTACGCCCACTAGTGACTTTTTCCCCTTATTATTCCTTATCTCCACCCAAACCGTTTCACTATCCTGATCCTTTGACCCAATATCATTTCTCACTATTGCAGTGATTCCATCCTTTATTAACACAGCCACCCCACCTCCCTTTCCTTCCTGTCTGTCCTTCCTAATAGTCAAATACCCCTGGATGTTTAGTTCCCAGTCATGGTCACCCTGCAGCCATGTCTCCGTAATGGCCACCAGATTATACCCATGTGTAGTTATTTGTACCGTCAATTTGTCTATTTTGTTACGAATGCTGCGTGCATTCAGATAAAGGACTTTTAAATATGTTTTGTGACAATTTATTCCTGCTTTTACCCCCTTTACTACTTTACCTTTATCTTTATATATTCTGTCCCTTCCTGACATGCTCTGGTTTTTAATTCCCCCACTGCTACCTTGCTCTATTGCCTTCTCCGCTGACATTTTTATTTTTTGCTCTCTTGAAACCTCCCCCCCACTAATTAGTTTAAAGCCCTCTCTACATTAATATTTGAATTTATTTATATTCTGAATTGACTTTGTATTCTGACTGTCCTATTGCACTGAATACATCGTGCCATATTTGTGCTGTTGTTTGACTGAGAGCATTCTCAATGAAGGTTATAGTTGTAGAATCATACGCATCCTTGCTGCTATCTACTCGACAGCTTCCCTAAATTTTAATGGGAGAGGCTGCTGGTAGTTTTGTGCCAATTCTCTACTCTCCCCGCCTGAGGATGTCAAGCCCTGCTGGGGTACAGTTCCACAGGTAACAGATAGCAACCGCAACCTTGTCGATGTGGCTATTCTTTATAAATGAATCTGGACAGTGATTGTTGGTGAGCTATTTGGCCATGGGGGCTTCCCAGCCAAGCCCAATCCTGTAGGCACTTTCCACATAGGTCACTGGAGAGCAACCAGCAACAGCAGGCCTGGGTGATTGTTCCCATCCCTAACCTGGGGTGCTGAAGCCAATTGTAGCATCTTTAATGAGATTAGCCAATCCATCATGAGCCAAGAATTGAACCTGGAACCTTCCTCATCATTGCTTTAGCTAGAGGAGTCACTGGGTATTCTGGTAGATCTGCCATATTTTACCAGTTATAAAAAATACTGACAGAGCATGGAATGATGAGGACCAACTGTTAGGCTGTATGTAGACCTGGCATTCCTGAACGCAGTGTGTCCAGCGCTGGCTGCATTCAGGTCTGCCCAATATTGCAGAGGGGGCCTTTAGAAGGCGTTAAGCACCTTATTTGAAAATACAAAGGGGCTGATGCCCGTTTCAGGCAAGGGCCCTTGACGCCTATTTTTCACCTACACCAATATGGCAGGTGGCACACTTCTGGTTCATAATCAGCATGCGTTTCTTTCCCGCCATATTGTAAGCTTAGGAGGCTGTTTAGTGCCTGAAAAGCAATCGAATTTCTAAGCCAGGACATCTGGCTCGGTATTGGTGTTTAGCATTTGTATGACATATCTATTTTTATTTAGTTTCAACCTATTTTTGATGGCATTCTCCTAGTTCCTGGTTAGTATAACATATTTATTTGGACTCTCTGGCCTAGAAATTAAATCACGCAGCGACCGTTTTCAGGCAGCAAATGGACGCTGAAGGGTCCAATATGACGTGCAGCATTATGTGCTCATTGCGTTCATTGGTAGCAGTGTCTATGTTTGATATTAATTTTGACATTCTCTCCAACTGTAAATATCTGTTGGCTACCAGAACAGGTCAGAGGCTGGGTATTCTGTGGTGTGTGACTCACCTCCTGACTCCCCAAACTTCTTCACCACCTACAAGGGACAACTCAGGAGTGTTATGGAATAGTCTCCACTTGCCTGGGTGGTTGCAGCTACAACACTCATGAAGTTTGACACCATCCAGGACAGTGCAGTCCAATTGATCAGCAGTCCATCCACCACCTTAAAGATCCACTCACTCCACCATCAGAGTGTCCAGTGTGCACTATCTACAAGATGCACTGCAGCAACTTGCCAAGGCTTTTTCTACAGCACCTCCCAAACCCACAACCTCTACCACCTAGATGGACAAGGGCAACAGATGCAGGGGATACACCATCACCTCCAAGTTCCCCTCCAAGTCACACATTATCCTGACTTGGAAATATATCGCCTTTCCTTCATCATCACTGGGTCAAAATCCTGGAACTCCCTCTCTAACAGTACCTACAGCACGTGGACTGCAACAGTTCAAGAAGGCAGTCCACCACCACCTTCTGAAGGGCAACTAGGAATGAGCAATAAATGCTGGCCTTACCAGTGACACCAATAGCCCAAGAATTAATTTTTTTTAAACTGTAAATAGAGAGATAAAAAATTCTCAGATACACATAAATGCTGAGAGTTATGTCCTAATAGCTATCCCACAAATAACTCAGTTAGGGTAATTTTATGTTTTATGTTATGTTTTATTACATTTGGCCAAAGTTACTCCCTCTCGTTTCATCTTTTAGTCTACTTCAAATTTGAGTCTTTAGTAATAAACACTGTGGGAAATACTTGTGACAAACAAAATGTGATAGATGCTTTGGGCAAACTGATAGTTGTGTCCATGAATTGTGTCACTCAATAGAAAGAGATATAAACATTGAGCTCCATGAAACAGATGTTGTTGACAATTGCCAATCCACTAAACATAAATGGAGGTCGAATACATCAGAAAGAGAAGAAGCTAGACGGAATAATGTAGCTGTTATAACATGCATTAAAAGAAGAGAGATTGTAATGCATGGCAAGAACAGCACAGACTTTGTGGCAATGAGTTTCTTGTTAAAAAACTCCCATTTAAAGTGTTGATAATGACAGGGATCATACAGTAACTGAATTGTGATCAGGTAACTGAAGAAAAGGGGAGGTTTACAGATTTGGGAAGGAATGGAAATGGCACCATTTGTTTCTATACTACTAATTTTAAATGCTATATACAACTGATTTTAGGACCGAGCTGTTGGATTTAAAGTATTCAGTGTTTTCTACAACACAGTAGAAAGGCTGAAGGAATAAAAAGCAAGACTTACATTTATGTAGCGCCTTTCAAGACCTCCGGACATCCCAAAATGCTTTACAGCAATGAAGTACTTTTTGAAGTGGTCGTCACTGCTGTAAGGTAGGAAACGCGGCAGCCAATTTGTGCACAGCAAGATCCCACAAACAGCAATGAGATAATGACCAGATAATCTGTTTTTCAGCAATGTTGGTTGAGGGATAAATATTGACCAGGGCACCAGGGAGAACTCCCCTGCTTTGCTTCAAATAGTGTCATGGGATCTTATGCTCCAAGAATATGGATGCAGTGTGAAAAAGTTTAACGATCTGACATGAGTTGTCAAGCTGAGGGAGTTCATCTTGAAATGCCATATCCTACCAACTGCATGTACTAGCCTCATCAACTGCTCAATTCACTACATCTCCATCATCCACCTAGCAATAATCTTTATCAATCAGTACTCAACCCTTCAATTCATATGCTTCACCTCACCCTCACACAATTAGCACTGTTGCAAGCCTCGCACCCACAACTCACAGCTCGCAAACACTGCCTGCTATTCACCCATGACAGCCACATCACCCGAACATATTGCAGGACACTCACTGACACACTTCCCTCTTTCTTGCATGAGATGCTGGTGCATAATATGAGGCAGCAGGAAAGAACTGGAGGATGACAAGCGCGCCTGCATGTTTTAACCCCCATGGAGGAGACAGTGCTGGCCATCATGGGAAGGGGCATTGAACCCCACCATGATGCAGCATCTGATGGACGATGTCACAGCTCCCATTGAAGCACAAACAGCTTTTATCAAAGGTCTGAGTGCTACAGTGGAAGCTCAGACTGGTGCCTTGCTAGCTCAGACTGCTGCCATCATGGCTATCACTGTTCAAAGGGACTTCCAGGGCATCAGAGAAGTCCATCAATCTGTTCTCCAACAGGTCAATAGGATTGCTGGGAGAGTGGCAGTGGCTTCATGGAGCACAAACCTGCTGTCCTCTGTCAGGATGACAGCATTCCTGCTCCCCCCCACCCCTGCCACTCTGCCAGCACCCTTGCTGTTGCCTGTCAGCCAGCCAACCAGCCCAGACTGCTGCAGCCCAGGACAAGGTGGTGCAATCTGAAGCCCAGCCCTATAGGCCCAGAGTCGCCCTTCAAGGCAATCTGCCATCTCCTCCACTGAAAGTCAGCAACCTTCCACCATCCATGCTGCAGTCACTGGGGAAGCACCTCGTAGGAGTACAAGGAAAGACAAAGGCACATGGAAGACAGGCACTAAGGGAATGCACATGGTGATTCGTTTAATTTTGTATGCATTATGTAATAAGTGAATTTATAAAATTGGATGGAATGTGCATTTTCTGGTGGTTTTTATTTTTGTGTTGTCAGAAAGAGGACGATGTGATGGCTAGTGATAGAGGAAAGGGAAGGAGTGTGGGACAGTTGATGAATGGGGACATGTGGTTGAGGTTACTGGTATCACTCATGAATAATTTGATCATGTAGAGCCCGAGTAGAAAGGGGCTGTCTATTTTGTATCCTTCCTTCCTCTTCGTGTTCCTCCACTTCCTGTTGCACTTCCACTTCCTCCTTCTCCTCTTCCTCGTGCTCCTGATTCTTAGCTTCTCACCTGATAGGTGAGGGCAGTCAATGGCACCCTGCACCATGGGGAAGCTTGCAATCCATAAAAACCCTTGTGCTCCACCTGCTTATCTCTGGCAAGAGGGAATGAGATTAAACTGTTTCTCTGGCTGTGATTTCCCCTACCTCGGCAGGTCCGGGGAGGCCAGGGTTGGTGGCAGGTACCGACCTTGCTGCTGTCTCCAGCCCGCTGTCCAAAATGATTTTACGTTGATTCGGCTTGTTAAGCCCGCCCAGCGCATTTGCCGGCCAATTAAAGAAAGCAGGTCTGCTGATGTTATTTGACGACGCGTCATCAGCCGGTTTCCTTAAAGGGTCCCTGTGCAAATTTATTTTGACAGTTGTGCTGTCAGTGTTCTATAGCATTGAGGTGCTGGAAACGCTGGCAATGACTGCACAAAGGTGCACGGTTGCACCCAGGCTCTCCCATGAATCCCTGCATGTGCTTATGGAGGGAGTCTCTTCTCTTCCAATGGGTGGAAGAGACCTCCCCAGGAGATCATCACAGCCTGCTTGCACATTACACAGGTGGACACAAGCAGGGATGTCATCAGGAGGACCAGGCTGCAGTGGCGCAAACCTTTCAATGATCTCAGCAGATCACGAAACGTTACTGCAAAGCCACACTCAAGCTCATCCTGCTGTGCCACTCATTACATCCCCATCACTCAGTCTTTCCTACCCTACTCCTGCACATCCTTACTCACACCAACTTACCTTGCACCTCCACCCATCCCTCTCTATCTACATTATCACTTCCCCATCTCACTAACCACCCCTCACACTCACCCTCATCCTCGTCCAATCATACCAACTAACAACACTCAAGGGTAGGCACTTGGGTGTTTTAGCCAATGTTCATGTGAAGCTTCTCCCCGTCCTCCTCCTCCTCCCTCTTCTAGCAGCTTGTCTTGCTCTGCATGGCATCTTTTCAGTCTCCCAGTCATGCTCAATTCCCAGAGGAAGCCCTCCCAGGCCCCCCATGTCTGGAAGCAACTTATTTCAACACAGGTTTTTAAATGACCAAAATAAACTTCAGCACCAGCCGGACCACTCCCTGTAGACTATTCAAACATTAGTCAACTATAGGAAAGCTCCAAAAACACATGCAATTGAACCAGCAGCCAGAAGAAATAATCCAGCAACTAACTTGTAAGTAGTTCATGGTCCCTTTAACTAGCGCTGGTGGGTGGTCCTTCATTCCATTTAATGTCATATTCAGCCATGCGAGGTTAAGGCAGGACGTTGACTAGACTGTGGCGTTCAAAAATGGCAATGCTGGCATCAAATCAGTGTTGCACAGATTTGTATCATAATCTGCCTGCTCTGCATGCTGCCGGTGGTCATTACATACCTGCGCTAAAGCCCCTTTACTAAGATGGCGTCCTGCATACTTCCCATCAAAAGTTCACCCGTGCATCTTGGACCCCAATTTCAAGAGTTGTTTGGTCACATAGCGCCTAAAAACAGATACTACAGGGCCAAATTTTGCCCCCAGCACTTTTGACGGTGCAACCCTCCCTCAACACTGCACTGAAGTGTTAGCCTACATTATGTGCTCATGTATATTGTATATTGTACTTTTCAGTTGACTCATGTGCAGCAACTCCCCAGGGCTTCTTTGACAGCATCTCCCAAACCCATGACCTCCACCACCTAGAATGACAAGTGCAGTAGATGCATGGAAACACCATCACCTCCAATTTCCCCTCCAAGTCACTCACCATCCTGACTTGGACATATATCGCCATTCCTTCACCATCACTGGGTCAAAAGCTTGGAACTAGTACCTAACCTGTGGGTGTATCTTTACCACAATTCAAGAAGGCGGCCAACCACCACCTTCCCAACAGCAATTAGGGATGGGCAATAAATGCCGGCCTTGTTAGCATTGCCCATATCCCAATAATTCATTTTTTTTTAATTAAAGCCTATTAGATTGTGTATGTGTCCCTAGACATTTTGATGCTCTCCTGCAGTGTACCCTTTAGTGTACTGCACAATCACCACAGGATTCCTCCTGTACAGTTTCCTCTTCCGCTGTTGGTTAGTGTCATCCTGAAATTGAATAATGAAAAATTACTGAATGAGTAAAATAACCTATGTTCTGACTAGAAAGGCCTTTCAATTAAATTTTAATTAACATTTGATAAATATCCTGCACTATCAAAAGTGACCTTTTGTTTTATTCATACACTAAATGCTTCCTTTAGCAGTTTAAAAGTGCATCACTTTCATCGAGTAACTGATTGCACCCGGTGTTAACATCAGTAATTAATGCATTTTTAAATATGCTTCAGTGCAAGCGCTGCAGAAAATCTGACTCTGATGCTAGGTCTGTTTTACAGCAGAAGTGAGTGGAGAATATATGAGGAGGATGGTTACTGTATGAGGCTGCCCTCCTGACAGGAAGCCTTACCAAGAATCAGGGGGAGGGACATTAATTGTATAATTAATCAACAGAAATCAGGATTGGAAACATTGAACTCCGGACCCATTCTCCAATCTATGCTCCTGTCAAGTGATGCTCTATTCCAGGATCACAGCCTTCACACGGCCTTCTAACTAATGGGCAGTGTTTATTGTTGACTGTGCTCTCAAGTCAGACATAGAACAGATTGGGTATAAAAGTAAAGCTCCCTCTATCCTTCCCAGCAACGTGCCTTCATTTCAACCTCCTATTGTGTTAGTGTGACTTTTCATTTTCTTCCTTTCTTCCGCCAGCCATTGCTGCGGGTTTTCTGACTATTTGTGGCAAATTATGAGCATTTTTGTGCTGTGAATTGGTGCCATCTCTAAAATTCTTATGTAACATACAAAAATGGAAGTTAGATTTAAATTACTTAGTGGATCAAGGAAAGCAAACAAATCGTTGTAGATAGAAACACGCAAGACTTCAAACTGGCATCTTGTTAACCAGTTTATGTTCCATTAGCCTTAGCACACAGGTTAAAGAGATATGGCACCACTTAGCTAATTACAAGGCTGATGAGTTAGCAGCAATTAGTGCCAAAACTAGGTCAATTTGTGTTCAGCTAAAGCCAACTTCTCTTTTTCTTTTAGATGCTATCTCATCTGCTGTGCAGTTCTAACATTTACTGTGTTTTTAAATGCACTTCTTTCACCCTCCTTGCTGGGGACACCCTCTAATATCTCTGCCAAATGGCCATTATTTATGTGTGAACCCCAATGGTGAGTTTCAGCAATCTATTTCATTGTGGTGGGGGTGGGGGCATCACAACCAATCCTCGGCATGCCCTCACGTGTACTTCCAGCCGGGGTTGCAATCATTAATGGGAGCTCTGGTCAGTTTTCCTCTCCCGTATTGAAGAGTGCTGAGGCTAATGTAAATGTTGATGCTAGGTCTATATTAAAAGCAGCAGATCAATGGAGATTATATTAAGAGATGGTTACTGTATGAGTGAAGTTTGCGAGGCTAAATTCCTGGCATGAAGTCTTATCACCTTCTGCTGTTAATACAAACCTAGCAACTACAGCCACCCAAGATGAGATCAGTTAACTGCGCACGGACTGGGAATCAAACCTGGGACCCTCCTGGTCTGCAGAACTCAACTATTAACTAGATAAACTCACTGAGCTAGCACTTTCTGCTTTACCTTCAATGTATGTCTTACTGTCTTACTATGAACTTTACTAAAGCTCCCAAACACATGGCGTTCATGGCCACCACAGATTGTGCTTCATTCCAACATGTTCCTAGATGTAAAGGAATTACACTTCAAAATTTACAGTAGAAGAAGAGGATAGCATACTGGAAATCACAAAGAAACTAATATTGAATCGGGGACAGGTACTCAATAAAATTAACGTAAGTAAAATAACAGTAATGAAGAAAATAATGGCACTAACGAGTGACAAATCCCCAGGACCAGATGGTTTCCATCCCAGGGTTTTAAAGGAAGTAGGTGAGCACATTGCAAATGCCCTAACTATAATCTTCCAAAGTTCTCTAGATTCAGGAACTGTCCCTTTAGATTGGAAAATTGCGCATGTCACTTCGCTTTTTAAGAACGGCGAGAGAGAGAAACCAGGGAATTATAGATCAGTTAGCCTTACATCTATTGTCGGGAAATTGCTAGAGTCTATAATTAAGGATAGGGTGACTGAACAACTTGAAAAATTTTTGTTGATCAGGGATAGCCAGCAGGGATTTGTGAAAGGTAGGTCATGCCTGACAAACCTGATTGAATTTTTTGAAGAGGTGACTAAAGTAGTGGACAGGGGAATTTAAAAAAAATGTTTTTAAATTTTTTTATGAGTTCAGGGCATCGCTAGCAATGCCAGCATTTATTGCCCATCACTAGTTGCCCTTGAGGAGGTGGTGGTGAGTCGCCTTCTTGAACCACTGCAGTCCGTGTGGTGATGGTACTCCCACAGTGCTGTTAGGTAGGGAGTTCCAGGATTTTGACCCAGCGATGATGAAGGATCGGCGATATACTTCTAAGTCAGGATGGTGTGTGACTTGGAGGGGAACTTGCAGGTGGTGGTGTTCCCTTGCACCTGCTGCCCTTGTCCTTCTAGGTGGAAGAGGTCGCAGGTTTGGGAGGTGCTGCCGAAGAAGCCTTGGCGAGTTGCTGCAGTGCATCTTGTAGATGGTACACACTGCAGCCATGGTACGCCGGTGGTGGAGGGAGTGAATGTTTAAGGTGGTGGATGGGGTGCCAATCAAGCAGGCTGCTTTGTCCTGGATGGTGTCGAGCTTCTTGAGTGTTGTTGGAGCTGCACTCATCCAGGCAAGTGGATGAGTGCCTTGTAGATGGTGGAAAGGCTTTGGGGAGTCAGGAATGACTATGGATGTTATTTATATGGACTTCTAGATTAATTTGATAAAGTCCCACATAAGAGACTGTTATCTAAGGTAGAAGCCCACGGAATTGAGGGCACATTATTGACCTGGTTAGGAAATTGGCTGAGCGGCAGGAGACCAAGTGTAGAGATAATGGGTAGGTACCCAAATTGGCAGGATGTGACTAGTGGTATCTCGCAGGGATCTGTGTTGGGGCCTCAACTATTCACAATATTTATTAATGATTTAAATGATGACATAGAAAATCATGGGGGAAAGATTCGGTTACTTTGCGCCTCCCATTAGCGTCCCGAGGGGGCACTAATGGGGTGCAAAGCAACTAGCGCCCAGGCGCGGCACTGCTAACGCCTCCCGCGAAATTCAGTGGGAGGTTAGCGGCAGCGGTAGTTGGTAGTGCCCCACACGTAACGCCGTGATATTCCATGGGAGCACCCCAAGAGTGAGGGGAAGTGCTTCCTGTAGTGCCCCGCCTCCTGCTTGGGGCGCTAACATTGCACTTTGGGCGCGCGGGCATTAACTTTTTCAGCGCCCCGGCGAAGTTAGCACCCCAAAAGGGGCGTGAGCCAATTCCCCCCCCCGCCCCATATATCCAAAGTAGCCGATGACACAAAGATAGGCGGCATTGTAGGTAGTGTAGATGAAAGCCTAACATTGCAAAGGGATAGATTAGGTGAATAGACAAAACTGTGGCAAATGGATTTCAATGTAAGCAAATGTGAGGTCATCCCCTTTAGACCTATAAAGGTAGAACAGGGTGCTTTCTAAATGGTACAAAGCTAAATTGCAAAAATTTAAGCGCAATTTTCCTTCACCAAGTTACCACTTTTAAATATATGAAGCGGTAACTTGGTGAAGTTTGATTAAAACAGCTGAAAATGGGCTTAGTCACAAAAAATAAGCATTTGTAACCCGATTTTAAATTACTAAAATTCACTTAAAAAAATATATAAAACAATTTTCTAGTTATATTGATGTACAATAGTCAGTTCCTTACTAAATTTAAACAAAAATTACATTCAAAAGATTTTAAAACTTACCTATTGGTGTCCTTGTGCCCAAAAGAACCAGCTTAATTTTTGGAGCCTCCGCGAAGGCCCGCAAACGAGCGCAAATAACGCAAACTCCCAATGGTGATTAATTCACCCTGGAGCGTGGCCAGTTTTGCCTTCTTCCAGTGCAATGTTTTTAAACCTAGCACAAAACATTGCTGAAACTTGAGTTGCGTTGAACACAAATTGCGCTTAAAATTCCGCAATCTTTTGCGCCGGTTTCGCTGATTCCGGCCGAATTGCATCAAAAAATCTAGCACAATCGAACGGAAACTCCAGGCCCATTTATATAGCACTTCATCATATACTCAGCATGTTCCAAAATACTTCATGAACTGAAGCACTGTCGGCAAACCAATTTGCACACCACAAGTTCTCACAAACAACAAATATGCAGATATTCTGTTTTGGGTTGAGGGAGGAATGTTGGCCAGGGCTCCTGCTCTTTGAATTACTGACACATGGGCTTAGAAGATCATTCGTAATAGAGTGAGAGGGCCAATTGCACGTAAAGGATGGTTACAAGCTTGCTCTGTTCCAGAAAAACTCAATTTTAGCTCCATAACTTGGCTATTCTTTTTAGTATCTTACAGTAAGCTGTATTTTAATAGTTATGGGATGCCCAATACATATTTGAGCCAATTTTCTGATATGTAAGGCTCTGTCACCAGCGCAAGATCCTGCGGGCAGACTGGGGGGTGATTTTAACCCTGCTTGCTTAGCAGAAACCTGGTGGGTGGGCAGTTAAAATTGCCCTGCCTCTTATCTTTCTGAAAGCTGCCATTTTGCAACATCTGCAATTTTAACCTTCTCTCCTGAGCAGGCAGCAAGGACATGCGCCCGGAGCCAATGGGTCCTTCTTTACATATGCATGTTGCAGCTCGATGACATCATTGAGACCCGACTGTAATTTTAACCCAGGCCTGAGCAGGGAATCCACCTGATGTTCAAATCGGGGCCACACATTTCAGGAAATCGGCCGCTGACCTGGCATGCTACGTCCAATGTCTCAATAGCAGGTGGGGCTCCCCTGCAGTGCAGTCTTTGCTCATAAAAACTGAGTCAAACTTTTCAGGAGGGTTTGACAGTGCCATTTGATTTTACACTGATTTATTGGACTGCTAATTTCTGGTCTGCTGCATTTAATATTTGACATAGTTGCCAACCTTGGTTTTAAAGTGTGGTTAACCTGTAACTGCACAAAATCACTGCCTTTTATTTACCCCAGAGAATATATTTGAATATTGGTGAAGATCTTGGCCTCCAACATCCACAGGCTGCTGGTGGCCTCCAGTGCTGATGCCATCAGGGTTCACGGGGTCAGGAGAAGGTGCTTTATTTGCACTGGGCCACCAGGCACCCGCATCACTATGGGCTCAGCTCAGGTGTCAGTGGAAAATCCACTGTCAGCCTGCCACTGGGGAGCAAGAAAGTTGGGTACACCTATGCACAACTGTGACTTCATCCAAAATTTTAGTGAACACACTGCGAGACAATTTTGGTAATAGTGAAATGGCCAGAGACTGTCCGTTGTAGCAGACTAGATGAGTTAACTTTCACTTGGTAGATAGGTGCATTGAAAATGGAGAAACCTTACTGACCCTTTTATGGCTGGGAACTATTCTCTTGGCAGTTTGGTAATCCTTTGACATACTTGCAAAGCAGGGTCCCTTTAAGACCATTGATGAAAACTTCTATTTGACCATACAATAGTTATCATAAGGTTGAAAATAAACAATGTGGTTGAAGAAGAAGAAATGCAACTGTCTCAGTTCAATGTTTTGAGAAATGGGGATTTATAGATTTGAATCTGTCCAGAATATCTGGATCTGAACTTTGGATTGGGATTTAAATTCAATTTTTTAAGTCTTCGAGCTGAATTTCAGTGCATGAAGATCAGAAACACGAACCTGATCAAAATAAGAATTTCATACAAATTCATTTAGCAGTAATATTCAAAGATGTTATGGTGTTTATGCCTTGAAGTTAGGTTATCTATAAGACACCGTCACAGGAAGCCAGATATATTCTAGTTACACACAGGCTGAGGTTTTCCACTTAGGTGTCAGCCATGGCTCAGCGGGTAGCACACTCGTCTCTGAGTCAGAGGTTGTGGGTTGAAGTCCCACTCCAGGGACTTGAACACATAAAGCTAGGCTGACACTCCAGTGCAGTGCTGAGGGAGTGCTGCACTGTTGGAGGTGCTGTCTTTCAGATGAGATGTTAAACCGAGGCCACATCTGCTCTCTCAGGTGGATGTAAAAGATCCCATGGCACTAATTTGAAGAAGAGCAGGGGAGTTATCCCTAGTATCCTGGCCAATCCCTCAACTGACATAATTAAAACAGATTATCTGGTCATTATCACATTGTTGTTTGTGGGACCTTGCTGTGCGCAAATTGGCTGCCGTGTTTCCCACATTACAACAGCGACTACACTTCAAAAGTACTTCATTGGCTGTAAAGCGCTTTGGTGGTTGTGAAAGGCGCTATATAAATGCAAGTCTTTCTTTTAAGCACTTGCTGACCGTGATTTTCCTCTCAATAAAGTGAATAGGCAGAAAATCATGGGCAGAAGCAGAAAATCCTGGCCAGTCTGTCTATCCCAAAGGCATTACATTCATCAGTCATCGAAAGTCATCTAAACTGGACCAATTCAGACCAATCTGAATTGGGAAAGGAATGGAGCTCTTCCTTAGTGACTGAGACTCGAATGTCTTCCAGTGCTTGGTGGTCAAGCTACGTCATCATACTATATAGTTGGGATGCTGTAATAGTCTATAGAAGTAGATGGGAGTAATTTTAGTTTGGGCGATAGTGTAACACGGGCAATATCGGATCAGCTGCCCGTTACACATCTCTCCAGATTTTCATTTCTATTGATGTCGATGGAAAAGAAAATCGGGACAGATGTATAACAGGCGGCTGATCCGATATCACCCATTTTACACTATCGCCCAAAATCAAAATACCTCCAATGCTTAATCAGGTACAGCAACAAAATACAAGAAAAAAATTGCTCCCATTACTTACATTTACCAAATATTTAAAATAACATTTGCTTGATTTCTGATGCAGATCCTATTCTGATGCAGATTGTGAGGAACTCGACTAACCCCATTCTATTAGCTAGATTGATACTACCTGTACCTTGATTAAGAAAATTGCATACAATTAACTATGATAATCATTGTCAAGTCGGAAACAAATTACTAAATGCAGATTAAATAAAAGCTGAAGTATAAAGCCAACTACAATGGTCTTACTCCAATTATATAGGGCCTTGGTGAAGCCACACCTGGAGTACTGTGTACAATTTTGGTCTCCTTACCTATGGAAGGATATACTTGCCATAGAGGGAGTGCAACAAAGGTTCACGAGATTGATTCCTGGGATGGCGGGACTGTCATATGAGAAGAGATTGAGTATTCTCTTGAATTCAGAAGAATGAGAGGGGATCTCATTGAAGCATACAAAATTATTACAGGGCTTGATAGGATGGATGCTGGGAGAATGTTTCCCTTAGCTGGGGAGTCTAGAACCAGGGGCCACAGCCTCAAGATAAAGGGTAGGCCATTCAGAACTGAGATGAGATGAATTTTCTTCACACAGAGGGTGGTGAATCTTTGGAACTCTCTACCCCAGAGGGCTGTGGAGGCTCAGTCATTGGGTATATTCAAAACAGAAGTCGATAGATTTCTGACTAGTAAGGGCATCAAGGGATATGGCGATAGGGCCGGTGAATGGAGTTGAGGCAGAAGATCAGCCATGATCTCATTGAATGTCGGAGCAGGCTCGAAGGGCCGAATGACTTACTCCTGCTCCTATTTCTTATGTTCTTATGCTATTACCTACATTACAACAGCGACTACAATTCAAAGGTACTTCATTGGCGCTTTGAGACATCCGGTGGTCGTGAAAGGCTCCCATTGGGGGAGCTCCATGTGCTTCAGTGTTCATCTAAAATTCACAGCTCTGTCACCAATTTCAAAAATGATGAAGATTTTGTTTGAGTGAAAGGATTAATATTCAGGAGCAGTAAACCTTTATGACAATCGGCTAGAGTCAGATCTATCCAACAGATGCTTTTAGATGGGAAATCGTTACACACTTAGGGCTAGATTTTCAGTTGATAGCGCCAGCAGTTAGCGCCTTAAGAGAAGTGATTTTCGGGCGCTATGCGTGTAGCGCCCGTGCGCAGCGCAGTTTGCACCCCGCCCCAAATTAAGTTGCCCGTTAGCGCCGGCACAAAGTTTAGCGCCCGCCCGGATGCGCGCGCAGAAAATGACGTCACATCCTCGTGCAACGCCCTTTGTGCGCCCCGATTCCAAACTTCAGTCGGACCGCCCCATTGTGCGGCTGGCGGCCGGAGCGTTTGGAAAAAGGAACGCAACACAACCAGCGCGGGCCCCGGGGGCCGCAAATTAAAGGGGACGTGCTCTCCAGTATAAAGGCCAGCCTTTTTTCAGAAAACACTCTTGTGCAACGCATTTCTGGAGACACAACAAGGAGGATAGCTAACTGGTTTCAAGCAGCAAGAGCTCAGGTATTTTTGGACTCAGGCCAGAGCGCTGCAAGTGGCCTTTTGGAAATTTGAGTGTTTGCCAGGATTTGATGGGGGTTGCATGGGGTGCCAACGCGGAGCTGCAGCTCCATGTCCGTAGGGCTCGCAGACGCATTGTGAGAGGGGCAGCCCTGGCTAGAGGCAGAGGGGGCTACAGGCGTCGGCCACGTAGGCCTTACCCAGTCAGGCTATACCGCCAGCAGCGCTCCTACCTAAACATGAGTGCCGCGCGATGTGTTAAAAGGCTCCGATTCCGAAAGGAGGTGATTGCAGAGATCTGCCACCTGCTTCGCCGAGATCTGCGGCCAAAGCTCAGGTGCAGGACGTCTCTGTCGGTGGAAGTGAAGGTGACGGTGGCATTGAACTTCTATGCCACCGGCTCCTTCCAATACGCTGCTGGGGACATAGCAAACATCTCCCAGTACGGCGCGCATCGCTGCATCCGCCAGGTGACCGAAGCACTGTTCAGAAGGAGAAGCCAATTCATCTCCTTCCCCATGGCCCTGGAGAGCCAGCATCAGCGCGCATTGGGATTTTCCAGACTCGGGGAATTCCCCTTGGTGCAGGGCGCCATTGATTGTACGCATGTGGCTTTGCGGGCCCCTCTGGAGCATGGCGAGCAGTATCGCAACAGGAAGGGCTACCATTCTCTGAATGTGCAGCTGGTCTGTGACCACAAGCAGCGCATCATGGCAGTCAATGCCAGCTTCCCAGGCAGCAGCCACGATGCCTTTATCCTGCGGCAGAGTACTGTGCATGACATGTTCCAGGCACAGCCTCCCCCAAGAGGATGGCTACTCGGGGACAAAGGCTATCCTTTGTGCACCTGGCTCATGACCCCGCTCCGCGCGCCCAGGACCGCTGCTGAAGAGGCCTACAACGAGAGCCATCAAACCACCCGCAACATCATCGAGCTAACTATTGGGGTCCTCAAGCAGCGGTTCTGCTGCCTTGATCGCTCCGGAGGAGCTCTCCAGTATTTGCCGGACCGGGTCTCCCAATTTGTGGTGGTTTGCTGCATGCTACACAACCTGGCTATCCGCAGGACTCAGGCACTGCCACCTGACGTTGGACCAGCACCTCAGGAGGAGGAGCAGGAGGAGCATGAGGAGGAGGAGGAGGAGGAGCAGGAGTACGTTCCCAGGAGGGAGCGACCAGGGCCAAGGGCCGCACGACGCCACCTTATTACACGGTACTTCTAAGCCCCCTGTCAGGGAATGGCCAGGGGCCATGAGGGAAGATGAATGCAGCCGCTCCGCAAGCCCTCAGCCGGCGAAGCCAACAAACACTAAGAAGAACAACCATGGAGACTGCATGAATAAAGATAATTTTTTATTACACAAAAATGAAAAGCCCTTCCCACATGAATCCCCAAAAACAATAAACGGGCCCCACAAAAAGCCCAACAAACGACTCACTCCCACAAACTGGGGAGGAGTCACTCCACCTTTCTTCAAACCGGGCCTCAACGTCGGCCTAACGCAAAAAATAAGCCCTCCAACAACACAACCATGGGCAAAATAAAGATGGCCACCGCCATATAAAAGGAAAGCTGGCCACACCCTCTACTGAGTGGCCCGCGAGGGCGAGACCTTGCCCAGCCTTTTGCCTCCCCTGCCCGGCCTGCTGCTCCTTCGCAAGCTCTGCCCAGTGGCTGCTGCGAGGCTGGGGGAAGGTGCCTGAGGCTCAGATGCCCTTCCGCCAGATGCCGCTGGGGGGCGGCCTACACGGCGTTTGGGCCTCGAGGGGCCGTCTGCTGAGTGGCGCACCTGAGCCTGGCCACCATCAGCTGCAGCCGCTTGCCCTTGATGCCCCAGTGGGGGAATGGCGGCGACGGATGGCGCAATGTGGGCCAGCTGGCGTCTGGGATGCGCTGGCTGGTGCTGTGGCGCGGTGGCACTCGGCCGGGCCCGCACTGCAGGATCTGCAACAATCAGCCGAGGGGCGGCTTGCTGGGATGATCCAGCGCGGCGGCTGCCCTGGCGATGCCTGCCTGAGACAGCGCGTGTGGCAGCAGTGAGTGCCCCTGTTGTCCTGGTGTGCGCGCGCATCACATCTGCCAGGGTCTTGACGGCATCAGTCAGCATGCGGCCACTCGCGGCAGTTGCTGCCCCGAACTCACGCACACTGGTCGCCAGCGACTCGATGGCCTCAGGCATGCGCCCCACCACGCTCATGAGCTCCGTGTGGCGCCGGTCCGAATCCTCGGCCATCTTATCCAGCTTCCGCACCTCCTCCGAGGTGAAGATGTCCGGACTGGAGTCGCGACTCTCCCGCTGGGGAGGAGGGGGCTGAACTAAGGGACCCTTGCCACGTTGGTGGCGGCGAGTGTGCCGATCAGCAGCACTCCCCTCTGATCCTTCCCCCCTTTGGGGGGAAGGCCGCGGGCCACGCGCACGGCTCCTGGGTGGCTGGACGCCACTGGTCCCAGAAGCTGCATTGCCCTGCGACAGTTCCTCCAGGCACTCGTCCAGTGAGGAGGTGTCAAGCATTTCCTCCTCTCCTGCGGGACGTGACTGTTCCCCCGATGGTCCGGCTTGCTCCTCCTCCTCCTCCTGCTCGGAGGTGCTGTCACTGGCAGCTTCAGGGTCCTGGTCGTCACCAGCTGAAAGCAGGAATGCACAAGAGTAGCTTCAGAGTGAGGAGACGGCGTCAGCGAGGGAGTTAGGACTGGTGGCATTCAGCGCATTGGTGGGACAGTGGCAAAGGAGGTAGCTCGGATGGGCCAGTGCGACGCGAGAGGGCCAAAAGGCGAGGTCCTTACCATTGCCGGGCAGTGGAGGGTCGGATACTCCGCACGCTGTGGGGACGATCACACGGGCTCCCATGAGCACACACACGCGCTCCTCCAGCCGAGTGAGCTTCTGCAGCTTGGCGCGGCCACCCCTGGCACGGGCCTGGTGATTAAAGGCTACTTTAGCCTGCAAGAGAAAGGACGGGCTGTAAGTGCGCAGTGTAGCCCTGATGTAGTGTGCACTGCCTCCCATGGTGGAATAGCTTGGCCAGAGTGAAGCCCTGATGTAGTGTGCACTGCCTCCCATGGTGGAACAGCTTGGCCAGAGTGAAGCCCTGATGTAGTGTGCACTGCCTCCCATGGTGGAATAGCTTGGCCAGAGTGAAGCCCTGATGTAGTGTGCACTGCCTCCCATGGTGGAATAGCTTGGCCAGAGTGAAGCCCTGATGTAGTGTGCACTGCCTCCCATGGTGGAATAGCTTGGCCAGAGTGAAGCCCTGATGTAGTGTGCACTGCCTCCCATGGTGGAATAGCTTGGCCAGAGTGAAGCCCTGATGTAGTGTGCACAGCCTCCCATGGTGGAATAGCTTGGCCAGAGTGAAGCCCTGATGTAGTGTGCACAGCCTCCCATGGTGGAATAGCTTGGCCAGAGTGAAGCCCTGATGTAGTGTGCACAGCCTCCCATGGTGGAATAGCTTGGCCAAAGTGTAGAGTGCCGAATGGCCATTTGATGCTCATGACTGTCCCAATGCTGCTGGCTGAGGGCTGGCCAATAGGACTTTCAGCTCCCTTTGCCCATCATGTCAGGTGTACATGCAAGAATGAGGAGGAGACTGGAAAGGCTACTCACCTTCACAATCCTGGTCAGGTCGTTGTATTTTTTACGACATTGTTTGTGGGTCCTGGGGGCATCGCCGGTGAACGTCACCCTCTGGGCGATCTGCTTCCAGGCTTTGGTGTAGTCATGGTGGGTTGGATTCCTCCCACTCTCTGGGAACAAGATCTTGCGCCTCACCTCCAGAGCTGTGACCATTATGTCCAGATCACCCTCTGAGAAGCGCAGGGCACGCTGACGGGCCTTCTCTGGCGTTGCCATGACTCCCTGGGGCTGAGCAGCAGTGTTGAGGCCTCTTTGCAAGGCTGCAGTGTGCAGGGCGTGGTAGCAGACCAATTCGTCCCTTCCCCCTTTAAGAGCTGGTCGGCGCCACGGGGTCTGCTGTCAGTCCAAAAATGACTGCACCCGCGCTGCGCCCCGCCTGGGCGCTATCCCTCTGGACCACCGGCTTAGCGCCTAAAGATAGTAGTGGAACGCCTCTTTTAGCGCTCCACCAACCTCTTAGGGCGAAGACACTGAATTCCCGGCAACGGGGCGCTACTTTGGGGCGGGCGCTAACTTCGGGCGGGCGCTAAGGTTAGCGCCCCAAAACTGCCTATACTGAAAATCTAGCCCCTAGGTTCTTACCTTAGATATTCTCGCGGGCACTGCGGTGCTAATTACCCCTGTAGGAGGTCGAGGGGGGAAATTCGGCTGGTTAGCGCCTCCCGTTAGCACCTCTGGGGGCGCTAACGGGGCGCTAGGAACTTTGCGCCCGAGCGCGGCGATTTTAGCTCCGCTTGGTAAATTGACCAGTCGTTCTGTGGCGGCGCTAAACACTACCGCCACGATCTCCTGCTCCCGCAGATTGTGACATCAGTCAAGCGTGCAATGCCCCAGACCAGAAATTGAGTCGCGCCCCCTGCCTTAGCACCTGCCACTAGGAATGACAGGTAGAGGGGAATGTTTTCAAGTCGGGAAGGGGCTGGGGGAGTGCTATTTAAAGGCGGGCGCATCCTGCCTATACTTGTCGGCAAAATTTTTGGTACACGCAGGTTGAGAGGGAAAGAGACATCTGGAGAGATTTAACGCTGTCCTAAGGAGTTTTGGTCCTTAGCACCACTTTTGAGGTTCCTAAGCGCCAAGCTCTTTCCCTGTGCCTATCCATTAGTGCTTCCAACACAATTGCTTTAGAGGTCTCTCCAGGCCGAGATTCAAGGCTGCAATGAGCAGGATGTGGCTGGCCAGCAAGATGGCCCCTCCCCTTTAAGAACTGGATGGCGCCAGTCTGTCTGGCTTCCATGGTAACTGACATCGCCTGAGCTTCAGTAGCGTTCTGAGGTAGCGCCTCGCTCCCCAACGTTTGCGCCTTAAGAGAGGTGTGTAGCACCTGATTTAGCGCTCAAATCACCTCCGGGGCGCTGGAGGCGAATTTTGCAGTCGGAGGCGATAATTAGCGTCAGGCGCTAAACTTTGCGCCCGGCCGATATTAGCGCCCCAAAATGGGTGCTACCCAATTTTCCCCCCTAGCATCTTACATTTAGGATTGTGGATGTACTGCTCAATATCTCATTATAAAATAGTGTAAACCGGGCCGTAATGATATTCCATTCTTGGGATCTAAAATGGATATTCCTATCTTTTGTGCCTGCCTCTCCAGTCTTTCTGAAGGCGGATCGGGCAAGCAGCTGGTACGAGGATGCTGGATACAAATGATTTTGCAGCAAGTCAAAATACAGAGCAACAATTATGACCGAGCGTGTTTAGTGCAATCAGTACAACTTGTATTTGTGTAATAATTTGAGATATTCAGCACGTTCCACGTCCCCATGTCATGGGTCATTTTGTTTGATTTAAAACAACTATTAATTACCCTGCTCCCTTCTCCTTCTGAGCCTGGCTATAGCTTGCTCTTCCAGCTTTCTGTTTAAAACCCAATTGACTTCTCAGCTTGTGCCTGTCAGTGTGTGTATCTGCCTCTGATCTTTATCCTACTCTGATCACAGCCCATGGGAAGGCCTGTCAGGTGACCCCAGACGAGCCCCCATACAGGAACCAACTGATACAATGAGATGTTTATCAATTTGTGAGCCAGAACAAAATGCTTATCAATTACAGTCTTTGGGGAACTTAGCACATTAACAATCTAACCACCTTTTGTCTCAGTACAGTTGCCAAACATAACCCTTAAATGTAGCTGAGTTTTTTTCTAAACCCTTTCTGTGGAAAAATTGTCAATAAGATTCAGAAACATGACCAAGATTACTTAATGCGCCTTTCCTACTTGTGTCCCTTCTGCTTCATCTGTCTTCCTCCTTTTCACTATCCTGCCTGCTCCACCTGCATAAATATTTGCTTTCACTTTCAGAAGAGTCCCTTAACAGTGAATTATAATAATTCTGTAATTATCATGATCATAGATGGGAATTCTCATGAAAAATGATGCATCAATTTTATTGCAGGCCAATCTATCCGTCAAAAAGTATTATGTGCATATTATTTCAATTAATATAAAGCCAAAGATACTTCCTGTAATTTGTCATTTGTGCCATAACAACACTTTCCTGCCATCCAGCGTTGCTAAAGTGATGGAGGGGGATTTAAATTTTAAAGGACTCGTGTAGAGCGATTGATTTCACTCGGCTGTGCTGTTCATGCTTTGCTGTGGTTATCATGCACCCATTTCCCTCCTTTTCCCCTCTACCCAAGTGCCTCAATGGAGCAGAACTACTGCCAGGTGGCTGCCAAGACAATTACAACAACCTTCAACTTGGGAAATCAGCCAGCATGGGATGGAATTGCCAAAGTTGCACCACTGTTGCACCCAAGAAGAAACTATGTCCTTATGCTTCTGGGCCTCATTATACCAAGCAGAATATTGTTACTCCCCTGAGGTTGACATAATCGCCATTACCTTTAATGTCAGAACATTGTGGTAATCCTTCAGTGAGACCTGTGAGTAAGAATTCCTCTATCTGTAGCCATATCATAAATGTGTTTGCCAACATTTCCTCTGTCGATACTTTAGTGAAATCATGAATGTGTCTATAATTCTGCTAGAAGTACTGATTATGGGAAATCATTTCTTTTTATTCATTCAAGGGATGTAGGCATTGCTGGCAAGGCCAACATTTATTGCCCATCCCTAAATACCCTTGAGAAGGTGGTGGTGAGCCGTCATCTTGAATCGCTGCAGTCCATGGGGTGATGGTGCTCCCACAGTGCCATTAGGGAGTTAGTTCCAGGATTTTGACCCAGCGACGATGAAGGAACAGCGATATATTTCCAAGTCAGGGTGGTGTGTGACTTGGAGGGGAACTTGGAGATGGTGGTGTTCCCATGCGCCTGCTGCCCTTGTCCTTCTAGGTGGCAGAGGTCGCGGGTTTGGGAGGTGCTGTCGAAGAAGCCTTGGCGAGTTGCTGCAGTGCACCTTGTAGATGGTACACACTGCAGCCATGGTACGCCGATGGTAGAGGGAGTGAATGTTTAAGGTGGTGGATGAGGTGTCAATCAAGCGGGATGCTTTGTCCTGCATGGTGACGAGCTTCGTGAATGTTGTTGGAGCTGCACTCATCCAGGCAAGTGGAGAGTATTCCATCACACTCCTGACTTGTGCCTTGTAGCTGGTGGAAAGGCTTTGGTCAGGAGGTGAGTCACTCACTGCAGAATTCCCAGCCTCTGACCTGCTCTTGTGGCCATGGTATTTATGTGGCTGGTCCAGATAATTTTCTGCTCAATGGTGACCGCCAGACTGTTGATAATGTGCGATTTGGTGATGGTAAAGTCGTTGAATGTCAAGGGGCGGTGGTTAGACTCTCGCTTGTTGGAGATAGTCATGGCCTGGCACTTGTATGGCATGAATGTTATTTGCAACTTATCAGCCCAAGCCTGAACGTTGTCCAGCTCTTGTTGCACGTGAGCATGGACTGCTTCATTATCTAAGGAGTTGTGAATGGAACTGAATACTGCAGTCATAAGTGAACACCTCCACTTCTGACCTTATGATGGGGGAAAGGTCATTGGTGAAGCAGCTGAAGATGGTTTGGCCTAGGACACTGCCCTGAGGAACTCCAGCAGCGATGTCCTGGGGCTGTGATGATTGAACTCCAACCACCACAACCATCTTCACAAATGCATTTATGATGCCACTATAAATTGGCAACTAGAGGAATTCTTGCCCCCAGTTAATGAGGCAAAAATGCGACACCATTACCGTACTTACCCCTCTGCTTGCAGTAACCAAACTGCACATCTTTATTCCTATTTCCCCATTAATATCCAGCACAGCCATGCATTTAACCTTCTTGTATCTGGATATTAAATGCACTTTGGCTCAACACATTTCAACATATGTTTGTAATTTGAGTACCAGATGGCTCCTACAGCTAGAAACCACAAATGTGGCATGGTGCCTTTTAATATACTTAGTACAAAATCCAAGGCCGCAAACACAACCATCACACAGAACAAAACTCTGCTGCTCCAACTGAACATTAGATTCTTTTGAAGCATTCAGATCACTTCAAATTCAGATCAAGATCAACTGCACAAAGGGTGTCTAAAATGAACAAACAACTGATAACAAGTGGGAGAGGCAGTGGTGACTTCCTGCATTTACTAAATATGTTGGTTACTTCCCTTTCTGGTTTTACAGTCCACTGCATATACTGGATAAATCGTGTTAACACCACGTTATAAACTGTGGGGGGCTTTATCTAAAAACCAGCAGGTTAAGAACATTTTAAGGTTTGCAGTTTCCTGCATTTAAATAATTCAAGGACACAAAAAACCTGTGACAGAAATGTTAATCACAGAGTCAAAGGGGGCAATTTTCCAGGGGGTCAGTGGACACGTTTAGTGGCGGGTTGGGTGGGGAAAAAAAATTTAGACAGCGAGTCGGGAATCCGCTGTCAACCCGCCGTTACACGCCTTTTCTAGATGTCGGGTCTGTAAGCGCTGAGCAGACCTGACACGCAGCAGCGGGCGAGGCAATTCAGGTCATTAACAGCCCATTAAGAACTATTTTGAACTCACCTTTGTTAGATCCGTGATTCTTTAAATAGGATGTTTCCCCAAGAACTACACGGATGCTGTAACTTAACAATCAACAGGTATTTACTGGAGTAGAGTAGTCTCAAGACTGAAGTACAGAAGCCTGCTCTGGCTTTATATACAGGTGTGGTCACTGCCGGTACTACAGTATACAGGAGCTGTAAAACAGTTCTCTCTTAAAGGTACATACAGAAAAATTCCTCCCCTTTTAGATTAACAGTACCATAACATTCATTTAACAATTAACATGCAACATTAACTGAAAATAGTCCATTTATAGATTCAGTCTTTGGGGCGGCTTCCTGATCCTTTCAGGATAGCGCCTTTCCTGAGGTTCTTGTTCTTGGTGCGGAGGCGATTCTGGCACCTTTTCGTTGGTTAGTTCATCGGTTTCCACTGCTACTGGTTCGGAGGTAGATGCTACCGGTATGTCGGATTCATCCCCAGGTACTCGAGACATGGGGTTGACTCGTTCCTGTGACGCTAAGATCTGATCGACGTGGCGTCTCACAATGTTCGCCCCGACATCCACTGTGTACATTAATGGCCCCTGCCTTGTGCATATCGTTCCGGGTTGCCATTTCTCTGTTCGGTAGTCACGGACCAAGACTGGTTGTCCTACATTGAAGCTCCTTGTCGGCTTCTCATTGATGTGCTGGAATTGTTTATCCTCAACTTTTCTTCGCACATTGGGTCTGAGCAAATCCAGACGAGAGCTCAACCTTCGGTTAAAGAACATCATGGCCGGGGTCTGGTTGGTAACTGCATGTGTCGCATTTCTGTAGGCTAATAGGAAATTGTCCACCTTATGCTGTAGTGGAATTTCATCATCGCACATGGCCTTTATCACCTTTTTAAAGGTTTGTACGAACCTTTCAGCCAATCCATTTGTGGCTGGATGATACGGGGCGGATGTGTAATGCCTTACCCCATTCCTTCTCATAAATTTTCGAAACTCTTCGGACACAAACTGTGGTCCATTATCAGAGCAAATCTGCTCTGGCAAGCCGTTTCTGGCAAATATGGTCCGTAGGACTGCAATCGTTTCCTCTGTAGTGGTTGAGGACATTTTTATCACCTCAGGCCATTTCGAGTGAGCATCCACTGCTATTAAGAACATTGAGTCCGTGAATGGACCAGCAAAATCAATATGCACCCGTTGCCATGAGAGGAGGGCCACTCCCATGGGTGTAGAGGGGCATGTGGTGGTGCATTTTGGACTTTCTGGCATCCTGAGCAGCTCTTGGTTAGGTCCTCGATTTGTTGATCGATCCCCGGCCACCACACATAAGCCCTAGCAAGGCTTTTCATTTTCACCCCTCCCAGATGACGTTCATGAAGCTCATTTAGCACTCTCTCCCTTAACTTGGGTGGAATCACCACTCGGGATCCACACATCACTGTCCCCTGGCACACTGACAGCTGTTCTCTTCTGGATGAGAATGCTGGCAACAGTGAGTCGCCATGTGTTGGCCATCCCCTCACCGTCAAATCATATACCCGAGACAGTGTCGGATCATTGCGGGTCTCCTTCTCTATATCCGCGTTCGTTACTGGCAATCGTTCAATTATTGACGAATAAAATATCTCGATAGGGTCCACTGCTGGTGCTTCCTCCACAGTAGGCAGTGGCAGGCGTGGTAGCCCATCAGCGTTTCCATGCTGTTTCGTGCCTTTATATTCTATTTCATATTGATTCGCCCCTAGAAACAGGGACCATCTTTGTAACCGTTGTGCAGTCATCACTGGAACGCCCTTCTTAGGATTAAAGATGGAGACAAGTGGTTGGTGGTCAGTCAGCAAGGTGAACTTCTGCCCATGCAGATAGTGGTTGAATTTTTTTAGTCCCCATACTAGGCTGAGGGTCTCCCTGTCAATCTGGGCGTAGTTGCGCTCGGCTGAGGTTAGTGACCGAGACGCAAAGGCTACTGGCCTCTCCAACCCGTCTGGGAATTTGTGCGACAGCACCGCTCCAATACCATAGGGTGATGCATCACATGCCAAACGAATTGGTAGTGCTGGGTTGAAATGGGCCAACACCTCTTTTGATGTGATCAATTCTTTACACTTCTGGAAAGCTCGTCTACGTTTGTCATTCCACTTCCATGGCACCCCTGTTTGCAGTAGGGTGTTCAGTGGGTGTAATACCATGGACAAATTTGGTAAGAACTTATGGTAGTAGTTTACCAGCCCGAGGAACGACCTCAGTTGTGACACATTTTCCGGTGCTGGAGCCTTGACTACTGCCTCAATCTTTTCAGGGGACTTATGTAACCCCTCTTCATCGATGACGTGGCCATAATACGAGATCTGCTTCTGGAAAAACTCGCACTTGTGGCGATTAGCTCGTAGCCCATATTCCTTTAATCTGGTGAGCACCTTCTCCAAGTTGGCGAGGTGATCACTGTCATTTTCGCCCGTGACCAGGATGTCGTCCAAATAACACTGGGTCCCTGGAATCCCTTGCAGGACTTGATCCATCGCCACTTGCCAAATAGCCGGAGCCGATGCTACCCCGAACACCAGCCGGTTGTATTGATAGAGACCTTTATGAGTGTTGATTGTAAGGTATTGTTTCGAGGCTTCTTCTACCTCCATTTGCAAGTACGCCTGGGCTAGATCAATTTTGGTGAAGCGTTTACCTCCAGATAGCGTGGCAAAAATATCCTTAATTCGTGGAAGCAGATATTGTACCGTGTGAAGGACTGGGTTCACTGTCACCTTAAAATCCCCACAGATGCGGACCTTCTTTGGTTCCCCAGGCGTATTACTCAATGACCTCTTCATTACAGGAATGATGGGTGTAGCCCACTCGCTCCAGTCTACTTTGGACAGTACTCCTGAACGTTCCAACCCTTCCAGCTCTGCTTCGACGGCTGGTCTGATCGCATAAGGCACTGGTCTGGCCTTAAGAAACTTTGGGCTTGCATTTTCCTCTATTTTAATCGTTGCTCTTATGCCTTTTATTGTTCTGAGTCCCTCCTGGAACACTTCTTTTGCGTCAGTTAGCATTTTTGACAGTCGTCCAGGTGTGACATCGTCATCCTTTTTGGCCTCACCCTTCAGCGCCTGTATGGAATGCCAATCCAATTGTATCTTTCGGATCCATTCACGTCCTAGCAGTGGTGGTCCTCCATCTGGCAATACATATAAGTCCATTTTAGGTATTTCCTGGCCTTTGTATATCACTTTCCCCCTTATTTTTCCTTTGGGGTAGACTTTTTGCCCTGTGTACGTCTTCAAGACAATCTCTGTAGCTTTCAAGGGTATATGTGAAAATAGCCGCTTGTATTCCCTTTGGTTAATTACTGTTAGGGCGGATCCTGTGTCCAATTCCATTTTCACTTGGACTCCGTCTATCTTGAGTGTAACCCAGATAGCCTGGTGATCCTCCATTTTGGTTACCTTATGTAGTTTCAGACAAACCAGCTCCTTGCTTCCGGAGTCTGTGTCACTTTTCTGTTCGTCTGAACTACTGTTCATCACCTTGTGTACCTTTTTGTACTTCTCCTGTGGAGATTTCTTGCTGTTGGTTTTCTTCCCAGACCTGGAGACTCTTGCTATGTGTCCTGCTTTTCCACACTGTCTGCACACTTGGTCCTTGAACCAACAATCCTTCTGGTCGTGTGTTGTTCTGCCGCGGCGAAAACACTTCCCTGTTCCATAGGACATTTCATTGGTGCCATATTCTTGCGGTCTCCGTTGTATCTCTGCAGTGCCCCTTGCGGCTGCTTCGTGTGATACTGCCATACTGAAAGCCTTGTCCAGCGTAAGATCCTTTTCTGATAGAAGCCATTTCTGGATTCCTTCACTTTGAAGCCCACACACGAACTTGTCCCTTAACGTATCTGCTAGTCCCACTCCAAACTGGCAGTGTTTCGATAGCTTGCGCAGTTCCGTTAAGTACTCAGCATTGCTTTCGTCTTTGTGTTGGTTCCTTTTATGGAACTTAAATCGTTCTGCTATCAGCAGCGGTGTGGGGTTTAAGTGGTCCTGTAGGATTTCTACTATGGTTTCGAAATTCTTATTCACAGGCTTCTCTGGGGTTATTAGGTTTCGCAGTAACCCATAAGCTTTTGCACCCATGGAATTTAACAAAACCAGTGCTTTCCTAGCATCTGGCACTTCATTCGCCCTGCAGTACACCTCAATACGTTCCACATATGTCGCCCAATCTTTGACTTCATTGTCGAACGTAGAGATACTGCCACTCTTCGGCATCCCTGGGTGTGATTTAACTGTCAAAAATGGCGTCTCCCGCGCTTTCCCTTCTTCTCCGCTGGCACAAAATGGCGTCTCCCGTGCTTTCCTTTCTTCCCGCGCTCGCCCTTCTTCTCCACTGCGGCTTCTAAAAATGGCATCTCCCGCGCTCTTCCTTCTTCTCCGTGGCTCAATGGCATCTCCCGCGCTCTCCCTTCTTCTCCCTGCAGACACTGTTCAGCCCTTGAGCCCTGGCTGTGCTCTGCACGTTTTTTTTCTGTGCACCTTTCCCGTTTCCGCCGCTCGGTCCTGAACCCGGCTGCTGCTTTACCCTCTCTCACTCCGTTTTGTTTTTCCTCGACGCCGCTCGGTTTTCAACCCCCGGCTGCGCCCTGTGCGCTTCACCCTCTATCTTACCCCGTCGACGCTGCTCGGCTTTTTCTCTGCCGTCGGTCGGCTCCAGCCGCCGCTGTCCAGGAAGGGTCTGTGCTGTACCTGTCGTCAGTCTGTTGCTGATCGTTGTGGCTGGGGAACCAAGCCCGGCTCTCCACAGCCTCCCCTGCGATGTTCACTCTCTGCCAGACGCCTGGGCAGTTGCTCGTGGTCGACGCCCGTGTTTCTGGCCTCGACTTTCTTCCACCGCCCTCCCGGAGTGAATCCTCGAAGGGAAATGCAAAGTTGCAGGTAGATTCGAATCGACACTCGTCGCCACTGTTAGATCCGTGATTCTTTAAATAGGATGTTTCCCCAAGAACTACACGGATGCTGTAACTTAACAATCAACAGGTATTTACTGGAGTAGAGTAGTCTCAAGACTGAAGTACAGAAGCCTGCTCTGGCTTTATATACAGGTGTGGTCACTGCCGGTACTACAGTATACAGGAGCTGTAAAACAGTTCTCTCTTAAAGGTCGCCCACGGGGTCCACGCTGCTCGGGGATCATGTCGGGTAAGCAGGACGGGAGTTGAATGGCCATGGAATCTTCTCATTACTTGACAGCTGCAAATGTGCTATAAAAGCTCCCATCTCACAGCTGTTGTTTACTGAATTTGGAAGACAGATTGAGCTTTATGCAGGTTGCAAGTGTTTGGAGTAAACTTTCTATCCAGTGTCACCTCATTGGAATAACCTCTCTCACCATTGACAGATTGCTTCTGTCATCTCAACTTCACCTGCCATCTATTCCATCAGCATCAGCCCTTGAAACTATCTCACCTTGGTCCTCAGAATCCCAACATGATCAGCCCCAACATCAGCAGCACCAACCACACCAGCAGCACCAACAACAACACCAACCTTCTCCGCAATCAACTGATGCTGCACAGGACAGAGTGTACCTGACCACATTGCTGCCCGGGACACCAGGGATGGCCTCACCATGGCTAGATTTACTTCACTTGACGCTGTACACCCTGGCTGCCACATGATGCACCAGGTTGGCGCCACCCCACACCAACAACATAAAGCATCCCTACAATGCCCAACCCATTCCTTTCACACTCATCACTATTGCGGGAGATGCCGTTATGTTTCACCATTCATTGCAACTCACTAAGCCACTTCCAAATCTGTCCAAGAATGCAAAGTGTTGAAAATAAAGGTTTCAATTTTTGACACCACAAACCACAGCAGGATAAGGTTGAGTAAGGCTCTGCAGTAACGTTTCGTGATCTACTGAAATCATTGAAAGGTTTGCGCCACTGCAACCTGGTCCTCCTGATGACATCCCTGCTTGTGTACTCCTGTGCAATGTGCAACCAGGCTGTGTTGGTCTCCTGGGGAGGTCTCTTCTGCCCATTGGAATGGAAGAGGACCTTCCTGCGTGCAGTGACTCCCTCCATAAACATATGGAGGGAGCCATGGGAGAGCCTTGGTGTAGCCCCGCACCTGTGTGCAGTGCTTGTCTGTGTTTGCAGCCCCTCAATGCTGTAGAACACTGACAGCACAACTGTCAAAATCAATTTGCGCATGGCCCCTTTAAGGAAACTGCCTGGTGACGTGTCATCAAATGACGTCATCAGACCCACTTCCTTCAATTGGCCGGCAATCGCACTGGGCGGGCTTAACAAGCCCAATCAACGTAAAATCATTCTACAGAGTGGGCTGGAACCAGCAGCGGGGTCGGGACCCTCCATCTATGTCACTCACCACGGACCCGCCGAGGTAGGGGAAATCACGGCCAAAGTGTAAAATTGACCCTCTAATCATGGGTCACCATAGCCTGGAAATTACTGTCACAATGTTTACCATGAATGCTGTACATGTTTGTATTATCTTGACTGCTCTCTTATTTTAACAGAGACACTGGGGGAATTTTTACTCCCCGATATGCTGGAAGTGGGGGGTGGGGGCAGTCCGGTAGCATGTGGGAAACCCAAAAATCTGGGTTTCCCCGCACGCTGTGGAGATTTCACTCCACAGTGTGTGCCTTTTGTCAGTGACAGGTTCCCTGCCCGGAAGTCAGCCTGATTGACAGGCTTGGTTTCCAGTCAGGTGGGATGTACTCCGGAGGAGGCCACAGGACCGGGTAGGTCTGATCTCCGGCCCCGGGGGACGGAGGGATCCGATCCCAAGGAGGGTCTGATTCCCTGACCCCGAGGGCGGGGGTCTGATCCCTGACCCCAGGGGTTGGGGGAGGGTTGCATGGGGGGGTGGTCTGATGGTGAGGGAGCTTGGGAGACAGGAGGATGCACTCCTGCTCCTCCTGGCCCATAAGGAGTGCTCCCCGAGGTTGTGCTCACCTCATCAGGTCTCCCGAGGCCCAGAAATCCCAGTCGGTCACTGTAATACCTGCATAGCAGGTTAAATCCGAGGCTTCCAGCCTCATTGACATATTCAAAATGCCAACCCGCCTCCTGGGTGGATAGTTATTTATGAATTAAAGAAATTGATTGCTTAAAAATCATATTGGAATTAAGTAAATGTTTAATCATTATAAGTAACATGTAAATTGTTGGAGTGGATTTTTACTTCAGTGAGTTCAAGCATGTCAAGTGGTTTGGTTTAAAATGTAGCAGAAATATTATTTCTGTGATAAATCTTCAATTGCTTGTTTTAATAAATGTTTGCAAGGTGTTTTTAAGAGCGAATGCAACAAGTTTATAATAGTTATGTAAAAGGAACCAGAGCTACAAAGGGTAATGGCAGATATAGCATTAATGAATATGATAATATAGGAAACTCTCGATTTACCAGCACCCAAACAACCGGAAATCTCGGTTAACCGGCAAAATTCAGGAGTAGGTTCAGTTAAGTTTTTCTTCATATTAGTGGCCGTTTCTTGATTCTTGGCTGTGTAATCGGGGGTTCCTGCACTTCTTGCTAAGCAACAGGGACGCTTGGTCTGTGGCCGGGCTTCTTGCACCTGTTGCTAAGCAACAGGAAAGCCTGGATTTGTTACTGTGTGCGGAGCTCTCGTACCTTTTAACTATAACTCTCTGTAATCCGGATTTTTTGATAAACCGGCACCACGCCGGTCCCGTCGGTGCTGGATAAAAAAGAGTTATGGCCCCTCGAGCCTGCTCTGCCATTCAATAAGATCATGGCTGATCTTTGACCTCAACTCTACTTTCCTGCCCGATCCCCATATCCCTTGATTCCCCTAGAGTCCAAAAATCTATCTATCTCAACCTTGAATATACTCAACGACTCAGCATCCACAGCCCTTTGGAGTAGAGAATTTCAAAAATTCACAACCCTCTGAGTGAAGAAATTCCTCCTCATCTCAGTCTTAAATCGCCAACCCCTTATCCTGAGACTATGCCCCCTAGTTCTAGACACTCCAGCCAGGGGAAACAACCTCTCCACATCTATCCTGTCAATCTCCCTCAGAATCTTGTATGTTTCAATGAGATCACCCCTCATTCTTCTAAATTCCAGAGAGTATAGGCCCAATCTACTCAATCTCTGGGCGGGGGTGGAGAAGCCGAGGTCCACCCTTTGTAGTACAATGTGTTCTTCATGAATCAATGGATGGGTGCATAGGCTTGTTAAATTCAAACTACTTGATCAGTTGACTTCCCACATCCCTCCAATCTCCTCACTATGTGATGTTTTGTTACCTCGGTTTCAGGAAAGGCTTTATTATATCTCTTCCTCCAGCTGTGTACTTCCCTTTATAAAGCATAACTGACAGATGACCTTATCAACAGAAGTTTGCAGAGTGTTATTTCCAATTACTTGTATACTGAGTGAAACCTTATTGCCTGAAAGGAAGGAAAGAAAAGGATATTATTTTCAGTTGGTTAAATACATTTTTGAAAAGCTCACTGATGTACCCTGCACAACCACATTCAGGTACAACCTTTACTTTGAGTGGAGGAGTGGAGTTTTTATTCACCGAAGCGAGGCACTCTAATACAGTAAAATGCAAGTTTCTCCCTATGCTTTTCCTCTTAAGTAGTTGCCGAGTCTTCCGTGGCATCTGGCAGCCATCCAGTACTTCACCAAAGTGCCCAATCACCGTGTGCGAGAGTAGACAGTGAATGTCATCAGGCTTTTTGACAGTGGGAAGCATGACACTGATGCCTGATCCTGTTCTCACCTGCATCTATCAGTACTTTCCAGCAAGTTCACCGAGTGATGATCAGGAAACCCTGGTTAACTCAGCACAGATAAAGGATCGAATATTAGACTATGGTTCATCTGGTTTGCTGCCACCCCACATCAGGCATTTGGCCAATAAGCTTTTAGAAGGGCAGTTCTGAAACGGAAATGTTTACTAATTTTCTCATATCAAATTCTTTGAGATCCTGTGCACAGATACAGATCACAGCACCCCTAAAGTGCTTCAAATATGTGCCTTAACCCAAATCTAAGAGGCACATATTGTAACTGATATTTCTATTTACCACATTGGCATTTACAATGTGGCTACTTTGACTGATGCTTTGTGCTGTGAATTTGTAGTTGATTGGATTGGATTGGATTATATTAGATTAGATTAGATTAGATTAGATTAGATTAGATTGAGTGTACATCAATGAATAAGGTGAGGACAAAGATCAAGGTGTAATAGTTGATCTATCATTCAAAGCTTACTGCAGTAAAATAGGAACATAGGAATTGATGGACAAAAAAACACCACGGTCCATCTAATTCGCTTTCTACCATCCTGGTGGTCACATGATACAATGATAATGGAGCTGTTAACTAATCATAGCAACCAATCTCTATCAATTAGTCTAGAACAGACCCAGTGGTGAAGAGCTTTGGGAACCATAGGTCCAAAGTTGCCTTTTCCTCCCAATCATGTTACACTTACCACATGTCACGTCTCAAATTATTTGTATACTGTATCCCAAAATGTTATTTTTTGAAAGAAATCTATGTAATTTGCATTTGAATGAATCAATACTAACTGCTTCCACCGTCTCCCGAGGGAGTCTGTTCCATAGATTGACCACTCGCCTGTCTGTGGGTATAAACAGATTGACAGAATGCAAATTCAAAGTTTTTTTCATATGCAAGACTGTCCAATACTGAGGCACTCTAAGGCATTACTGAGACCACCCTTGGATCCCTTTGTCTGCTTTAGGTAATCATATTCATGACAACATTTTTGCTGGTCTAATTAGTGCCAGTGAACCCAGACTGGTTTCCTTTACAGAAAGTAAGCAACCAAGACAAATTACTTCAGGATATCCTGATACTTGGGTCACTAGAACATCATGGTGCAATACATAACCACACCTTTCTACACAACTCTGCAGATTGGAAATCTGATATCAGAACACTCAATGATAGATAAACCTGAGCCATTTTTCATTGGAAAGACAAAGAAATCCATAGGATCAATTTCCATTTAAATAATTCCTTCCCCCCATTATGTGTCCTGTTGTTTAAAACACAGTCCTACCTTTCAGCAGAGAAATATTCTGCATTGTGTCAAGCTGGTGAGCATGGGGTGAATATGGACCTGCTCCAACAACATCAGAGGGAAGCCTCACATCATGTCCATGCCACTGGTTCTTAGTTTGTGTAATAACAGTGCTTTTAGTCTGAAGTAGCCCAGCTGAGTTCTGCTGTTAGCAAATATGGTTTGCAAAACAAATCTTAAGTTTTCTTTAACAGTTAATATGAATAATTTAACAGCATTGTACTTATTTAAGTGAAAGTGAAAGTGTGCCCAAATTTGCTGCCGCATGTCCTACATTACAACAGTGGCTACACTCGACAGTGCAGCTGGTGTTTTAATTATAATATGTAAAATGACATTGTACGACGTTAGAGCCTTTGAATTGGTATTCCTGCATGCCCTAGATATGATACAGTGGATTCAGCAGGGCAATGGCTAAATATCAATCAACAATAGAAGGTATTTAATGATGCCATTGTCAAAGCCAAATCCATTATTTCCACTGGATTCTCAGTTCTGATTCCTCTACCAAAATAGAAGTTTTCCACTTCAGCAACTACTCCAAGTTATCTGGGTGGTCAATTTGAGTGACAATCTCCCAAGAGAGACTTTCTATAAATATGCAATGACATTATTACTTCAGACAGCTCTACAATCTCCAGTTGAGGTAAGCTGAGTGCACAGCGTCACGAGCAGGAGATTGGATTTTAGACATGAATCTGTTTGCAGGATGTTAAAACCATGAGGTAACCTCATGGGAAAGTTCACTCCTTTAAGTGAAGGCAATCTTTAGTAAAGAGAAATTATTATAAGAAGCTACAACACTACCAACAATCCAAGTCTCAGGGCTGCTGGAGGTACAGCCCACATGAGCAGTTCTGTCCAAACATTTTTGTCTCTAGTATGCACTAAAATAACCTTAATAATTACATCTAGTAGAAGCACATCAATCATAGAATGATAGAATCAATCATAGAATCATAGAATGATACAGCACAGAAGGAGGCCATTTGGCCCATCGTGTCTGTGCTGGCTCTTTGAAAGAGCTATCCAATTAGTCCCACTTCCCTGCTCTTTCCCCATAGCCCTGCAAATTTTTCCTATTCAAGAATATATCCGATTCCCTTTTGGAAGTTACTATTGAATCTGCTTCCACCACCCTTTCAGGCCGTGCATTCCAGATCATAACAACTCGCTGCATAAAAAAAAATTCTCCTCCTCTCCTACCGGTTCTTTTGCCAATTATCTTAAATCTGTGTCATTTGTTACTGACCCTCCTGCCCGTGGAAACAATTTCTCATTATCTACTCTATCAATACCCCTCATAATTTTCAACATCTCTATTAAATCTCCCCTTAACCTTCTCTGCTCTAAGGAGAGCATTCTCAAGGAGAAAAAATTCTGCACAATTTTTTCACATTTTCATTAAAAAATGGCTCTTGGCAAATTAATTTAACAATGTGAAGAAATTGGCAGAGTATTTTTAATGTACTGATTAATACTTTTGTATAAGATCCCTTTTGCTCTTTTTTAATGATGAAGTTTGCCCACTTTACCTTATATGACTTTAAGATTGGTTAAAGTTATGAACAGAGGAGTTTTACACAAATATATTAATCCGTGTGCTAAAAGTAACAGTCAGCAGAATTCTAACCCATTCCTTCCTGAATAGATTTTTTGTTAAACATTTAAAGAACAACAGCAACTTGCAATTATGTAGCGCCTTTCAAAGCTTTCAAACGTCCCAAAGTGTTTCACAGAGGCATAATCTAAAAATTGACACCAAGTGAAAAAAGGACATATTAGGAGGGGTGACTAAAATCTTGCTCAAAGAGGTAGGTTTCAAGGAGGAAAGAGAGGTGTCAAGAAAAGGGGGTTAGGGAGGGAATTCCAGAGTGTGAGGCCCAGGCGGCTGATGGCACACCTGAAAATAGTGGGCCGAAGGAAATGGGGATGCACAAGAGGCCAGAGGAATATCAGAGGAATGGAGAGTTTGGGGGGAGGCTTGCAGGGCTAGAGGGGGTTACAGAGATAGGAAGAGGCAAGGTCATGAAGAGATTTAAACATAAAGATGAGAATTTTAAATGTGAGGCGTTGGGGGTCCAGGAGACAATGCAGATTTACTCAGTGGCTTTTCTTGGTGGTTGGGTGTTTTGGAACTTATGGACAATTGAGAATTCAATCAGAATGCATCTGCAACAATACTTTGGACTCATCTTTATTAAATATGTAACGTAATATTCAATGTGCAGTGTATCACTCCAGCTGTGGAGAGCACAAATTGCATCTGTGATGGAGGAAGCCAGACATAGAAAGGCTTACCTCTGACAGAGGCCCTTTAGCTTATTGTAGCCAACATCAGGGAGCTGTTAAATGCCCAGCATAATTATGAATGCAGCCATCAAGAAACCAGTGGGTCCAGCAGGTGTCAGCAGTGATCTCTAAGAGGAATGAACACAGAAGAGCCAATTTTAACTCTGCCCATCTGGTGAGAACGGGGTAGTAGTGGCCCCAAAATGCTGCACATACCACTCCGTTCCTGAAATGATCCCGTCCGCCATCATTTTGCCAGGGGCCTTCATAAGGGCAGCCCGGGCACCTGCCTGAAGAAAGCAGAAGTCTCATTAAAGATGCAAATCAAGGTTGTATGATGTACATTGGAGCCCGATTACAATTTCGAAGTATAAATGGGCGGTGCACCCGGCACACATTTGTACACGCGAGTGAGCGGCCTAAACAGTGGCCCTGGAGACCGCTCAGAAAACAACCAGGAAATATCTAATTTTTGTTTTGGTGCAGCCGGGAGAACCAATAATGCTCCTCTTAGGCCCATAAAAAAAAACTGGGCCACTGTTGGACCATCCGAAGAACCCCACCCTCCCCCGCAGAGGGACCTTTCCCCCATCCCCCACCCCTCCGGCTCCGACTGTCAGCCAGCTCAATGTGGGAGCTGACTGATTTCTCCTCCCAGAACTGGTGAACTGAAACGGGCCACCCATTTGGCACTCGCTGCTTGCCGGCGGAATGTTAATGAGTCTTGGGCCTCTAAATGGCTCGGGCCTCCTGCGAGCAAGAACATGCGGGCGGTGGCGCAACCCACCTGCTGCCTGCCCGTTCTCCATTGGCAGTAAAATCGTGTCTGCTATCCATTGCGCCTACAGACAAAGTTCTCTGATTTGAAAAGTGCCTGGGTAAGCATTGTCAGCAGACTGCCAGGTATCTTGCACTGCCAAGTATGGTTCTGTGTATCAATTACCTCACCTGTCTATAAATGTCTGTCCAAGGTGTCAGCCATACTTTCCTGAATAGTTTCGGCATAAGACTTTTGTTAATCCAAATTTATCCACTATTGTGCTGAAAGCAGAGCAGATAAGAGGATATTTCAGAAGTACTACAACAGGCCACAAGAGGTAGATTTAGAGAAGGAGCTGGAAAAGATTGTTCACTTATATCCTTAATATATACATAGTACTGGAAATCTTAAAATACTTTGCTTTTCTAACTACAGCTGGCAAAGTATTTGACATTTTATTCTACTGTGTCTACCAATATGTACATTATTACATAGCCTTCCCTGGTTTCTGCAAAATGCATTTCTTAAAATCTATACTAATGGGAGAGAACTGATGGTGACACACAGCAAGTGAAGCCCCTTATCTACTATAAGGACACCATTATGGAGATCATGGCCTAGAAATTCGGTGGTGCCGCGTTTGGGGCGCCAAGCTCGCCTGGGCACCGGAATTTGCGCTCCGGCCAGAGCCGCTTGCGCCCTCCCGATATTCAGTGGGAGCGCCCCAAGAGGGACTTGGGGCACTGCTCGAGGCTCCCCGCATCCCGCTTGGGGCGCTCAAACTGAATATCGCCGCGCTACGTGCCACAGCGCCACATGCTGTGGCACGGCGCGCTGCTGTACTGCAGGCCTTCCTCCCCTTCTTAAGGGGTAGGGGCCTGCACCAGCGCGATCACCGATCGCGAGTGCCAGCAAAAGAGCCCGACACCGAGGAGAAGTGCCGGGCTTTTGGGACACAGCCGGCACTGCCCGGGGGGTGGATCAGGAGGCCGGGGAGGGCGGCGCGAGGAGGTGCTGGCAGGCGGCCACCGGAAAAAATGGCCACCCCGCACCTCCACCTTAATTTGCGCCACTACCGCCACAGGTAGGCCCTGTGAACCGGTCGCGATTTGCGACCGGCGTTACAGAGGCGGGCGCGACCAAATATTGCGATCGGGGCAGGAGCAGGGCGCTGCACACACCAATGACGTCATCGGTGGCGGCGCAGCGCTACAAGTTAACGCCGCCATTAGCGCCCCGCTAAATATCGCGGGAGGCGTGGCCAGTGGTGCTAAAGCCACTGAGTGCCCTCTTTGGGCGCTAACTGGTGGCGCAGCCCACTGAATTTCTAGGCCCATGGGTTTAGAGGCTCTATAGAGCCTGGATCCTGCTAAAGTTTTTATAGATAACAGTACTCTCAATTTATGCAATGATAATTCCATTTGTCCGCTGTGGCAATGGTTAAGACTCTTGTCAGCCTATTAACAGTGTTTATGTTTTTCCTGCGGTACACAGCATGCACTGTCAGCGCAGTAGCAATATTGCCCACGTGCTTATTCTACACAATCTTTTGTTCAACAAACAGCCTCAAGTCCAAAAGAAGGAACGCAGTCCAGCAGCACTGCAACAATCACGTCAGCAATCTGCATCAGGTGAAATGGCCATAAATGCTTCTGAGATTCTTGAAGAGTTTGAGGAGGGACTACACAAAGTGCTCCCCAGCTATTCAAACAGGAAGACCAAATCCAGCATTGGCTCCTAAGAGATATGGCTAGTGGCATCTCTGTGTAAACCCCCATGAAAGGGCCTGCAGTGACACTCAATCGTTAGGTAGAGAAATAATAGAGCAGACCTTTGGCTTGTTAACATAGTTCCAATGTTTGAACCATTTTTGTGGTGCCTCCCAGTATGACCCAGAACAAGTTGTCAGATAATTGTAGTACGTTGCATTCCATTAAAAGAGCCATGTGGTTCTGAAGAGGAGCAGCAGCATGGTCAACCCCAGGAAGAGGATGTGGATGAAGATGAAAATCCCTTCGAGCATACCAGCTAGTGCTCAGAGAGAAACAGAGGGCAAAATGCAGAAATTTGTAAAAAAATATTTTAATCAAAGTCGCCCGACTGTTCTCTGCATTTTATGCACAAAAAAGCATGTCTGCTTAGAGGGGTCAGGCACTGCAGTGTACAGTTCTTAAAAATCACTGGGTAAAGGTCAGGCATTACATCACAGAGTAAGAGGAGAAATTGGGGGGCTTATCAGCCCAGGTGGTTTGTTCCAAGTTCAGCCAGGCAGCTCATGAACAGCACTGACCAAGGCCTGCGAAACGAATAACCGTCTTCTCTCCTGAAGGGACACAAACCTGAGGATTCAGCAGAATTAAAAATTGTAAAAAGAGAATTTCTTTTTATTCATTCATGTGATGTGAGCATCACTGGCAAGGCCAGCATTTATTGCCCATCCCTAATTGCCCTTGAGAAGGTGATAGTAAGCTGCATTCTTGAACCGCTGCAATCCATGAGATGAAGGTACTCCCACAGTGCTGTTAGGAAGTTCCAGGATTTTGACCCAGTGACGATGAAGGATTGACAATATATTTCCAAGTCAGAATGGTGTGTGACTTGGAGGGGAACTTGGAGGTGTTCCTATGCGCCTGCTGCCCTTGTCCTTCTAGGTGGTAGAGGTCGCGGGTTTGGGAGGTGCTGTAGAAGAAGCCTTGGCAAGTCGCTGCAGTGCATCTTGTAGATGGTACACACTGCAGCCACGGCACGCCGGTGGTGGAGGGAGTGAATGTTTAAGGTGGTAGATGGGGTGCCACTCAAGCGGGCTGCTTTGTCCTGGATGGCGTCGAGTTTCTTGAGTGTTGTTGGAGCTGCACTCATCCAGGCAAGTGGAGAGTATTCCATCGCACTCCTTACTTGTGCCTTGTAGATGGTGGAAAGGCTATGGGGACTCAGGAGATGAGTCACTCACTGCAGAATACCTAGCCTCTGACCTGCTCTTGTAGCTATGCATTTATGTGGCTGGTTCAGTTAAGTTTCTCATCAATGGTGACCCCCCAGGATGTTGATGGTGGGGAATTCGGCGATGGTAATGCCATTGAATGTCGTGGGAAGGTGGCTAGACTCTCTCTTGTTGGAAATAATCATTGCCTGGCACTTGTGTGGCGCGAATGTTACTTGCCCTTATTAGCCCAAACCTGAATGTTGTCCAGGTCTTGCTGGATGCTGGCACAGACTACTTCATTACTTCAACATCTATTTAAAGTTAAAAAATATGGCAGAACAGTTTGAAGAAAACCACAATACTCCAGTGTATGTTTTGCAAAACACTTTATTGATAGGATAGCCAGTATGACTCCATTATATTGTTCTAAAAAGATTTATGTTGATGAAGGCAGAAGTCTGATAAGCAAAATAACTTGTACAAACAATAGGGATTATAAAGAGCCATTAGAAGCCTGGCTTTATGCCAGTTGGAAAAATTACTGTTGCCATTAAAATGACAAGTATATTCAGTTGATAATTCTTTACTTCAATCGTAATCCACTCCCGAAGAACTGCATTGCCCAGCTCATAAAGCTGGCTCAAAGGTAAGTGAAGGAAGAAAGAATTTGCATTTACCCAGCAAATTTCACAACCTCAGGATGCCCATAAAGCGCTTCACAGCCAATGAAGCACTTTTGAGCTGCAGTCATTGTTGTAAAGAACTGTGGAAGCTAACTTGGACACAGCAATGTCCCACAAACAGATACATGAGCGGATCATTTGTTTTTGAGGTTGTTGGATTGCACACCAGGAGAACGCCCCTGCTCATCTTTGAAAGGTGCTGAGGGATCTGTTACGTCCACCTGAGAGGGCAGATGTGACCGCGGTTTAGTGTCTCATCCAAAAAACGGCACCTCCTAGTGGCACACTCCCTTTGGACTGCACTGATGTGTCAGCCTAGATTTTACGCTCGGGAAGCTGGAGTGGGTCTATAAACCCACAACCTTCTGACTCAGAGGTAAGAGTACTACCACTGAGCTAAGTCTGATACCTTGGCTCAGTGGTAGCTTTCTTGGTTAGTTAATATATTTGACATGATGATTGGATCCAGCCGTTTCACCAATCTCTGGTTACTTTCTATCCTGAGGCGAGCCTGAGACAGAAAGAGCTCCACTCTTGTAGCTGATCATGCCCTATATAAATCTTGTTCTGTTTTAGGCCAATACGTGTCTGAAATTGTTCCATGCCTCAGCAATGAAATTCTTGGTCTTTATGGACACTAAAAACTATTTTTTAAAAGTTGGATTTAGACATGCTGCTGGATCTGCTGAGGTCCTGAGACAATACATGTGCAGAGTTGCTAATCTGATACCATCTGATGAGTCTTGAGCATTGGGTTGTGGTGAACCATTAATGCCAAGAGACTACATCATTTCAGATCAACTGCATCTTAAGTAAATGTAATAGAAATTAGTAGAAACAGGACAAAGACAAATATAACGGTTATAAGGAGCCTTTGGGTCCTTAGAGGATATGAAGCAAAATGGAGCATACATACACAACAGTGGTTTATTTTATAATTTCAACACAAATTATCATTGAAATACTTTTTTAAGGGACAGAGGTTTGCAGGACTTAATCTCTGTTGATTCCCCTTCCCTTCTTAAAGGCACTGTCCCAGATACAACACTTCCTTAAGGATGAGTGACAGGTCCATTATTTGTCCATTGGTCTGATAATAACATTTTTGAAACCCTTCACATCTTTCAGTTTGTTGCAGTCGAAATCCACAGCCAGTTTCCTCAGGCCTGATTTCTGAGGGGTGAAATTAACCCTCACCTTCACTTCCTGGCCCGGAGCAATTGACTTTATCCTGAAACAAACAGAGGAAAGTTAGCAGATGTTTTTATTCATTCATTTCAATGTGTGGTATCCATTATTGAGTTGGTAATTTTTCTAATTTTTCAAAAAGTTGTTTCCAGGCTTACTGATTAGGAGCAGGGAATGCAGGACCTGTTTGGTTGGGTGAGGGGGGGAGGGAAGACAGATATGGACATGCATACAATCGCAGTAATGTCACACAAAATACCTTACAATGCTATCTCTCTTGGAGTCAGCATTCTAATGTGCTCCTATACAGATACAGAGTGGCAGACATCATTGGTGGATTAAAGCGTAATGGCCATTCTAATTTTGGTACCATCTGATCTGCCAAACATGCCCCCCTTTGATTTTTTTATTCGTTTGGCACAGTGGTAGCACTCTTGCCTCTGATCTAAAACGTTGTGGGTTCAAGCAGCACTCTCGGACTCTAGCGCTTGCGCACATAATCTAAGCTGATACTCTGATGGAGTACTGCATTGAAGGAGGTGCTGTCTTTGAGATAAGACTTTAAACCAAGGCCCTGTCTGCCTGTTCTGATGGATGTAAAAGATCGCAGAGCACTATTCAAAGAACAGGGAGCTCTCCTGGGCAACACTCCTCCCTCAACCAACACCATAAAAACAGATTCATTAATAATTTCTCTCATTTGTTCTTGATGTGATCTTATTGTGCACAATTTGGCTGCTGCATCTGTCTACAAAGCAAGATTAACTGTACTTCAAAAACAAGTCATTGGCGGTGAAGTGTTTGGGATATCCTGAGGTTGTGAAAGACACGTACATATTGCAAGTTCCTTCTTTCTTGCATAAATTCCTACAATGGGAGCAATATTTCCTCTAAGCTGTGCAGCCACGCAGTAATGGGAAAGGTCCCACACAGGCCGCTTACTGACTTCTCCATTGTAAATACCGGGCATGCATGGAAATTTAAAGGGACCATGCACTAAAAATGAAGGCTGCGCAGAGCAAAGCATAGCTTACAGGGAACATTGGAAAGGAATACTTGCAAATAAATGGCTCACTAAAAAATGACAGTGCACCTTTAAGAGCGCTTTTCCTGACAGCCAATAATCTTGTTGTCCACATTAAATGGGTAGACGCAACACTGAGTGGGTACATCAGAAAATAACAGGAAAGCAAGGGCCACAACATAATATTACACAGAATTACATACAATTTTATAGCACAGAAACAACTGATCTGTGCTGGTGTTCATCTTCCACACGAGCCTCCTCCCACCTTACTTCATCTCACCCCATCAAATTATCTTCATCTGGGTTCTGTTTCAATATGCAACGAAACTCTTGCATACTCTTTGCGAGAGCAAACAGCAGCAGAGGGAAACCAGGTGGCATTTTGTGTAGTTACGAATGGGAAGCCAGCAGTTTGGGAATCTGCCTTTTTCTGTCCTCACTTGGGGGGGAATTTTGCCAGCCCTGGGGAGGCAGGTATGCAGGAGGGACTGCTGGGAAAATGGCAGAAACTGGGAGCGGGTACCGACTCCGCTCCCAACCCGCCTCCGCGCCATCTTCCCAGGAGGCGGGCCCCTGAGTCACACAGGGACTCGTCTCCTCGAGGCGGGAAGGGGATTAGAGCCAATTAACTGCCTGTTAACAGGTAGTTAACAGGCAGTTTTGAGGTATATCCACACTTTACCCTGCAAATGTGGGCTTCCCGACAGCTGTGAACTTTGCCAGGGTCAGCGAGGCGAGCAGTGGGTCTGCGGGTGAGAGGGATCGAAAAGTCCGCTGTAGAGGTGAGTGATGGGTGCAAGTGTGGAGAGGTAAGTATGAGAGGTGAGTGTAAAGTGTTGGAAAAAGTTTCCTTACCTTTGTTTCTTCCTGCAGGCTTCAACTTTTGAGGATCCGGAGGTGCCTCATCTCAACGGCAGAGATGACATAATGGCTGCTGCATTCTCAGATGCCATCTGCTTTCTGCTGAGGAGAGAGGTTTTGGTGAGCCCGCTGTGCAAGGGCTCACCTTATAAAAGAGATTGTCAGTGTTTGACAGCTTCTCAAAGCTGTTAAACGCTGACAATTCATCTGTCAAAAAATTTTCAACAGATGAAACGTCATACGCTAACGTCCTCTGTCACCGGCTGGTAAGCCCGCAGGCTTAACAAGATCAATGAAAGGAAAATGCAGGAAACACAGCTCCTAATAGTGGGTTGGTCAGTCATCATTGGGGGCAGGACTGAAACCCAAAAACCAGCAGTCCTGCCCCCAATGACAAAATCCAGCCCTTGATGTCTTACCACTGGCAGAACTGCTTCCACTGAGCAAAATGTGTACTCTTAAAGCTCCTTCTACCTTATTCTGAATCTAACTGCACTATGCCTGGCACTGAGTGCCGAAAATAGAAAATGTTCCGCTCTGCTTCACGGTTTAGAGAGGGTAAACATAGAACCATTTCAGCACAGAAGGAGGCCATTCAGCCCATCATGCCTGTGCCAACTCTTTGAAAGAGCTATACAATTAGTCCCAATCCCCTGCTCTTTCCCCTGCAAATTTTTCCTGTTCAAGTATTTATCCAATTACCATTTGAAAGTTACTTCCACTGCTATTTCAGGTTGTGAAAGATTGTTTTCACTGGTTGGTCAATCAGTAACAAAGAGTCATAGAGTCATAGAGTCATAGAGTAATACAGCACGGATAGAGGCCCTTCGGCCCATCGTGTCCGCGCCGGCCATCAAGCCCTGTCTAATCTAATCCCATATTCCAGCATTTGGCCCGTAGCCTTGTATGTTATGGCATTTCAAGTGCACATCCATATGCTTCTTAAATGTTGTGAGGGTTTCTGCCTCCACAACCCTTTCAGGCAGTGAGTTCCAGACTCCAACCACCCTCTGGGTGAAAAAGTTCTTTCTCAAATCCCCTCTAAACCTCCCGCCCTTTACCTTGAATCTATGCCCCCTAGTTATCGACCCCTCTACTAAGGGAAAAAGCTCCTCAGCATCCATCCTATCTATGCCCCTCATAATTTTGTACACCTCAATCATGTCCCCCCTCAGCCTCCTCAGCTCCAAGGAAAACAAACCCAACCTGCCCAGTCTCTCTTCATAGCTGAAGCGCTCCAGCCCTGGTAACATCCTGGTGAACCTCCTCTGCACCCTCTCTAACGCGATCACATCTTTCCTGTAGTGTGGCGACCAGAACTGCACACAATATTCCAGCTGTGGCCTAACCAGTGTTTTATACAGCTCCATCATAACCTCCTTGCTCTTATATTCAATGCCTCGGCTAATGAAGGCAAGTATCCCATATGCCTTTTTTACCACCTTATCCACCTGTTCCGCCGCCTTCAGGGATCTGTGTACTTGCACACCCAGATCCCTCTGACCCTCCGTCTTGCCTAGGGTCTTTCCATTCATTGTGTATTCCTTTGCCTTGTTAGTCCCCCCAAAGTGCATCACCTCGCACTTTTCCGGGTTAAATTCCATTTGCCACTGTTCCGCCCATCTGACCAACCCATCTATATCGTCCTGCAGACTGAGGCTACCCTCCTCGCTATTTACCACCCTACCAATTTTTGTATCATCCGCGAACTTACTGATCATACCCTTTACATTCATATCCAAGTCATTAATGTAGACCACAAACAGCAAGGGACCCAGCACCGATCCCTGTGTTACCCCACTGGCCACAGGCTTCCAGTCACAAATGTAGATTCAGCATATCAAGATGAACAAAAGGGGAAGTTTAATAAGCTTTTTTGTGCAAGTCTGCAATGTTTTACCACAATTGGCTATTGAGGCAGAGGTTATAGCATAACTTAAAAGGAACTTGGATAAATGTTAGAGAAGGAATAATATAAAAAGATACAGAAAAGGAGGAAATTTAAACTAGACTAGATGGCCTAGAAATTCAGTTGGGCGCGCCAGCCGTTAGCGCCTTAGGAGGAGTAGATCTCGAGCGCTAGGCGCTTAGCGCCCGGGCGCAGTGCGATCTGCGCCTCGCCCCAACTTCAGTAGACATTTAGCGCCGGCGCAAAGTCTTAGTGCGCGCCCTGCTGCGCGCGCAGATCATGACGTCATTTCGTCGTGCAACGCCCTTTGTGCGCCCGGAACCGGAACTTCACTCGCGCCGCCCCATTGTGCGCCGGGCGGCCCTAACGACTGTGAAGTGGAACGGTACACAGCCGAGGCGGGCCGCGGGGAGCGCAAATTAAAGGGCACTCCTGCAGTAGAAAAGGCAGCCGTTTTGCAACACTTTGTGAGAGACAAAGATGATGATGATGGAGGAGGAGGAGGAGGAGGAGGATGGTGGTGGTGATGGTGATGGTGTGCCGGTACCACATAACAAACTGATGGAGAGAAGCCCTCCCCAACAACACAAATACAGCAGTCTCGAATCCACCCTCCCCCTTTAAGAGCTCACCGGAGCCAGAGTGTCTGCCGTCAATCAGCAGCTCGCCGCACCTGCCCTGCGCCCACCTTCCGGTGTTAGCGCCCGGGCCGCCGGCTTAGCGCCTAAAGAGAGCCGTGCATCGCCAGTTTTAGCGCTCAAGCAAACTCTTAGGGTGAAGCTAATGAATATCGGGGAAGTGGCCTCGAATTTGCACCGGGCGCAAACTTCAGCGGCCGCCCGACTTCACCGCCCCAAAAGTGGCTATAATGAATTTCTAGGCCGATAGCTCTAGTTAAAGAGCTGACACCAGCACGATGATGGGCTGAATGGCCTCCATCTGTACTGTAATTTCTATCACCCTACCTATGAGCACAAGAAAATCATTAGCAAAATTAAGAAATTATTTTTAAGAATTGAGGGGGGAAGGCACTGCAGCAATTGGAATTATGTGAATTGATAAAAATGCAGAAATGTGACATTAATAATGGAGAGATAATGACCTTAGAAATTAGTGTTGATGCTAACCTATTTAATTTGAATGGTTAACACCTCTTAATAATAGGGGACAGAAGGATGTCATATGATTGTGTTAAGTGTTCATCCCCTGATATCACCAGTTGTAATTTCTAGGATTATACGACACTATTATATATGACCGATCAGCTAAACCCATAGAATGGAGATTGACCTGGGAGCTTCCTGACCTCACCTTAGTTCCACACTGGACGGTGTCTTTATTCACTGAGCCATTGGGGAGTTAATTGTGTGTGGATGTATTCTAACTGCTTAGATGTTGATGAATTGAGTGGTAGACAAAGAAAGAAACATAGCACCTTTCATGACCTCAAAATGCCACAAAGCGCTTTACAGCCAATGAAGTACTTTTGAATTCTAGTCACTGTTGTAATGCAGGAAACACAGCACCTAATTTGCACACAGCAAGCACTCACAAACAGCAATGAGATCCCTCCCACTTGGCAGCTGTCCTTCATTTTGCCAGCGCAATTCACACCCCATCTAGAGCCATCCTTTGTTCCTTAACCTGTCCTATTACCACCTCCTCTCGCCTTGAATATCTCTTAATGTCTCTCAACGTCTCTTAATCTCTCCTGCTTTCTATCCTATCACTGACCTTCCCTTTTGTTCTTTCATCCCCTCCCCCTTTTCCCAGCCCCCAAACCTGCTTTCCATTTCCTGCTTTTTTCCAGTTCTGACGAAAGGTCATCGACCTGAAACGTTGACTCTGTTTCTCTCTCCTGGCCTGCTGAGTTTTTCTAGCGGTTTCTGTTGTTATTTCGGATTTCCAGCATCCGCAGTATTTTGCTGTCGTAATGACCAGATCATCTGTTTTATTGATGTTGGTTGAGGGATAAATATTGGCCAGGACTCTGGAGAGAACTCCCCTGCTCTTCTTCTATTTTTTACGTCCCCTTAAGATGGCAAACTGGGCCACTGTTTAACGTCTTATCCAAAAGCTGGTGCAGCACTCCCTCAGTACTGCGCTGAAGTGACAGGCTAGGTTCTGTGCTCAAGCCCCTGGAATGGGACTTGAACGTACAACCTTCTGAATCAGAGGCGTGAGTGCTGCCAACTGAGCCCCGGCTGGCACTTCACTCAGATGCTGACAACTGCAGGTTCTACTTACGGGCATGGAATGTTCTGCTCATCAGTGAGGCCAGCTCCCTCTACCAGGAATGTACCATCGCACAGATTCACCGGCAGTGGATTGGTAAAGCAGATTTCTGCTCTTAGATCTCGGTACTGCAGCGGTTCTCCTATGATCTGTGGGAATAAAGAATTTATTTAAACTCTCAATGAAGTCACTAAGGGACTTATTTTGCTCTGTGCATAAAGATCAACTTTTTTTTAATAAAACTATTATAAGCTTCCTCAACTAATAAAATAATTTCTCTTTTTATACACACAAGAGCAAAATATACCCTAGATGTTGCCGTGTCAATGGCTTATGCATGTCAACTTTTCAAATTTTAACTTCTTTGATCTTGCTTCCTAGTCTGTTGAACAACGTGCCTTATTCCTATTTTAAAGTGTTCCATTATAAGATGTGCTATGGCATTTGATTAATGAAGATCTAAGTAATATTTGAGATTCAGAGCACTCATGGACTAGGACTATGGATGGAAGGCTGGGCACGACAGGTATGGAAAGTGTCAGCATTAGGGTAAGCCAGGGAAGGGTAAGGTGGACCATGTGGCAGTGGCAAAGTGATGGTAGGGACATTACAGACTGTGGCAGCATGGGTAAAGTAGGGGGCTGGGCCCAGATAGAAGGGATTCAGCCTCCCCAGGAGTATGGATACTGGCATTAAAGCAAAACTCAAGCCCGAGGCCCCTGGCAGAATTTAAGCTGAGTGGGGTTGGGGTGGGGCAAGGAGCAAGAGACAATTTCCAATACGAGTTGGGCAACTTTAACATTTTTTTTGCTTTTTGCTCATTTTTAGACTTCTTTGCGTGTTTGGAATCAGTGTAGTGAACATGGGGATGATCAAAAGTTCAGGGCGAGTGAGTCTCATGTAGGTAGGTGTTGGGCATTTGGGGGTAAGAAAGAACAGGGCGGTGGATAGCAGGTAATTGTCCTTAGTGGGGATTGGAGTCATAGAGTCATAGAGTTATACAGCACGGATAGAGGCCCTTCGGCCCATCGTGTCCACGCCGGCCATCAAGCCCTGTCTAATCAAATCCCATATTCCAGCATTTGGTCCATAGCCTTGTATGCTGTGGCATTTCAAGTGCTCGTCCAAATGCTTCTTAAATGTTGTGAGGGTTCCTGCCTCCACAACCCTTTCAGGCAGTGAGTTCCAGACTCCAACCACCCTCTGGGTGAAAAAGTTCTTTCTCAAATCCCCTCTAAACCTCCCGCCCTTTACCTTGAATCTATGCCCCCTAGTTATTGACCCCTCTACTAAGGGAAAAAGCTCCTCAGCATCCATCCTATCTATGCCCCTCATAATTTTGTACACCTCAATCATGTCCCCCCTCAGCCTCCTCTGCTCCAAGGAAAACAAACCCAATCTGCCCAGTCTCTCTTCATAGCTGAAGCGCTCCAGCCCTGGTAACATCCTGGTGAACCTCCTCTGCACCCTCTCCAACGCGATCACATCCTTCCTGTAGTGTGGCGACCAGAACTGCACACAATATTCCAGCTGTGGCCTAACCAGTGTTTTATACAGCTCCATCATAACCTCCTTGCTCTTATATTCAATGCCTCGGCTAATGAAGGCAAGTATCCCATATGCCTTTTTTACCACCTTATCCACCTGTTCCGCCGCCTTCAGGGATCTGTGTACTTGCACACCCAGATCCCTCTGACCCTCCGTCTTGCCTAGGGTCTTACCATTCATTGTATATTCCCTTGCCTTGTTAGTCCCTCCAAAGTGCATCACCTCGCACTTTTCCGGGTTAAATTCCATTTGCCACTGTTCCGCCCATCTGACCAACCCATCGATATCATCCTGCAGACTGAGGCTACCCTCCTCGCTATTTACCACCCTACCAATTTTTGTATCATCCGCGAACTTACTGATCATACCTTTTACATTCATATCCAAGTCATTAATGTAGACCACAAACAGCAAGGGACCCAGCACCGATCCCTGTGGTACCCCACTAGCCACAGGCTTCCATTCACAAAAACAACCTTCGACCATCACCCTCTGCCTTCTGCCACTAAGCCAGTTTTGTATCCAATGTGCCAAGGCACCCTGGATTCCATGGGCTCTTACCTTCTTGACCAGTCTCCTGTGCGGGACTTTATCGAAGGCCTTACTGAAATCCATGTATACCACATCCACTGCGTTACCCTCATCCACACACCTAGTCACCCCCTCAAAAAATTCAATCAAATTAGTCAGACATGATCTTCCCTTGACAAAGCCATGTTGACTATCCCTGATTAATCCTTGCCTCTCCAAGTGGAGACAAATTTTGTCCCTCAGAATTTTTTCCAATAATTTTCCTACCACTGATGTTAGGCTCACTGGCCTGTAGTTCCTCGGTTTTTCCCTACTTCCCTTCTTGAATAATGGTACTACATTAGCGGTTCTCCAGTCCTCTGGCACATCCCCTGTGGCCAGAGAGGTCCTGAATATATGTGTTAGAGCCCCCGCAATCTCTTCCTTTGCCTCACCCAGCAGCCTGGGATACATTTCATCCAGGCCTGGGGATTTATCCATTTTTAGGCCAGCTAAAACCGCCAATACCTCCTCCCTCTCGATGTTAATATGTTCGAGCATATCACAGTCCCCCCGCCCTATTTCTATGTCTACATCGTCCTTCTCCATCGTGAAAACAGATGCAAAAAATTCATTTAGAACCCCTCCTACATCTTCCGGCTCCACACACAGATTGCCACTTTTGTCCCTAATGGGCCCTATTTTTTCCCTAGTTATCCTCTTACCCTTAATATACTTATAAAACATCTTAGGATTTTCCTTTATTTTGCTCGCCAGTGCTATTTCATGGCCCCTCCTTGATCTCCTAATTGGTTAGGTTAGTATGGGAAGGTTATTACTGTTTGGGAGAAAAGTACAGGAATGAAAGGTATAGAGGCCAGGCTTGGGGTCACTGAGTAGTGAGTATGTAACTCATTGGCAGGAATTATGTGCGTTCATAATTGGAAAAAGAAGTTAAAACAGTGGTGTAAAATTGAAGGCTATATCTTATTTCTCCTGTTGGGAGTTGTGCAGTGGAAAATGGCTAGACATAAAATGTTGTATGGCTGGAAATGAAAGCTTGCCAGTAAGCAAGGCCATGTTGGAGGAAGTATAGGTCAGGGTGGGTGCAAGTACATGTGCAGCCACTGACAAAGTGATGGCAAGGACACTGCAGGCATGCATCACCACATCCCTTTGCTCAAGGTTTTATCGTGTCAACTTGACAATAAATTTGAACAAAACTCTCCGATTCAGTGGTTTTCAATACTTTTTCAGGACAGGGCCCACCAGAAAATGCAGGCTGAGCATGTGAATGTGGGTTTGATCCTCAGAAGTCACATGCGGCCCCCTCTTTATTTGGAGTTCATAACCATATTTGGCACATCATACTTCTGATTGTAAGGAATAACATTTAGCAGTTGAATCGGAGGATTTTGTGCATCTGGTATTGGCATTACTGTAGCCAAATGGGTGCAGAGCCAGACTGTTGGGTAGTGGAAGTTAGTAGTTGGAAGTGTCGAGGCTCAGCAGTGTCTACCAGTTACCCCAGGCTGATGGGCCTCTGTAGAAGGCACAGCTAAAATCCATCAAAGAACTGCAGCCCAGATATTCCACTGGGGTTTTAATGAGGTTTCTCGCCCAAGTTCTGACAGGGACAAGGTCTGTTGAGGCTCAGGCTGGACAAGCTGTGCCAATTGAGAGAAAGAAAGACTTGCATTTATACAGTGCCTTTCATGACCACCAAATGTCTCAAAGCACTTCACAGCCAATGAAGTACTTTTGGTCTTTTGGTGTGTAGTCACTGTTGTAATGTGGTAAATGTCATAATATCTGGAGACTATGTAGGCTATATAGTTCATAAGATGTCTCATACATGAAAGATTGTTACAATGGGTTGCTATTTCCCACCATATTTCTCAATAATCATTACCTTAATGTGTAGATCTGGATTCTGGAGAGAGATCACTTTTTTAGCAACCAGTAATTCCTCAGCCTCGTACTCTATTGCAAGGGCCACGATGAGAATCTGATTGTGTTCTGTCAAGGACTCGCCATACTCGGAGTAACACACCTGCAGAGTCACCGTCTTTACTGAGGGAAAGAAACAACGCTGGAATACTGAGGGAACCTTTAAATACTTGCCACATAAAAATACTCTTGTTATCTTTGCTTTCTCATTGGTAGCCTGTGTCAATTAATCACAGAATCACAGAAACCCCACAGTGCAGATAGAGACCATTTCGGCCCATCGAGCCTGCACCGACACATATCCCACCCGATCCCCGTAACCCCTACACCAACACATATCCCACCCTATCCCCGTAACCCCACGTATTTAATCCCCCTAACACTAAGGGTCAATTTATCATAGCCAATCAACCTAACCCGCACATCTTTGGACTGTGGGAGGAAACCGGAGCACCCGGAGGAAACCCACGCAAACACGGGGAGAATGTGCAAACTCCACACAGACAGTCACCCGAGGCCGGATTCGAACCCAGGTCCCTGGCGCTGTGAGGCAACAGTGCTAACCACTATGCCACCGTGCCTGTAATATACTTGTTAACAGCAGAACCATCTTTGGTCCCCATTGTGTTTAGATACCATAAATAGAAAGGTGTAAACCATCTGCAAGATGCTTTGCATTCTTATTTTTTCACATTCTCCTTGTTTTTGTGTCTCCATTTGCCTTGCCATGCACCATTCCCTAGCTAAGAGTACAAAGGCAATCTGTTCCCAATGCCGCTTGTGAACTGGCCAGTGTGAGGTACACAGGACCCGCCTGAGGTAACACACCCTTCTCTTTTTCCTGTGGAAGTTTGCTAGCTGCACTCTCTCCAAAAGGAATTGCCAAGATCCATAGACTCAGTTGGCTGGATTTTCATTGAGGAGTCGGGTAGGAGGCGGGACTACAACTTTTGGGGTTGTAGTCCTGCCTCCATCGAGTTGTAGCCAATCCAAGCGATTTTGACTTGATTGACCTTGTTGAGCCCACCCAGCGGGCTCAGCAGGCCAATTAAGGGCCAGCCGGCAACAGGTGACGTCACAGATTGATATTTCATCTGGCAAGACCTTTTGACAGATGAAATATCAGCGTTTGACAGCTGTTTGAAGCTGTCAAATACTGACAATCTGTACTCTAAGTTAATTCCTTCCTGTCAGGATGATTTAGCGATCTCCGCGGAACAGAAAGCTGAATGCTGGAACTTTTGACAGATCGCGGCCATTCTGCTTTCTGTACCAGTGAGATGAGGGACTCCCGAGACCTGAGGGAAGGGAGGCTATAAACGTAAGTAAAACTTATTGAAACACTTTAAACACACCAAACACACTTACCTCTGCACTCATGCACACATCACTCACCTGAACACCGGACATCTCGACCCCTCCAAGCCCTTCATCCCGACGGTCCGCCTCGCTAACTTGGCGTGGCTTGGAGCCGTCGGGAATCCCACATTTCAACAAAGAAAATAGGGATTAGGCCTTAAAACTGCCTGTTAACTACCTGTTAACAGGCAGTTAATTGGCACTAATTCCCTTCCCGCCTCGGGGAGGCGGTTACCACTGCGGGTCGGGTACCCGCCTCCTTTGAAACTGGCATGGAGGCGGGTTGGGGGCGGGATGGGTTCGTGCCCCCCGATTTCGGGATTTTAATCCCCCACATGCCTCCAATCCCGCCTCCACGGCCCAATGAAAATCCTGCCCAGTGTCTTCAAACTGTGTATCCTCAGTCAACTTGCTCCATTAAATTTTGACACATTCTACAAGCAACTTACTGTAGATCTAAAGACCAATAGTATATCAACTAAAGGCATACTATTAATAGCAATTCATAGCCTAATAATATGAAGGTAGTTCTTGGTCAGTATAAAAAGGATTTTGCACAGAGGAAAATGGTAATTTCTTAGCGCAGAGCCAAATTAAATCTTTTATTTTCAGTGAGGCATAAAAACTACAGGATAAATTTAGACCATAAATGGTTAGGTTTACTTTAATACTACTGTTGAATCATGATATATTTATAACTACTTAAAAAAAAAGTTTTGAACTGATTCAGGATTGTGCTGAGATTAGGATTTGTAGCTTCCGGATTCCATGTTCTGCTTTACAATAAGTGTAATATCCAGTGTGGAATCGCAGGTAAAATACAAAAGGCAGAATCTGTAGGACTTCTCCCCGTGAATAGAAACACTCCTGATCAATAAACAGTAAACTGAAGGATCTGCTGTACATTCAGTTACTATATTCGGAAATGGAGAACGTTCCTAATTCGCAGAAAACCGGCTCCGGAGAAACAAAGTAATTAAAAACAGTAGGTTATTTCCACAGTCTTACTGTAATCTGAAGTTCTAATTTTCCTCTATTTTTAATGCAAATGTAACTTATGTTATTTACCGATCATTTTGTTTCTATAAAGTTGGCCTTCAGGTTTCAACCTATTTATTTATTTGCATAATGATCTGACTAAGTCTCCTCCTTTAACCGGTACGAATTTACAACCCTGTGATATTTCACACACGACTGGAGTCTAGTACAAAAAGCCAGCACAGATTTGTTAAAGGCAAATCGTGTTTAACAAACTTGATTGAGTTATTTGATGAGGTAACAGAGAGGGTTGATGAGGGCCACGCAGTTGACGTAGTGTACATGGATTTCCAAAAGGCGTTCGACAAAGTGCCACATAATAGGGTTGCCAGCAAAATTGAAGCCCATGGAATAAAAGGGACAGTGGCAACATGGATACAGAATTGGCTAAGTGACAGGAAACAGAGAGTAGTGGTGAACGGTTGTTTTTCAGACTGGAGGAAGGTATACAGTGGTGTTCCCCAGGGGTTGATTCTAGGACCACTGCTTTTCTTGATATATATTAATGACTTGGACATGGGTGTACAGGGCACAATTTCAAAATTTGCAGATGACACAAAACTTGGAAGTATAATGAACAGTGAGGAGCAGATTGATAGACTTCAGGAAGACATAAACAGACTGGTGAAATGGGCGGACACATGGCAGATGAAATTTAACGCAGAAAAGTGTGATGTGATACATTTTGGTGGAAAGAATGAGGAGAGGAAATTAAACTAAAGGGTATAAGCCTAAAGGGGTGCACGAACAGAGAGATGTGGGGTTATGTTTGGGCAGCACGGTGGCATAGTGGTTAGCACTGTTGCCTCACAGCGCCAGGGACCTGGGTTCGAATCCGGCCTCGGGCGACTGTCTGTGTGGAGTTTGCACATTCTCCCCGTGTTTGCGTGGGTTTTCTCCGGGTGCTCCGGTTTCCTCCCACAGTCCAAAGATGTGCGGGTTAGGTTGATTGGCTATGATAAATTGACCCTTAGTGTTAGGGGGATTAAATACGTGGGGTTACGGGGATAGGGTGGGATATGTGTTGGTGTAGGGGTTACGGGGATTGGGTGGGATATGTGTCGGTGCAGGCTCGATGGGCCAAAATGGCCTCTATCTGCACTGTGGGGTTTCTGTGATTCTGTGATGTGTGCACAAATCATTGAAGATGGTAGAGAAGATTGATAAAGCAGTTAAAAAGGTTTACGGGATGCTGGGCTTCATAGAGATATAGGACTCGATTTTGTCAATGGGGAGCTTTTGGAGGTGGGATTCCCACTTTTTGGGTTGTAGTCCCGCCTCCATCGACTTGTGGCCAACCGACGCTGTTTTCCCTTGATTGACCTTGTTAAGCCCATCCAGCAGGCTTAGCAGGCCAATTAAGGGACACCTGGTTACTGGTGATGTCAGCGATTGACATTTCATCTGTCAAGAGCTTTTGACAGATGAAAGATCAGCATTTGACGGCTCTGTGAAGCTGTCAAACACTGACAATCTGTCTTCTAACTTAGTCCTTCTACTCAGACTCAGTTAGAGAGCTCTCCAGACCAGAAAGCAGAGGCTGCAGATTTTGACAGTTCAGCGGCCATTCTGCTTACTGTGCCGGTGAGCTGGGGGACTCCCGAGAACTGAAGGAAGGAAGCCTGCAGGAGAAAGTAAAGGTAAGTAAAACTTATTAAAAAACTTTACACTTACCTCACACGCTTACCTCTGCACACATGCACCCATCACTCACCTGCACAACGGACATTTCAACCCCTCCAACCCCTGCAGACCGACGGTCCGCCTTGCTAATTGGCGTAGTTCGGAGCCGTCGGACAGCCCACACTTCAGGGCTAAAAATAGAGATTAGGCAAAAAACTGCCTGTTAACTACATGTTAACAGGTGGTTAATTGGCACTAATCCCCTTCCCGCCTCAGGGAGGCGGCTCCCAGCACAGGTCGGGTACCCGTCTCCTGGGACATTGGCATGGAAGCGGGTTGGGGGGCGGGATGGGTTCCTGCCCCCGATTCTGCAATTTTCCCACCACTCCCGCCTCCAAACCCGCCTCCTCGGGGCTTGGAAAATCGAGCCCATAGAGTGCAAAAGTGGAAATTATGATGAACCTGTATAAAACACTGGTTCGGCCCCAAATGGAGTACTGTGTCCAATTCTAGGCACCACACTTTAGGAAGGATGTGAAGGCCTTAGAGAGGGTGCAGAAAAGATTTATGAAAATGATTCCAGGAATGAGGGACTTCAGTTATGTTGATAGACTGGAGAAGCTGGGGTTGTTCTCCTTGGAGCAGAGAAGGTTGAGAGGAGATTTGATAGAGGTGTTCAAAATCATGAGGGGTCTGGGCAAAGTCGATAGAGGGGAACTGTTCTCATTGACAGAGGGGTTGAGAACCAGAGGACACAGATTTAAGGTGATTGGCAAAAGAACCAAAGGCAGCGTAAGAAAAAAAAAATTTATGCAGCGAGTGGTTAAGATCTGAAATGCACTGCCTGAAAGGAAGGCAGACTCAATCATGGCTTTCAAAGGGGAATTGGATAAGAAAAAAAATTTGCAGGGCTACGGGGAAAGGGCAGGGGAGTGGGACTAGCTGAGGTACTCTTGGAGAGAGCTGGCACGTGCTCGACAGGCCAAATGGCCTTCTTCCGTGCTGTAACCATTCTATGATTCTCAAAATAGAAAATCAACTGAAGTGATGGTTTTCTTTCATTACCCCTCTTCTCCTGAAGGTGATGATGATTTGTACTGAGGTATAGCCCCAAGGCTGCCACTGGCCCTTGGGTGCCTCATCCAACCAGCTATTCTTCACATGCAAAGCTGCATAGTGATTGTTTGCAAAGGCCATTCTTATCCTCACTAGTGTGTACACACACGCATTGCCAGTAGGGTTCGCTGGACAAGAGTCAGGAGCAAGAATGTTTGCTGATTTCCCTCCCTCCCCTCTCTTCCTTGCCCAAAATGTTCAGGCCATTTACCATCACCCTAAATATGATAAGCCATCTCAAAATAGACTACAACAATTTGCATTTAACATAGAAAAGAAAGTCCCAAGGTGTGAAGAAAAATGGACACTGAGCCAAAGAAGGAGATATTAGTAGGGTTTACTAAAAGCTTGGTTACAGAAGTGGGTTATAAGGAAGGTTTTAAATAATGAGAGGCAGATGTAGAGGTGGAGGGATTTCCAGAGCTTGTGACTAGGCAGTTGAAGGGAAAGGGGATGCAAAAGAGGCCAGAGTCGGAAGATTGCAAAGTTTGTGTTGGAGGTAGGCGGGTTTGTAGTGATGGAGAATTAGAGAGATAGAGAGGGGTGAGGCTATGAAGAGTTTTAAACACAAGGATGAGAATTTTAAATTTGAGATATTGGCCAACCGGCACTCAATGTAGGTCTGTGAGTACAGGTGTGATGGGAAATCACAGGCCCATCAGCAGAAAATAAAAGTCTGTGGACCCTTGCGAGTGTAACTCTTCAACAAGAGTGCCTGATTGGGAAATCAGCCCTTAGAAACCGCAAACAGAGGACATTTTCACAAACACCTCCATGTATTGCGGTTGATGTTGTGTGTATAGACTTTCAAAAGGTGTTTGATAAAGTAGCACATAATAAACTTTTCAGCAAAATTAAAGCCCATGGAATTAAAGGGACAGTGGCAGCATGGATATGGAATTGGCTATGGGACAGAAAGCAGAGAGTAGTGGTGAACAGTTGTTTTTCAGACCAGAGGGAAGTATGCAGTGGTGTCCCCCAGGGGTTGGTGTTGGGACAACTGCTCTTTTTGATATATATTAATGACCTAGAGTTGGATATATAGGGCATAATTTCAAAGTTTGCAGATGACATAAAACTCAAATGTAGTAAGCAATGTGGAGGATAGTAACAGACTTCAGGAGGACAGAGACAGACTGGTACAATGGGCAGACACATAGCAGATGAAATTTAATGCAGAGAAATGTGAAGTGATACATTTTTGTAGGAAGAATGAGGAAAGGCAATATAAACTAAATGGTAAAATTTTAAAGGGGGTGCAGTAACAGAGAGACCTGGGGGTGTATGTGTACAAGTCTTTGAAGCTGGCAGGACAAGTTGAGAAAGCTGTTAAAAAGGCATTATTAATAGAGGGATAGAGTACAAAAGCAAGGAAGTTATGCAAACCTTCATAAATCACTGGTTAGACCGCAGCTGGAGTATTGTCTAATTCTGGGCACTGCACTTTAGGAAGCATGTCAAGGTCTTGGAGAGGGTGCAGAAGTGATTTCCGAGAATGGTACCAGGGATCTCATTCTATGAACTCATTACACATTTACCAAAAGGAATTCTACCTGTCTGTGGTGCACTTACCCACAAAGCCACCAAGCAAGCCTAGAAAGATTTTTTTAATGAATTATCGGGCTGTGAACATCACTGATGGGGCTATTTATTTCCCATCCCTATTTGCTCTTGAGAAAGTGACGGTGGGCCACCTTCTTTGTAGCGGTTTAAGTGCCACTTCAGAGGGCAGGTAAGAGTCAACCATGCTAGTGTGGGACTGGAGTCACATATAGGCCAGACTGGGTAAGGACGGCAGATTTCCTTCCCTAAAGGACATTACCAACAGTTGGGTTTTTATGACAATTCAACAACTTCATGGCCACTTTTACTGAGGCCAGTTTTTTATTTCCAGCTTTTTTTTACAAAAATAGATTTGAATTTTCAAACTGCTATGGTGGGATTTGAATTCACAATTTCTGTATTATTAGTCCAGGAACATAACCACTGCACTACTGTACCCCTTAAAGTTAAAGGTTTTTAATAAACAACAGTAATTTGGGACCGACAGGGGAAGCAAAAGAATAAAGTGACAATGTAAAAAAAAATGTAATTGAGTTTATGGTGGTGAAATTCAATTTCGATGAGGGACAAAACAGGAGACAGCAGATTGACCCGCACTGCTCAATTTGACTCACTTTAAATACAGACTCTGTATCGTGACTTGAAACATCCGCTGATCAGATTCAGTAAAAGTAAATTGAAACACATGAATCGGCTGCATTGTGAACTCTTCTATCTACCATGAATGATTTTTTTTTCTTTTAATACCCCTGTGAAGCACCTTGGGACATTTTACTAGGTTAAAGGCGCTGTTGCTGTTGTATCTGCAGTGGTCGGCCTCAAGCACAAATAAAACATAGCGACAGCATATGAATAAAAACGCAATGGATGGTGCAGTACTGGGACAAAGGTTCATCAAAGTTACACAAGCAACAAATCTAGTCAAATAATGGGATATATTTTCCTCCGCTTACTAATGTTAGTGCAAACATTAGCATAAGTACATAAGTATGAAGTAAGTTTTCACTTTCATTAGCAAGTTACAGTATAGATAGAATCATAGAAATTTACAGCACAGAAGGAGGCCATTTGGCCCATCTTGTCTGTGCCGGCCGACAAAGAGCTAGCCACCCTAATCCAACTTTCCAGCACTTGGTCTGTAGCCTTGTAGGTTATCCAGGTCCTTTTTATATGTGATGAGGATCTCTGCCTCTACCACCCTTTCAGGCAGTGAGTTCCAAACCTCCACCACCCTCTTGGTGGAAAAAAATTCTCCTCAAATCCCCTCTAAACCTCCTACCAATTACTTTAAATCTATGCCCCTGGTTATTGATCCATCTACTAAGGGAAATAGGTCCTTCCTATCCACTTTATCTAGGCCCCTCATAATTTTATACACCTCAATTAGGTCTCCCTCAGCCTCCTCTGTTCCAAAGAGAACAACCCCAGCCTATCCAATCTTTCCTCATAGCTAAAATTCCCCAGCTCAGGCAACATCCTCATAAATCTCCTCTGCACCCCCTCTAGTGCAATTACATCCTTCCTGTAATGTGGAGACCAGAACTGCATGCGATATTCTAGCTGCGGCCTAACTAGTGTTTTATGCAGTTCAAGCATAACCTCCCTGCTCTTGTGTTCTTTGCCTTGTCTAATAAATGCAAGTATCCCGCATACCCTCTTAACCACCTTATCTACCTGTCCTGCTACCTTCAGGGATCTGTGGAAATGCACTCCAAGGTCCCTTTGATCTTCTGCACTTCTCAGTGTCCTACCAATTATAGTGCATTCCCTTGCCTCGTTAGCCCTCCCCAAAAGCATTACCTCACACTTCTCCGGATTGAATTCCATTTGTCACTGTTCTGCCCACCTGACCAGTCCATTGATATCTTCCTGCAGTCTGCAGCTTTCTTCTTCATTATCAACCACATGGCCAATTTTTGTATCATCTGCAAACTTCTTAATCATACTTCCTACATTCAAGTCCAAATCATTGATATATTCATTAAGAGCCATACCCATGCCTTCCGCTTCCACACACAGGTTACCTTTATGGTCTCTAATAGGCCTTACTCTTACTTTAGTTATCCTCTTGCTCTTAATGTATTTATAAAACATCTTTGGATTTTCCTTGATTTTACTTGCCAATATTTTTCATGCCCTCTTTTTGCTTTCCTAATTTCCTTTTTAATTTCACCCCTGCACTTTCTATACTCCTCTCGGCTTTCTGCAGATAAAATAAATGAACTGGATATTGGGAATTCAGACTGTAAGAAAGAGGAACCATTGTATTTTGTTTGATACAGCATAAGATAAGCTGGGCTCTTTTACTGTTTTTCATTACTTTGTTTTACTGTGCCAACTCATGAATATGAGACGTACAAATTTTCTCCTATGAACTGTTTGATTTATCAGGGGAGCTTACACATTTTGTTTGATTAAAAAGCCAGAAACATTACCATGGACCTATACAAGTTTACAGCACAGGAGGAGAGCATTTGGCCCATCATGTCCATTTAGCTCGGTGTCCTTCTTGGCTTCAAATCTTTATCTACACTTCCTTTAAAAGATACAATAGCCTATTCCTCAAATACTCCCTGTGGCAAAGCGCCCATACTCTAACAACCCCCTGCATAATTAATGGGTGGGAGAGATTCTTCTTTGGGCAAAATTGGCGCTCCGGGTGCAAATTGCACCCAAAATCGTGCCCGTTTTGAGCAGTGTTTTTTTTCTCTTCAGTTTCCACTCAAACCAATTTGCATATCGCCGAACGCAAAATCTGCCATGAACCAGCGCAATCGGCAGCATTTTAAAATGTATTTTTTTAATTTCCTTCAAAAAAAAATTTGGGGGGCTATATTTAAGAGTGGTAGCTTGGTAAAGTTGGATTATTAGAGCTGAAAATGGGTTTATCGTGAACAATAAGCATTTTTAATCACACTGTCAATCCACCACTTGTGACTAACCCGATTTTAAATGACTGAAAATGACTTTTAAAAATTATACAGAACCATTTTGCCAGTTATATTGGGGTGCAGTAGTTCGTTTCTCAGTAAAATAAAAAAAAACATTTAAAAGCTTTTAAAAAGTGCCTATTAATGTCCTTACACCAAAAGAACCAGCTTAACGTTTAGAGCCTGCTCGAAGGCCTGCAAACAAGTGCAATTAGCGGAAACTCCCAATGGTGATTAATTTACCCTGTGGGCGTGGCCAGTTTTGTGGGCAGGGCCGGATTCTAGCGCAATTTCTAAAAAACTAGCGAAAAAGATCGCAGAAACTCAATTTGCACTGAACGTCATTTGTGCTTAAAATTCTACGATCTTTTGCGCCAATTTCGGGCTATTTGTGCTGAAATAACCAGCGCTGCCAAGTGGAAACTCTATCCTTATTTCTTTTAACCGCTTTCCTCGTCTCATTGAAATTTTAAATGAATGATCCCTCGTCACTGATTCCCTAGCCGGATGAAATAGTCTTTCCCTATTCACCCTATTAAAACCATTCACTATTTTATAAAAGTGGTGTTACATCTTCTCTTAGCCTTCTTTGCTTCAGGGCAAAGAGTCTCAGTAGCTCAAGTCTCTGCTCCTAGCTAAAGTTTCTCATTCCGAGTAACAACCTGGTTAATCCACGCTGTATGCTCTACAATATCCTTTCTATAGCAGGGTGTCCAAAGCTGCACACAGTGCTCTAACTGTGGTCTAACCATTGCCTTGTACAAATTTTGTTAAGTTGTGTGTACAGCTTTGTGTATTAACAGCTGTTTTATTTTACCCACTTTATCTCCAAATCCTGGTACTGTAGATTAGCAGATGAGATAAACATCCATATTAAAGGACAGTATGGGGTTAGGGGTGAAGATGGAAACATCTATATTCCCTGGGGGCTTAGTATGACTTGGCTTCACAATGACTCACATTTTAATCATCAAACACTGATCCCTTTCCCACAGTCAAAATGCACTTTGGATGCATTACCTTCTTGAGGTCCAACTGTGATGTTGTCTAGGTCTCTCCAGCTACAATCTTTAATTGGTTTCCCGTTGTACAGGACTGTTTGGGCACGGAAGATCAGCCTGAAATTCTTCGTCACCGAGGATTTGTTCGAGAGAACAGCAGAGACTTCAAAGTCGGTCCCGTTCATGTTGACTTTGTCAGTTTTCACTTTTATGAAGAGTTTCTTCTCTGGCTCTTGAGTCAGTTTGTCTGCTTTACTGAAAACCGCTCTTTCTTCCTCAGAACCTTTTTAAAAATTGATTAATTGTCGAATATATTAGAGCAGAAAGAATTTTTTTCCTTTTTTAAGCAAAATTTCCCAACATTAACTTGTGCCTACAGATAAAACCTTATACTCCAACACAGAAACCTAATGGAAAATGACCCCAAAATGCATTACATTCCCTGCTGAAAGATTCAGTCCACCCACCCAAGCATAAAGTTTTCTTAAATAATGGACACTTTTTTAAATTGTCATATTTTGCAAGGATATTAAGTTACAATTATGTACACATTTGGAAATTCAGCAACATTAATTGTTAACCTTAAGATCATTCAGCATAATTGAACGGGTGTGGTTTATGGACCATAAGGGCTGGATTTTCCTCTGCTATACTGCCCAAAATCAGCTGAAGAAGAGGGAGAATGGGTTGAGGAGGCCTACTATGGATCTCTGCCCCTGAAACTGGTGCTAGGAATTTTACTCCCAACCTGCCCAAGCAGGGATCTTGGCTGCAGCAGTAGCTTAGAGACACGGGGCTAGGAAAACCAGCCAATTTCCCTACCTCCCTGCTGAGCTACTGCCAAATCCAGGTAAGGCAAGAGGACAGGTGGCATGGTATATGGTGAGGGCCAAGACGGCAGACTGCCCCGTTGGGTGGAGAGGGTCTGGTGATGGCTAAGAATCATTCAGCGTCCTTTATGATGATTTAAATGAAACTCTTCAGGGCACTTCCACCCCTTTTCAAGGTTGCTGCTCCACCTGGCATTGGGGCTCCCTTTTTGTGGTGATGATCCTGTTGGGAGTCTGCCCTGTGTGCTTATGAACCATGTCCCAGTAAAAAAAAATCATACAACCATAGAATGATACAGTTCAGAAGGAGGCCATTCAGCCCATCGTGCCTGTGTCGGCTCTTTGAAAGAACTATCCAAATAGTCCCATTCCTCTACCCTTTCCCCATAGTCCTACAAATATTTCCCCTTCAAGTAGTTATCCAAATCCAAATCCCTTTTGAATGTTTTTACTGCATCTGCTTCCATCACCCTTTCAGGCTGTGCATTCCAGATCATAACAACTCACTATGCAAAATCATTTCTCCTCATCTCACCTCTGGTTCTGTTGCCAATTACCTTAAATCTGTGTCCGCTGGTTACTGACCTTTCTGCCACTGGAAACAGTTTCTCCTCATTTACTCTATCAAAACCCTTCATAATTTTGACCACCTCTATCAAATCTCCCCTTAACTTTCTGTGCTCTAAGGAGAACAACCCCAGCTTCTCTAATCCCTGCTGGAAACACTCAGCAGGTCAGACAGCATCTCTCCCAGACTTTCAGAAGGTAGTGTTAACTTTTCAGGTTGATGACCTTTTGTCAGGTTCTGACTATCGTTTCCCCTACACTTACAAAAACAAAAATGGAAGTTTAAAGTTCCAATTATTCTTTGAGGCTGTTTCATTTCTGAAAAAGGCTTCTGTTAATGACACTCTAATGGCCTTGTGTATAATGAGGACTACAATGTAGGATATGTGAATTAAAGGCTGATCCTGAAGCTGGCATCTATGGAAACATCCTTCCTCAGTCTCAGTTTGCCAAGGAACTCCAGTATTGACACTCAATCACACCTTAACAGTTTTGATGTACCAGTTATATGCTGCCCCTTGGTGACATCATCCAAAAACAGTGTCAGTTTCCACATGTATGCTGACGACACCCAGCTCTACCTCACCACCACTTCTCTCGACCGCTCCACTGTCTCTAAATTGTCAGACTGCTTGTCCGACGTCCAGTTCTGGATGAGCAGAAATTTTCTCCAATTAAATATTGGGAAGACCGAAGCTATTGCCTTTGGTCCGCGCCACAAACTCCATTCCCTAGCCTCCATCCCTCTCCCTAGCATCTGTCGGAGGCCAATCCAGACTATTCGCAATCTTGGTGTCATATTTGACCCTGAAATTAGCTTCCGACCACATATCCGTGGCATAACTAAGACCGCCTATTTCCACCTCTGTAACATCGCCTGCCTCTGCCCCTGCCTCACCTCATCTGCTGCTGAAACCCTCATCCATGCCTCTGTTACTTCTAGACTTGACTATTCCAACGCACTCCTGGCTGGCCTCCCACATTCTACCCTATGTAAACTTGAAGTCATCCAAAACTTGGCTGCCTGTGCCTAACTCGCACCAAGTCCCAATCACCCATCATCCCTGTGCTCGCTGACCCACATCGGCTCCTGGTTGAGCAATGCCTCCATTTTTAAAATTCTCAACCTTCTTTTCAAATAGTTCTATGGCCTCGCCACCCCCACCTCCCCCCCATCTCTGTAACCTCCCCCAGCCACCCACCCCATCCCCATCTCTGCAACCTCCTCCAGCCACCGACCACCCCCCCTCATCCCCACTCCCGAGAGATAACTGCACTCCTCTAATTCTGCCCTCTTGAGCATCCCCGATTTTAATTGCTCCATCATTGCTGTCTGTGCCTTCAGCTGCCTAGGCCCTAAGCTCTGGAATTCCTTCTCTAAACCTCGCCGCCTCTCTACCTCTCTTTCCTCCTTTAAGACATTCCTTAAAACCTACCTCTTTGACCAAACTTTTGGTCATCTGTCCTAATTTCTCCTTATGTGGCTCGGTGTCAAATTTTTGTCTTACAATACTCCTGTGCAGCGCCTTGGGACGTTTTACTATGCTAAAAGTGCTATATAAATACAAGTTGTTGTTGTTGTTTTTAGTGTTTTTTTTTCTATCTAACAAATATTCATTATTCAGCCTCTCTTCCCCTCCCTAGAACTGTGGTTCAGTCTGGTGTAACATAACTGTATTCAAGGGTCATTCGGTCACTCAACTTTCATAATTCCATTTAGGGGTGATTAAATGTAATTCACAAGGCTTGCTTTCAATTATTTCCCGTAACCTTTGATGTCTATGCCAATTATGATGCCAGTCTAATCATTGCTTACCCTCCAGATATTTGTAATTGTGTGTGACATCCTCACGTTCATCACTGCCGACAGCCTTTGTACTGATCTTCTGACCAACTAGACGACTATTAACCATGATCTGCTTTTTCGATCCATCTTTACGGAGAAGCCATGACACGTAATCTGCATTGACTTCAGCAAAGACAAAGGGAGTATCAAAATTCTGATCGATGTGCCCACATTTAATGGCTTTGACAGGAGCTGGTCCACAGCAGTAGATTCCTGAAATGAACAAGGCCAAACATCACTGCAATGTCAACATTAAAACAATTGCATTCTGTTCTAATGAACAATTTTAACAGTGTGCAATACAGTACTTGGAATTGTCAAAGCTTTGCTAACATTCTGTAGCTTAAACATATAGGGCCAGAAATTTGGGACCCCACGGGTGAGTACGCGCTGGGTACTCACGCGAAGGGCCAACGAAAGTGCCGGTTTCGTGCATTGCGCTGGAAACCAGAACTTCTGTTCCCTCAAAGGAAGGGGTTCACAGGTCAAACGCGTGCACCGGAGAGGCAGCGCGTACGCCTGGAACTTTCTTTTTTTTTTACAGGTTTCTCCGGGAGGGTAAGACTCTAGCAGCTGCGCATTTAAAAAGCAGTCGCAAGGCCTGCTTTTAACAAGGTAAGTGGTGAATTAAGTAAAATTAAAACATTTTTTCCACAGGTTTATTATTTTTAAATACTTTAAAGAAAGGTAAGTTTATTTTTAGCCCTGTTAAAAACTGTAATTAATTTTTCCAAAAATTTAAATTATTGTTTAAAATAGTTATTTTATGTAATTTATAGTTATTTTAAAAATTTGTTTGAAGTTTTAGTTAGGTTTTGGGGCCGATCTCTATTCATAGATTTGACAGCTCTTCCTGTCAAATCTATGAATAGAGATTCCCTGCTATGATTGGCTCTCCATGGCCCACGTGATCCCAGGGGACGCTTCGAACTAACTGCGCCCCTGGGATACGCAAGCACTGCGCGCCGGCAGCTGGAGGAGGCCCAGGTTCGGAATCCCACGCAGGCCCACAGCACAACGGCAGGCGCGCTAGGTAAGTGCAGATCGGGGGCTTGCACCCACGGGAAGCCTCCAACCTGAATTTCTGGCCCATAATCAATTTGAATTACTTATTCACCAATTATATTGCCAAGTAATGGCTGGTCAAAATTGATTACAAAAGAGTAATCTCATCTTGGGTTCAGATGACATAAATTGTGAGAGTTAAGTTTGCATGGCTGATGACCACCATTTGGTCCCCATGTCTCCTTCCTGAAAACTGCTCTTTTTTTAATATAAAATATTAGTGTATTGCCTGTGGTGTTCTCCCAGGTAATAGTCTGGGATCTGGAGCACAGTTGTGATGTTTAGCTGCTAACATGGCCTGTCCTTTAAAAAAAAAGCCATGTTCAAGTATTCCCGAAAGTACTGATTTAAATAGGCACGTCCAGATAATTAAAGCTGATTGTAAGCTCCTGAAGTCAATCAGAGGGCATTTGTAACTGCTTGTAAATCTTTAGCTTCAGGTCAGAAAAGCTCAGCCTGAAATGATTGGCCTTTTTTTTAAAGGTTTGCTCCACATCTGTGAAGAACACGGGAGTTAGTTGGGGACAATATTTGGTGGTACTTTTGCCATTGGAGAGAATTGTAGCAGATACCAATGAGATGGACACTCTATTTAGTTGAAGGATTAATTACTGTGACATTATTACTGCTAGTTTATTGGGTGACAATCTGCAGTTGATTACTGGGATTTAGGAATATTTCCTTTGGAGAACTTTTGATTTCACCATAGAGTCATACAGCACAGAAAGAGGCCCTTCGGCCCTTCGGCCCATCGCGTCCGCGCCGGCCATCAAGCCCTGTCTAATCTAATCCCATTTTCCAGCATTTGGTCCGTAGCCTTGTATGCTATGGCATTTCAAGTGCTCATCCAAAAGCTTCTTGAATGTTGTGAGGGTTCATGCCTCTACCACCCTTTCAGGCAGTGAGTTCCAGATTCCAACCACCCTCTGGGTGAAAAAGTTCTTCCTCAAATCCCCTCTAAACCTCCTGCCCCATACCTTGAATCTATGCCCCCTTGTTATTGACCCCTCTACTAAGGGAAAAAGTTCCTTTCTATCTACCCTATCTATGCCCCTCATAATTTTGTACACCTCAATCAGGTCTCCCCTCAGCCTTCTCTGCTCCAAGGAAAACAACCCCAGCCTGTCCAGTCTTTCTTCATAGCTGAAGCGCTCCAGCCCAGGTAACATCCTGGTGAATCTCCTCTGCACCCTCTCCAAAGCAATCACATCCTTCCTATAGTGTGGCGACCAGAACTGCACACAGTATTCCAGCTGTGGCCTAACCAGCGTTTTGTACAGCTCCATCATAACCTCCCTGCTCTTATATTCTATGCCTTGGCTAATGAAGGCAAGTATCCCATATGCCTTTTTAACCACCTTATCCACCTGTTCTGCTGCCTTCAGGGATCTATGTACATGCACACCAAGGTCCCTCTGATCCTCTGTCTTTCCTAGGGTCTTACCATTCATTGTGTATTCCCTTGCCTTGTTAGTCCCTCCAAAATGCATCACCTCACACTTTTCAGGGTTAAATTCCATTAGCCACTGTTCCGCCCATCTGACCAATTCATCTATATCGTCCTGCAGACTGAGGCTACCCTCCTCGCTATTTACCACCCCACCAATTTTCGTGTCATCTGCGAACTTACAGATCATACCTTTTACATTCACATCCAAATCATTAATGTAGACCACAAACAGCAAGGGACCCAGCACCGACCCCTGTGGTACCCCACTGGACACAGACTTCCAGTCACAAAAACAACCTTCGACCATCACCCTCTGCCTTCTGCCACTAAGCCAGTTTTGGATCCAATGTGCCAAGGCACCCTGGATCCCATGGGCTCTTACCTTCTTGACCAGTCTCCTGTGCGGGACTTTATCGAAAGCCTTACTGAAATCCATGTATACCACATCCACTGCACTACCCTCATCCACACACCTAGTCACCCCCTCGAAAAATTCAATCAAATTGGTCAGACATGATCTTCCCTTGACAAAGCCATGCTGACTATCCCTGATTAATCCTTGCCTCTCCAAGTGGAGACCAATTCTGTCCCTCAGAAGTTTTTCCAATAATTTCCCTACCACTGATGTTAGGCTCGCTGGCCTGTAATTCCCTGGCTTATCCCTACTACCCTTCTTGAATAATGGTACTACGTTAGCTGTTCTCCAGTCCTCTGGCACATCCCCTGTGGCCAGAGAGGTTTTGAAAATTTGTGTCAGCGCCCCTGCAATCTCCTCCTTTGCCTCACACAGCAGCCTGGGATACATCTCGTCCGGGCCTGGGGATTTATCCACTTTTAAGCCTACTAAAGCCGCTAGTACCTCCTCCCTCTTGATGCTAATATGTTCAAGTATATCACAGTCCCCCTGCCCGATTTCTATGTCTACATCGTCCTTCTCCATAGTGAACACGGATGCAAAAAATTCATTTAAAACCCCACCAACATCTTCTGGCTCCACACACAGATTGCCACTTTGGTCCCTAATGAGCCCTACTCTTTCCCTAGTTATCCTCTTGCCCTTAATATACTTATATAAAACACCTTAGGATTTTCCTTTATTTTACTCGCCAGTGTTATTTCATGGCCCTTCCTCGCTCTCCTAATTTCTTTTTTAAGTATCCCCCTGCACTTTTTATACTCCTCTAGGGCTTCCTTTGTCTTTAGTCCTTTGTATCTGCCAAAAGCCCCCCTTTTTTTCCTAATTCATTCTCGTATATCCCTTGACATCCAAGGTTCCCTGGGCTTGTTGGTCCCACCCTTGACCTTTACAGGAACATGTTGCCATTGTACTCTCTCAATTTCCTTTCTGAAAGACTCCCATTGCTCCGATGTGGATTTTCCTACAAGTAGCTGATCCCAGTCCACTTTGGCCAGATCCTGCCTTATCATATTAAAATCGGCCTTCCCCCAATTTAAAACCTTTATTTCCGGTCCATCTCTGTCCTTTTCCATGACTACCTTAAATCTCACCGAATTATGGTCACTGTCACCAAAGTGCTCACCTACTAACACTTCTACCACTTGCCCGGCCACATTCCCTAGAATTAGGTCCAGTACCGCCCCCTCTCTTGTAGGACTTTCTACATGCTGGCTCAAAAAGCTCTCCTGGATGCACTTTAAGAATTCTGCACCCTCTAAGCCTTTCACACTCTGACTATCCCAGTTAATATTGGGGAAGTTGAAATCCCCCACTATTATTACCCTATTATTTGCACATTTCTCTGAGATTTGCCTACATATCTGTTCCTCTATCTCCCCCTGACTGTTTGGGGGCCTATAGTACACTCCCAGCAAAGTGCTTGCCCCCTTTTTGTTTTTAAGTTCTACCAGCAGTGGGCCATCATTTTTGTCTGCCAAAGAAAAGCCTCTAACTATGCACATAATGGTAAAAGGTTCTTACTACACAAATGTGTTACTGCACAGCTACATTATCTACCCTTACCTTCACTTTTCTCCTGTGGAGTTGGGTCTAGTACTTGCCAACCATCATAGCCTGGCTTCAGATCAGGACGTGTCATCCAAGACTCCACCCAGCAGTGGAAATTCCTTCAACATTACAGACAGTAATTATAGTTAACAACCACTGCCCTGGCTTTTTGATTGGATTGTATAATTTGTGTTAAATCTAGTTTTGCAGGCATGTAGAACTTCTCCCCCTTCAAAGTACAAGTCCGTCAAAAGATTCAACAGTGAAATCTACAGAACTGGCATGGGAGATATGAATATAAGAGCTTGCATATTTTCAAAGACGATCATGTCCCTCCTACTATGCTCTTAAAAACATTTCAAATTAAAACAAGCCAGTTGGCCCATCAAGCCCTTCTTTCTGCAAGCTACATGCCATCTACCTTATCATGGACTCTATCCCACCTACTTAAGCTCCTGAAGGAAAGTTTTGCAAAAGTCGTCAAGTAAACTTCAGCATCCCAGATCTTTTGTATTCAATCCCAGCCTGCCGTCTTCCACATAACACACATACACATTTTGGGTTGAAAATGAGCCAATTTACCATTTAAACCCGTTGGTGTTGATTCCTCGGATTCAGGTATCTATTCTCCACAGTGTACCCTCTGAGAGTCATTAAGAAGGCCAAATTATAGAGAAAATATTTGGCTCCTTTTTTTTAAAGTCAAGGATTCATAAAATATGTCGGGGCCATAAATTCCCAGTGCCAACATCCTTGGAACAAGGGCTGGGACACATGCACCAGAGATGCTGTTGAAGCTTGTGGAGTCAGTAAGAGACTGGCAGGTCCCCGGTTGACTAGGGGCACATCTCGGGAGCCCGACTGCCCCAAGAGGCCAGGAATCCCAGTGGATGGTGGTTCGGTTTTGAGGAGGCCCTTCTCCCCCACCCACCTTAAACCAAATATTGGCAGCCCATTGCACAGCCCCTTTATAAGTGGGTGGAAATAAACTTTAACCTGTAAAAAATCTAATCCACGCTGTATCCCTGGCCTGCATCCCAAAGCTGGTCCCCGCATGCACCATTTAACAGGCTTCCATAGATCCACCGGTCCTGTGTAAGGCCCGGGTCATGGGGATTCCCTACTTAGGGTGTCTCTGACCCTGCTCTATCCACAGCGCTTGCTTTGTAATAAGCAAAATGAGGCTCTACCCCTTACAAGACCCTGCAGTAACTCCCAGAGCAGGCTGGGAGCCGGCTAATCAGGGGCCAGGCCTATTTTCTGGCTCTGCTGCCAGACTCCCAGCGGAGCTCCAGTACTCTAAAAGTTAAGTTAGTGTTTCTATTTCATGGGTACTAATCTCAGGAAACCACGAAACCAGAAATATAATAGTTTCCAGCAACATAACAATTTGTACAAGCACCATGTCTAATTAGAATCATGCTATGAGGGGAAGATTTTGTCTCTGCACTGTGTGTAATGCAATTGGAAACCCACTCTTTCTAAACACAGTGCAGAGGAAACCTTTCCCTGCATGTTTAAAACTTTACTGAGTAAAGCTGTTTAATAGAAATGAGCTGTTCAGTGGCTAGTTGTATTGGGAATAGTGAAGAAAGGTGTAATGGGGGTCATTTTGATTTTGGAATCAGCCACTCGTTACACATCTCTCCCGATTTTTCATTTCATTGCTGTTGATGGAAATGAAAATCAGGAGAGATGTATAACAGGCGGCTGATCCGCTATCGCAGTTTGACACTATTGGACAAAGTCAAAATTACCCGATGACTATTCTCTTGGCTATAGGGTGAAATAAATGTGATTTCACATCATAACGTGTATTAAAGTGCAGGGTATGTGGAGGATCCAATAGAGGAATTAAGCTGATAAATTAGTAGAACACATGGAAAGTAGACTGGAATATGTGAATCTATTGAGACCAAAGTAAGTGACCCAGATATTTGAGGCAATAGTTTGCTTGGTCCTGTGCCTAAAACCAAAAATAGCAAGATGACTGGTTGTATATGAATATATTTAGAAACTTGCCGCACTTTACTCCTTTAAACAGGAGCTTGTCATTTGCCTGACACTCTGATTGTTAAGTACATAAAGAGGTTGTGCTTAAAGATAACCAATGTTAGTTTCTTACTCTTACAGCAGGTCTAAGGCTATTGGAACAATTTCTCCTTGGTTTCTTATACACTTGGATTTTCAGCTTCTGCTTTTCCAATGGCAGCCACCGCCAGGTAAAGACGCCCCATTTCAGCAACTAGTTTCACGTAGACAATTCAGACATTGGTCACAATTAGAAGGTCAGCAATGTCATGGCAAGTACTTGTCAAATTGTTTTTTTTAAAGATATATATAGAGCTGTCTTTTTTTTTTAGAAGGTCCAAGGAGAAGAAAAATGGGGAGGGGGAATTTGGAGTTGCAAACAAGGGTTGAACCTCCACTGTGCTCTGTTCCTGACCTAAAATGTTCCAAGAAATGAGGCGCTGAAAAAAGATGACAGAACTTCCCAATAGGATTCAGGGATAATCGGAAGGAAGAGGCAAGCCTGGATGATATCTAACATATTGGGTGGGGGGGGAGGGGCAGCTTCAGGAGTGGAGCAGCAGTATTGGAGAATGTTTCAATGGTGTGTTAACCACGTAGTCTGAGTTTATTCAGCAAATGAAGCATCACAATCTACTCCACAACTATAGCGTTTACCATAGAGTGATATTTAGAAATTGTATATATATCTGTGTGTGTACCTGGGATTGGGAACACTCTACCTGAAAAGGTGGTGGAAGCTGATTCCATTAATAATAATTTTAAAAGGGAGTTGGACAGGTATTTGAGGATGAAGAACTTACAGGGTTAAGGACAAAAAAACGGGGATCTGGGACTAAGCACGCCTGCTCTTTCAAAGAGCCAGCACAGGCACGATGGGCCAAATGGCCTCCTTCTGTGTTATAAGTTTCTATGATTCTCTGGCCGTGATTTTGCTGATCTTGGCAGGTCCGTGGCAGGTGACGTCGGCGACGGATCCCGACCCCGCTGCTGGCTCCAGCCCGCTGTCCAAAATGAATTTCCCTTGATGGTGCTCGTTAAGACCGTCCAGGGCGATTCCCGGCCATTTAGAGGACGCGGGTCTGGTGACGTCATTTGATGACGCGTCATCAGCCGGTTTCCTTAAAGGGACCGTGTCCAAATTTATTTTGACAGTTATGCTGTCAGTATTCTACAGTATTGAGGTGCTGCAAACACTGACAATGACTGCACAAAGGCACAGGGCTGCACCCAGGCTCTCCCATGACTCCCTCCATATGCTTATGAAGGGAGTCACAGCATGCAAGGAGGTCCACTTCCCTTCCCATGGGCAGAAGAGACCTCCCCAGGAGATCACCACAGCCTGCTTGCACATTGCACAGGAGGACTCAAGCAGGGATGTGGTCAGGAGGACCTGGGTGCAGTGCTGCATACCTTTCAATGATCTCAGTAGATCACAAAACATTAGTACAAAGCCACACTCAACCTCATCCTGCTGTGCCTCTCATCACATCCCCATCACCCTGCCTTCCCTCCCCTACTCCTGCACATCCTTACTCACACCAACTTACCTTGCACCTCCACCCATCCCTCTCTCTCTATCTATATTATAACATCCCCATCTCACTAGCCAACCCTCACACACAGCCTCATCCTAGTGCAATCATACCAACTAACAACACAGAAGGGTAGGCACTGGGGTGTTTTATGCAATGTCCATGTAAAGTTTCTGTAATGTGGTGTCAAACATTGAAACCTTTATTTTCAACACTTTGTGCTCTTGGATAGATTTGTGAGCACCTTTGGAAGTGGCTTAGTGAGTTGCAGTGAATGGTGAGACATAACGGTACTCCCTGCAATGTTGATGAGTGTGAAAGGAATGGCTTGGACATTGTAAGGATGCTTTATCGTGTTGGTGAGGGGTGGTGCCAACCTGGCACATCATGTGGCAGCCAGGGTGTACAGCATCAAGTGAAGTAAATCTGGCCATGGTGAGGCCATCCCTGGCCTCCCGGGCAGCAATGTGGTTGGGTGCTGATGCCCTCTGTCCTGTTCAGCATCAGTTGACTGCGGAGAAGGTTGGTGTTGTTGTTGGTGCTGCAGGTGTGCCTGCTGCTGGTGGTGTTGGGGCTGATTGTGGTCAGATTCTGAGGACCGAGGTGAGAGAGTATGAAGGGCACCCATGCTGATGGAATAGATGGCAGGTGAAGTAGAGATGACAGAAGCGATCTGTCAATGGTGAGAGAGGTAATGAGGTCAGACTGGATGGAGACTTGTGTAAAGACTTGCAGCATGGTGAATCTGTTATGGAAATGCAGTGAGGAAGATTTTGTGGCTGAGGAAAGATATCTCTGTAAGGTGGGAGCTTTTACTTGACATTTGAGGCTGTTAACTCATCAGCTGATTCAATGGTCACTGACCTCCCACCTCGGCTTCACAGACGTCTAGCAACAGCGTGAAACCCGTGGGCGAGCTGTCAAATTGAAAAGGTAATTGGCTGTAAACAAGCCACTAATCATTTAAATTGGCTCTCCCGCCGCTGCGTGTCAGGTCTGCTCAGAGCTGACAGACACGACATTTGGTAAAGGCGCATGGCAGCGGGTTCACAGTGGGATCCCAGCCCGCTGGGGGAAAAAAAACACTTTCTCACCCAACCCGCAACTGTTCGCGCCCGCTGATCCCTCAGAAAATCTCGGCCAATGATTCTACCCATATTAAATGTAGATGTATGAATTTATAATGGAGGGAGAAAAATTAACACAAAAAAGTGTGCCAAAAATATGGCAACAGAAAGCTAAGTGACACAAACAGGAAGGGCGCGCAGACATAAGATTTTTAGTAAGTCGGTTGAATGAGCCTGCAGCACAAAATTGCCCACAATTTGGCCCCGCTTGATAAGTTGGCAGTCTCATCAGAGAAACTACAAAGGTGGCTGATGTGGGAGGTAGAACTGGGTCTCAGATACTCGTCCAATGCTGGGGACTGAGGTACACTGTCGGGATAGTGCAGACAGAGCTTTACTTTCCATTAACCCTTGCTATACCTGCCTGAGCAGTTCTGCCAGTGGGTTGAAAAATTGGAGTTGTTGGGGGAGAAATTCAGTGTTAGCGCCAGCCGTTGGCACCTTAAGAGGGCGATAAGTGAGGTGCAAAGCGGCTAGCACCCGGGCGCGGCGAAACCTGCGTCTCTCGCGAAATTGAGCGGACATTTAGCGGCGGCGCAAAACCGCAATGCCCGCTCAGCTGCGCGCGCAGATCCTTACGCCATTTCATGGTGCAACACCCTTGGTGCGCCCCGAACCGGAACTTCAGTGGCGCCCCCCTTCTTTCCGCCTGGCGCTCCCAGCGACTGGTTGACTGGAATGGTTCCCAGTCGCTGTGGGGTTGGGGGGTTGCTATTTAAAGGGGGCTCTTCCTGGCTTCTTAGTGGTAGCCATTTTGGACCAGTCCTTCTGTGTGAGAGACAGAGAGATTTGCAGAAAGACAAAGGGAGAGAGCTTTCTGCATTGAGTCAGCGCTCGCACAGGTACTTCGGGCTTCAGCCCAGAACTTTGCAGTTGGATTGATTTTTCAGTGGCATAGCCTTGAGTGGCCACATATTATGGGGGCTGCAATGGGTGGAAACATTGGGTTTCTCCATTGCATTGAGAGGGCTCAGAGACGCCGAGAGAGAGTGCCAATCATGGCTAGACGGAGGAGGGCCAACAGGCATCGGCACAGGAGACCTTACCCTTCCAGGGTATACCGCCAGCAGTTCACCTACCTCAACATGTCTGAGGAGCAGTGTATTCGGAGGCTTCGATTCAGCAGGGAGGTGGTCACTGAGCTCTGCCACCTGCTTCAGACAGATCTGCAGCGTCAGCTGAGGAGCAGGACGTCTCTGTCGGTGGCAGTGAAGGTGACAGTGGCTCTCAACTTCTATGCCACCGGCTCCTTCCAATCTGCTACTGGGGACATTGCCAATGTCGTCCAGTTTGCGGTGCATTGTTGCATCCGCCAAGTCATGAATGCCCTCTTCAAAAGGAGACGTCAGTACATTTCCTTCCCCATGACCCTGGACAAGCAGCAAGAGCGCGCAATGGGATTTGCAAGAATAGCGGGCTTCCCCATGGTCCAGGGCGCCATTGACTGCACGCATGTGGCTTTGTGGGCGCCTCAAGAGAATGCCGAGGATTACCGCAACCGGAAGGGGTTCCATTCGTTGAACGTGCAGTTGGTGTGTGACCACAGACAGCTGATACTAGCTGTCAATGCCCGCTTTCCAGGCAGCAGCCACGACGCCTTCATCCTGCGCCAGACTTCTGTGGCAGACCTTTTCGAAGCCCTGGCTCACCCAGGAGGCTGGCTTCTCGGGGACAAGGGCTATCCTTTGTGCACCTGGCCGATGACCCCGCTCCGTGCGCCCAGCACCCCTGCTGAAGAACGATACAATGACAGCCATCAAGCGACCAGGAACATCATTGAGCACACAATCGGTGTGCTAAAGCAACGGTTCCGCTGTCTGGACCATTCCGGGGGAGCCCTTCAATACTTGCCTGAGCGAGTCTCCCATTTCGTTGTAGTGTGCTGTATGCTGCATAACCTGGCAATCCTCAGGACTCAGCCACTGCCAGCAGACATTGGAACACCAGCAGAGGAGGAGGAGGAGGAGGAGGAGGGCGAGGAGGAGGAGCACCAAGACGGGAGGGAGGCACAAAGTGCAAGGGCCGTCCGTCAGCGGCTTATTGCAAGTCGGTTCTAGGCCCCCTCTGAGGGAATGGCTTGTGCCATTGAAAGAACATGAATGGAATGGTTCCGCAAACCCTGAGCCAGTCAAGGCAACAAATAGTTCAAAGAGCAAACATGCACAATCTGAATAAAGACAATTATTTATTTAACAAACTCTGTGCCCTTCCCGCGTGACAAAGAAATACAGAGAAGCCCCCAAAAAAAGTCAGACACATAACTGGCTCTCACAACCTGGAGACAATGAACAAAAGGGTTGACCAAAAATGACCACGATCCTCGGCCTTCACTGAAAAAATTAACAGCATTTTGCCACACCTCCCACTTTTTGGCCTGCGAGGGTGATCTGTTTCGCTTGCAAGATTGGCCCCTTCCCACCCTGCGTCTCCTCCGCAATGGGACCCCAGTGGCTGCAACAAGGCTGGGGGAAGGATGCTGAATGTCAGAAACTGAGCCTGCAGATGCCCTTGAGGTACGGCCTGGACCAGCTCTGGGCCTGGAGGGCCCGGCTGCTGACTGCTCCAACTCTGCATGGGCGGCAGCAGTCTGTCCTTCAGGTGGTGGCAGCTGCAGTGGAGGAGTGACAGTGTTGGCAGCAGGAATGCTGCCATTCTGACAGAGGACAGGTACTCCCTGGTCGGACGGCACACTGGCGCTCCCACGGGGCAGCACTGCAGCATGCGGAGCAATCTGCTGAAGCACAGACTGCTGGCCTTCTGCGGCGCAGCGAGGGCCCCGGCGATTCGTGCCCGATGCAGCGAGGGTGGCAGCAGTCAGTGCTCGTGTGGCCTCAATCTGTGTCTGCATCAGACCAGCCACTGACTGCATTGTACCACTAAGCACTTGCGTGGAACCCGCCTGTGCTGCACCAAATTCCTGCAGACTCCTTGCCAGTGTTGCACCGAAGTCCTGCAGACTCCTTGCCTGTGCTGCCCTGAAGTCCTGGACACTCCTTGCCAGTGACTCTATGGAGTCGGGCATCCTTGCCACTGCAGCCATGAGCTCAGCGTGCCTCTGCTCCACCTGGGCGCCCATTTCAGCAAGGAGCCGCACCTCTTCTGCGCTCACTGTAGCAGGACTGAAGGCCAGACTCTCCCTCCGGGGAGAAGGCCGCCGAGCTTCCCTACCCCACCCCCTGCGTTGCTGCAGCCCGATGGGCCCCGGACCTTCACCCTCCTCAGACCCTTCCCCCCTGCTCCCCTCCAGGGAAGACGTGTCCACATTATGGCCATGGGCTGCCTCGGCTGAGGGTGGCACTGATGGTCCGGCTTCCTCTTCTTCCTTGCCTTCAGAATCACTCAAAGTGGCAGCTTGAGGGCCCACCTCCTCACCTGGCGAATCAGCATCTGAAAGCAGGGAGGTACAAGAGTTGCTTTAGCGTGAGGACAGGGCGGCAGCAAGGGAGGCATGAGTGCTGCGATGCACTGTATTGGTTCGATAGTGGCAAAGGATGCTGGTGTGAGGCACAAGTGGAAGGAGAGAGGTCAAAAAGGTGATGGCCTTACCATTGCTGTCCAGACCAGGGTCGGCATCTCCAGTGGCGACGGGGCCAATCATCCGGCCTTCCATAATCCGCTCCACTCGCTGCTCCAGATCGCTGAGGTCTTTAAGGTCAGACCAGCCTCCCCCGGTCCGTTGCTGCTGCCTCCTATTGTGGGCCAGCTTGCCCTGCAACAGAAAGGACGGGCTCTGAGTACAGTGTGAAGCCCTGATCTTGGCTGCACTGCCTCACATGGTTGAATAGCCCTTACAGTGTGAAGCCCTGATCTTGGCTGCACTGCCTCCCATGGTGGAATAGCCCTTACAGTGTGAAGCCCTGATCTTGGCTGCACTGCCTCCCATGGTCGAATAGCCCTTACAGTGTGAAGCCCTGATCTTGGCTGCACTGCCTCCCATGGTCGAATAGCCCTTACAGTGTGTAAAGTGGTGAATGTGCATGTGAGTTTCATGAAAGGCCCATAGGTGTTGGATGAGGGTTGGGCATTGGGGCTTTCAGGACCCTTTGGCCATAAAGTGAGGTGCACATGCAGGGATGAAGAGGATACTGAAAAGGGTACTCACCCTGACAACCCGAGTGAGGTCGTTGAACTTCTTCCTGCATTGCACAGGGGTCCTAGATACCATGCTGCTGGAGGTCACTCTGTGTGCCACCTCCCTCCAAGCTTTTCGATATTCGTTGGGCAGCGGCCTCCTGCCACTGTCCGGAAACAGGATAGATCGCCTGTGCTCCACTGCGCCAACCAGACCTTCAGGGCCCTCTCACTGAACTGCTGCACTCGCTCCCTGGCCCTCTCCATGGTCCGAGGCATTAGAATGTGGCAGCAGGTCTGTCCAGGCTGAGATTCAGGGCTCCAATGTGCAGGGCGTGGCTGCAATCCAATTCGACCCTCCCCCTTTAAGAGCTGACCGGCGCCAGCGTGTCTGCCTGCAATCGCTAACTGGCCGCACCTGCGCTGCGCCCGCCCTCGGTGGTAGCGCCTCACTTCTCCAGCTTAGCGCCTTAGGACAGTCGTGCAGCGCCTGCTTTAGCACTCCAAGCACCTCTTGGGGCGAAGCAGGTCAATTTCGCTGAAGGTGGCGATAATTTGCGCCGGGCGCTAAATTTAGCGCCCGCTCGACTATAACGCCCCAAACCTGGCGATACTGAATTTCTAGGCTGTTTTGTTTCCCAGCACTGGCATCCCAAAACTGAATAACCACAAACAGAATCATCAAGAAAATATAAGTTTTTTTTAAAGTTTGCAAATCGTTGTGTGGTAACATTATGATCTTCATGTCTACCACAATCCTTAAAAGGCAGAACTTCCCCTGTTCATTCATGGAGTGGATTGTTTTTTCATGTTTGCAATAATAATAAAGGCCACAGTCTGGTCATGGAGTGAAGAAGCAGATTAAGAAACCCCAACCTCATCCTTATAAATTCTGATCCATTAACTGTTCCTCTGAAAAGTTCACGGCAAGTTCTTAAAGTTACATTATTGCAAATAGAAATTGAACACTTTGCATATGAAGTTGTTTATGTAGTACATACAGAGATGAAACTCACCAGATACTATCTCTTGTTGCATTCACCTGTTTTCCATCCTCATCAATGAAACTGTCAATTCTCAAATTTTGCTCCGTATCATGAGCGGAGTTGTAATTTGTAATGGGCCGCGTGGGAATTCCCAAACACCTCAAAACTGGAACAAAGCAACAAACGTTAGTAAGGGTCCCACACGGATGGCATTTGAGACTGGGTTAAACCAGTCAGGCTCCACTCAACAGCAGTCATCTGATTGGTTGCATGTTCCTAAATGTTTGAAAGAAAGATAAATGTAGAGTTGGTTCTAACCATCTAGGAATGGGCTACTTGTTGGAATGTGCCCACATTACATCGCAATTGTGAAAACAACACCCGCGGCCCTTTGTCCCTGTTCATGATATTATGAAGAACTTCCCATGTAAAAACATTTGTTTCCTCAACCCAGCAGTTTAAAACATAAAACATAGGATCAAAAAATGACTGGAGAGTCAGGGGGAAAAATGTGGTTGTTTTGCACCCCGCTCGCACCCCGGCCATGATCTTCGGTAGCGCACCCTGACTTACCTCCAGACGCTATGTCCGACGGGGTCAGGGCGGCCTACCTGTAGCCAGGGCAGCGCTATTTAAAGGCGAGGTGCCGGGCGGCCATTTTGTTGCTGGCCGCCTGCCAGCACCTGCCTCCGCTGCTGTCTCTGGCCTCCTGAGCACTCCCCGTGGAGTGCCAGCTGAACTCCATGAGCCCGGCACTTTTCTTGAGTGCTGGGCTCTTTTGCCGGCACTCTGGGCACCGGGTCGCGCTGCACAAGGCCTCTCCCCTTTAAGAAGGGTAGGAAAGCCTGCAATACCATGGCACATAGCACCAGGATATTCCCTCGCAGCACCCCAAGAGGGAGGTGGGGCACTTCCAGTAGCGCCCCGCTTCCCTCTTGGGGCGCTACAACTCAATTTTGGCCGTGGGGGTGCTTATTTTTTCGGGAAAGTAGCGCCCCGGCGAAGTTAGCGCCCCAAAGGGGGCGCGACTCAATTTTTCCCCCTTAGGAACATAGGAGAGTTCAAAGAGAGTCCCTTTAATTTCGGGTTATCTAGAGCTTCAGAGGAATACAGTTAAAACAGAAGTTAAAATGGAAGCGTTAAGCCTGGAATTTCCACAAGGGTTGTCCCAGTACTGGAAGATTGATGGAAACCCTGTTTCTCCAGGGTTTTCACCAAAATAATAGTGGGATATCGGGAGAACCCCACAGCGTTTTTCTTAAAACTTGTTCAGGTTACGCACAAATTAAATAAGGTAACTTGTGATCAGAATGCATTTAATACAGGAGGGGAGGGGAGATGTCTCTCAGTGAATAGATCACCATTAACAGCTAAAAACAGGCCTACAAGAAAAATAGGATGAAAAATGATAAGAGTGGAAATTATTTTAAAGGGATTAACACCTGCATCAGTACAAGAAAGAGAAGAGTGTTGTGCTAGTATATTGGGTTCATACGATAATGTTCTCGAGTCATTTCTAGCTTGGAGAGCTTGAAGGCAACAGGGCAAATTTTGCTGTGCGTAGAATCAAAAAGTTTTCAACTGAGGTTATACAGCTGGCAGAATGCTATTCTATGCTGATTATTTTGCTGTGGCTGAAAATCCAAGACATCCCTTATGCTAATCGTACGTAAAGGTAATTTCAGTTTTAGACTGATGTAAAAGTCACCATTGTTTATGTCGGATTGTGCACAGCTGGTCAAAGAGACCAGCAGTAAAATTTGCTGTTATTTCCTTTCCAGTATTTTATCCTTCAGAATGAGATCTTTTGTTGTTAATTTTGATCACTTTTTGAGGGCCCTTGACTCACTGTTTTCTTTTCTGGGATTAAAAAGTGCTAAAAAAGTTACTTTTGTGCCATTGTCGCTAACTGCATGGTCCTATGGAAATCAGAGATATACATCTTCCAAAGTATAGATTGAAATAAGCAACAAACACAATGCCTGCCTAAATCTGGTATTAAAGTAGCTATTCTTTCACCACCGGACAAAACTCAGATTCAACGAATTACTACACAGGACATCCAGTGGTCCCAATTCTGAAAATTCACTTGTGGCTGCATGGAAAGCATGAACTTCTATGCTTCCAATTCTGGGAACATCCATGCCTTAATTCTCCTTAGTGGGACCAGAATGAGCCGCAACATCGCTATAATAAGGAATGATTAGTGTGGAGGAGGAGGAGGCCTTATCTGACAGGAAATGCCTTGTGGTCTGAATTACAAAAACTCTAAACAATCTGTGTCAATTTTTAAGCGCAAAAGACTGCCAATCCTTTTATTTATATGATGACAGTTTAATTAGAATTCCCTTTCTGGAGGCTAAATCAAACAATGTGACCCTCTGAATAAATAACGCATTGTCATCTCTGACAGGTTAACGTGACTCGCTTTTCTCAAGGTCCATCATTTATGAAACTGGCATTATATTAACCCTGGTGCTGTATTTGCGTTACTACGATGCACATTCTGCTATTGTTCGTGTATATGCAAACCCCTCTCACTGCACATTTTCGTTGCTTCCTATTTGCTCCTCATGACTGTTGTGAAACTGATGTGTTGTTTCACTTTCAAATAACCACACTCCTGTGGCTCAGTTGATAGCAGTCTCACCTCTGAGTCAGAAGGTTGTGCGTTTCACTAGACTAAAGTCCCGCTCCAGAGACTTGAGCACAAAATTTAGGCTGATACTCCAGTGCAGTACAGGTAGACTATCCTTTATCCGCACTTCTGAAAACCGAAAACCTCTGAAAACCAAAAGTTTTTTTGTGGAGCGTAAGTCGTGCGCACGACATAACCCGAGTGGCGCCAAACATGACCCGACGCGGCCGATGCTTTTCTGATCTGATTTGCGGGCCAGCTTAGCGTAGGAGTCAGCCGATATCCGGCTTTCCCACAACTGGCAGCGGCAGTCGAGCCCCAGATCCCCGCTAAGTCAAGGAATTCAGATACGGAGCAGGGGGAGCTGTAAACAGACTGGGAGCAGCAGCACAGAGAAGCAGGAAGGGGAATGAAACACGGAGCAGGGGGAGCTGTAAACAGACTGTGAGCGGCAGCACAGAGAAGCAGGAAGGGGAATGAGACACGGAACAGTCGCAAGAGGTAGCCTGAACTTTTAAAATTTATATTAAATACAAATACTAATTACCAAATTAATTTAATGTTCAGAGTTTCCCAGTCTGACATAATACCTTCTGAAATCTGAAAATTTCCGAAAGCCGAAACACAGCTGGTCCCAAGGTTTTCGGATAAGGGATAATCAACCTGTACTGAGGGAGTGTTGCACTGTCTGAGGTGCCATCTTTCGGATGAGACGTTAAACCGAGGCCCTGTCTGGCTAGTATTTATCCCTCAACCCACATCACTAAAACTGATTACCTGGTCATTATCACATTGCTGTTTTGTGGGACCTTGCTGTGCGCAAATTGGCTGCCGTGTTTCTGACATTACAACAGTGACTACACTTCAAAAGTACTTCATTGGCTGTAAAGTGCTTTGGGACGTCCTGAGGTCGTGAAAGGCACTATATAAATCCAAGTCTTTCTTTTCTTTCTACTGCAAATAGACAGAATTGAGGCAACAAAACCGTCCACTAACCGTCTCAAAACTTTAAAAAATATTTTACTATTTTCTGGTAGTGATCCTCACACCAACTCTGTGATTCACAGGTAAAGCTAACAGTACCTGAGATGGGGTCGGACACCATTTTAATACTCAGCCACTCTACAGGGGGCATTCAAGATGAGGCTTAGTCACAATTGGAGTGTGGCGAGAGGAGGGATTAAAGCATCTTTCATGTTGGCAATAAACCACAAGCCTTAAAATAAATTTTAAACAACTTCCCACAGATGGTTGTTATGAGTAGAAAACTCAGTTGTCTTTGTGCGGCTTCTAGTTGGCTGCAGCACATTCTTTGGAATACAAACTATACAGATGCACTTGAATAATGGCTTTATTAAAGTCATTATTAAAATCTTTAAATAAACAAAGGATCATTTTAAATCCTCGCAGGAACCAGCTCTGGTGCCAGATAAGTTGAATTATATTTTCCGTATCTGAGGGAGCTCGGGGCCTAATTTGCAGACATTGGGTTGGAAATCAGTTTATGGCTTGTTTTCTGGTCCATAACCAGCAGTGTGCTAACAGCACATACCCCAACGGGAGATCCGAGCCTGGTCCAAAATTGGTCCACAGGCCTCATTAACATTTTGGAGTCGGGACAGGTGCTAGCAGCTCGCCCATTTTACTAAGATGAATATTGCGGGGATTGGAAGGGCAACTGGTGGGGGGGGGGGGTTGGTGGGCGGGGTCTCACGAGGACTGTAGAGTCAAGGGAGCACTCCTGCTTCTCCTGGCTCCACAGGAATGCTTTTTAAAAAAAATAATAGTAATTTAAACTTAGCTGATGGTGGCGACCACATCGACAGCTGAATAATCCTGGACGAAGCAGGCCCGGCTCCTAAGCTCATCGGGAACCAATTTCCCATAGGGGTCCTTAAACAGGAGTTAGGCCCCTCAGTAATGGTCACAATGGGCCTATTGCCTGTTTTAGGCGGCTGCCCATAACGCCTAAAAAAATGGACCCGACAAATTTTATAGCGGCCTCAATGCACACGCAGTTTAGGTGCGGGCCATCCCACTGCTAAATTTGCCAACATTGTCTGAAAAACAGGCGTAGGTCATACCAAAGTCTATCCCATTATCTTTCACACTATGAAGCAGAGATACCAATTTTACACTCTGATCTCAAGAAGGCAGCCAAAATCTGGGCGAATACATGAGAGAAAAGAATTCTTTTTATAATAAGACTCTCTACAAAATTATGTTCCCCATCCCCTTTCCAATTTTCATGTTGAGGTGCGCTTCCACAGGCTATAGATGCCCTTTGACCCCTCAACCAAATGATAATTCATATCTTGAACTATTCAACTGTGCTGCGGGCATCACAGCCATAGTCCAATCCTGTCCTCGTTCAACGTCCGTGCATGCTTTCCAGCAAGAGTCACGAACTAGTGATCAGCGACAGGAACCTTGGCTGCTTTTCTCTCTCTCTAGCCCAGAGGCACTGCAACCAAATTGTAGTCCCTCATCATTGCCCCCGCAAAGATCAGCTAAATCAGCAAAAACCTATGTTACTTAATACTGATGTTATATTGTTGCAACACATGTTCAGATATTTTCGATGTAATCAGATCAAACCTGGGACTTTCCTAGCCTGTATCGTCCAGTTCTAAAATCTGATGTCAAAAATATTCACTGTGTTGCATACCTACATCGTAACTACAAAGCTACCTTCAATTAAATAGAAGACCCCCTTACTAAGCCTGTCTGATATTCAATCACCTCTGATTCAACAGACAGCTGACAAAGTACCCCCTCATGACATACTGCTGACATGGTTCCCAGTGACAGAAAGAGATTTACGATAAATACTTCTACAATACTAGGGCAGAATTTCTGACGGGGCAATGATCAATTTGGGGAACAGGTTCAGTGAGATTGTTGAATAACCAGAAATGGCTTGCACCATTAATTGGGAAAGAGTTGATGGGGGAGATTTTCACCTTTAGCGCTTGAATACACATCATCACTTAGGCACTGTGCAAAGAGGAAAGTTGGGCGGGAAGGAAAATCAGGTAGGCTTCATTATGAGCGTGTGATTCTCCTTGGCCAATTTTTCTCTCTGCACTGTGCCCAGGCACTAAAGATAACATTTTAATAAGCTCTTCTCCAGTAGCAACTATAGTAGTTTATGGTGCAAGCCAACTCCGGTTATTCAGAAAAACTCACTGAGCCAGTTCCCCAAATTCCCGAAATCAGTCCTGCTCCTGATCATTATCCAGTAACCCTGGCTGAACTGATTGTGAAGTAGGGTGAGGACTGCACTAGGCTTGGCTGTGATGCCTCCAAATGCCAAATAGCCTGCTGATTAGAGTCACACATGGCGAATGGCCACTTGCATCAACTACCGGGAGGACTGCAGTCACCCAGAGAATCATAAAGGGTCTCCACCTTCAGAAGAAGAGGGAAGGAAATTGGCGAAAATGTGACACTGCTTATCTTGAAATTTAGCCTTGCAACATAGCACAGCACAGTTACATCTGACAACATTATCATCTAGAGTTAAATGCTTCATCTTGGCTTTATCTTGAGTTCATCATACATTAGACATTAGGAAATACTTTGTTAACTGTCAGTTCCCATTCTATAACATAGTGAAATCAATGTTACAATGCTCCTGTAGGGCTGAGTATCTTGGCATTGGGGATGTTTCCTCAAGTCATTGCGTGCAGTGACACTGTAGACAAAGGCAGGAAGATTTTCTTTGGCCTTATTTCTAGTTCAAAAGGAACAGTTCACTATATCAGTGGAAATACCGACCCGAGGAAATCTTCCTGCCTTTGTTTGCACTGTTGCTATACATAAAGAAAACCCGGAGGAAACAGCCCCACCGGTACCTACTAGAGTTGGCTTCAGAGATCCACCCAGTAACTTTAGGGCTGTGCTTAACTCAGAGAATCGCCTGTTCCAACACCAGCCCCGACTTGCATTTGAATTCATCTGCCTCGTTGAATACATTTTGGGAGCTCTTCCGCCAGTCTTTTGGATCAGACGTGCCAATTCTCAGACTTACAGGGGATGATTTTAATGGCGAGCGGGATCAGTGGAGGGTGGGGAGGAGGCAGTCGGGAATCCATTGCAGCCCTCGCAGCGTGCGGCCTGAGGAATATTTGTCTCCTGGGCCCCGTCTGCAGGCTTACCATCGGTCTCCTGCCCAAACCTAGCTGGAAGCATGAGCTGGCTGGAGGGAGGGAGCGGAATTTCAGGTGGCAGGAAGCCTCCGACAGCGACCTGAAGGAATGGTCCTCGGCACTAAGGTAAGTGGTTGGGAGGTGGTCAGACAGGCATTGCAGTCAGGGGAGGAGGGAAGCACAGGACAGGGGGAGCCGAAAGTTTCTTTGTGGGACCCGGAGGAGCACTCTTGCTCCTCCTAGCCTGCAAGGAAACTTCAAATATATATATTAAAATCAAACTTACCTTTCTGGTTCCTTTTCCTGACAGGTTTGGTCCGGCGGGAAAGTCAGGACAGATTCCCCGCATAGACCTCGGGTCAAAATTACAGTTGGGCCCCAGTGACGCTATCAGAGTCCGATCTCAATATTTAAAGAAGGGCCCCGCTGCCTGAGGTGTCCCTCTCGCCTTCTCAAAAGAGCAGGTTAATATCGGGACCTGCGGAAAGACAGTGGAATCGGAGGGGATAAGTCACCCGGGGCATTTTAACTACCTGCCCGTCTGGTTTTGGGCAGGGGAAGGAGGTGCCAAAATTCCACCCCCCCTCCCCCAACTATGTGTCATATGCTAGTGTGTCTGGATTCCCACAAGCATTGTATCTGACCTCTCACAGAAATGAAAATAGGCAGGAGCGCAATGCGTACAATTCTTAAATGCTGGTAGGGTAGATTAATCTGCTATATGGCCTTTGTAGAGAGCTTTCATCTATGCTAAGGAGTATGGATAACAAGTACCACCATTTAGACCTGTCCAGCAGCAGCACCACTACCAACTCACAGATTGCTCGTATCTGTGTCATTTCCTTTTTTTTTGTTACCTGCAAAGCAGCAGAATGATCTGCTTTAAGCAGTTGGGGAAGTTGGCAGGAGTCCTTCAGCTCAACAACTTGTGGCTAATCTTCTAGCAGCATTTAGCATTCCCGTGAAAATGCTGTCTGCAAGGACCTTGTCCCAGAAAGAGGCGGCGTGCCGGTGGGAAGCAGCAGTAGGGGGTTGATGCGCCATCAATTACTCAAAAGACTGAGGTTAAGCGAGTAACAACCAGGCTTTTATTAACTAAAGAATGAAGGTCTAGTCTCGAGTGGTCGACCCGTCCAGAATACTAAGGGACTGGGAGGTAGTCACTTATATACCTGGAATAGTGGGAGGGGTCAGCCGAGGCATGTCCAGACCTGTACCTAGTGGAATACACATACACATACAGACAGGTATAACAGTGGTTTACCACATTCACCCCTTGTTTAAAAATGAGTCCGGCGGGGTGAAGTGTATTTAAAAGTTTGTGTATTGGAGTCTCTCCGGAGGTCTTGTCTGCCGCTGTGATCGACGTGGCGACAGCAGGGGTGGTGGAGCTTCCGGCGTCGCGTCCCGTGTAGGCTGGGGCACTGGAGTGTAGTCCTCGTGGGTGACGGTCCAAGGCGAGCCGGCTGCTGGGGTTGGATATCGGGTCGTGGGGGGGGGTGGTAATGGGTAGTGGGTTACAGCGGTCCCCGAGGGTGTCGTGGGGGGGGGGGTGGTAATGGGTAGTGGGTTACAGCGGTCCCCGAGGGTGCGAGGTCTCGTATGGAGACTGTGTTCTCCCGCCCGTCCGGGTACGCAATGTAAGCGTACTGGGGGTTGGCGTAGAGGAGGTCGACCCTCTCGACCAGGGGGTCCGTTTTATTGGTCCTCACGTGTCTTCTCAGTAGTACCGGCCTTGGGGACGTCAGCCATGGCGGTAACGTTGTCCCCGATGTGGACTTCCTTGGGAAGACAAACATTTTCTCGTGAGGGGTGGCATTGGTGGCAGTGCAGAGCAGTGACCGAATCGAGTGGAGCGCATTGGGGAGCACCTCCTGCCAGCGGGAGGTCGGAAGGCCCCTAGACTTTAAGGCTAATAGGGCGGCCTTCCAAACTGTTGCATTCTCTCTTTCCACCTGTCCGTTCCCCCGGGGGTTGTAACTGGTGGTCCTGCTTGTGGCTATACCCCTAGCGAGCAGGTACTGGCGGAGTTTGTCGCTCATAAACGATAAGCCCCGGTCGCTATGGATATAGCTGGGGAAACCGAACAGGGTGAAGAGGCTGTTCAGACATTTAATGACCGTGGCACTGGTCATGTCCGGGCAGGGGATAGCGAACGGGAAACGGGAGTACTCGTCAATGATGTTGAGGAAGTACACATTGCGGTCGGAGGAGGGGAGAGGCCCTTTAAAATCGACGCTCAGGCGTTCGAAAGGGCGAGTGGCTTTTATCAGGTGGGCTCTGTCTGGTCTATAAAAGTGCGGTTTGCACTCAGCGCAGACTTGGCAGTTCTTGGTCATGGTCCTGACCTCCTCAATGGAGTAAGGCAGGTTGCGGGCCTTGATGAAGTGGAAGAACCTGGTGACCCCCGGGTGGCAGAGGTCATTGTGGAGGGCCCTCAGCCTATCGATCTGCGCGCTGGCGCAGGTGCCACGCGATAGGGCATCTGGGGGTTCATTGAGCTTCCCAGGCCGGTACAAGATCTCGTAATTGTAGGTGGAAAGTTCGATTCTCCACCTCAAGATCTTGTCATTTTTGATTTTGCCCCTCTGCTTGTTGTTGAACATAAAAGCAACTGAACGCTGGTCAGTGAGCAGGGTAAATCGTTTTCCGGCCAGGTAGTGCCTCCAATGACGCACAGCCTCCACAATAGCCTGGGCCTCCTTCTCGACCGCGGAGTGTCTGGTCTCCGGGCCCTGGAGGGTTCGTGAGAAGAATGCCACAGGTCTCCCCGCCTGATTAAGGGTGGCGGCCAGAGCGAAGTCGGACGCATTGCTTTCCACCTGGAAGGGGATGGATTCGTCCACTGCGTGCATGGTGGCTTTGGCAATGTCCTCCTTGATACGGTGGAAGGCCAAGCGGGCCTCTGCCATCAGGGGAAAAGAGGTGGATTTGATCAGCGGACGGGCTTTGTCCGCATAGTAGGGGACCCACTGGGCGTAGTAGGAAAAAAACCCTAGGCACCTCTTCAGAGCTTTTAGGCAGTGGGGCAGTGGGAGTTCCATAAGGGGACGCATCCGGTCCGGGTCGGGACCGATGACCCCGTGTTCCACAACACAGCCAAGGATGGCGAGGCGGTCTGTGCGGAATATGCACTTCTCCTTGTTATATGTCAGGTTCAGGAGTTGGGCGGTGCGGAGGAATTTCTCGAGGTTTGCGTCATGGTCCTGCAAGTCATGGCCGCAGATGGCCACATTGTCTAGGTAAGGGAAAGTGGCCTGCAGCGCGTTTTGATCGACCATCCAGTCCATCTCCCTTTGGAAGACGGATACCCCATTGGTAAGGCCAAAGGGAACCCTAAGGAAGTGATAGAGGCGGCCGTTTGCCTCAAAAGCAGTATACTGGCGGTCTTCGGGGCGGATGGGGAGCTGGTGGTACGCTGATTTCAGGTCAATGGTCGAAAAGACGCGGTACTGCGCGATCTGGTTGACCATGTCAGCTATGCGGGGGAGTGGGTAGGCGTCCAGCAGGGTGTAGCGGTTTATTGTTTGGCTGTAGTCGATGACCAGGCGTTGTTTCTCGCCGGTCTTAACGACCACAACCTGGGCTCGCCAGGGGCTGGAGCTGCCCTCAATAATCCCCTCCTTCAGGAGCCGCTCCACTTCGGTTTTGATGAAAACCCTGTCCCCGGCACTGTATCGCCTGCTCTTTGTGGCGATGGGCTTACAGTCGGGGGTGAGGTTAGCAAACAGTGGGGGGGGTGGGACTCTGAGTGTGGAGAGGTTGCATCTGGTGCGCGGCGGGCAATTTGGAGGCTGCTGGCTGCGGACTGTGAGTGGGGGGAGGGGGCCACCGTACGCCATCGTAACGCTTTTGAGGTGGCACTGGAAATCCAACCCCAGTAGAACGGCAGCGCAAAGTTGGGGCAGGACCAGGAGTTTAAAATTATTGAACACAGTCCCGTCTACTACTAGTGTCACCACGCAGTAGCCGCCAATGTCCACTGACTGGGACTCGGCGGCCATAGAAATCCGCTGGTGCGCAGGCAGGACTGGGAGAGAGCAACGCCGCACCGTGTCGGGGTGGATGAAGCTCTCTGTGCTCCCGGAGTCAAAAAGGCAGTTTATTGCATGGCCGTTTACCTTAACGTCCATTTTGGACCGAGCTAGTTGGTGCGGTCTCGTTTGGTCCAGCGTAACAGAGGCCAGCGTAGGGGTCAGTGTGTCGCTGCGGGTATCAGATGTGGGGGGGTTGGCGGCCTGCTGCGTCCCGGCTGGTGTCCAAGATGGCGGCGTCCATGATTCCCATGTGGCTGGAGTCGTCCAAGATGGCTGCTGCTGCGGTGGTTCGCACATGGCTGGGGAGGCCCAAGATGGCGGCCCGCACGGCCCACACGCGGCGCTGTTGGGGGCCCAAGATGGCGGCTCGCACGGCCCACACGCGGCGCTGCTGGCGTTCGGGGTGGCTTTGGCCTTGCAGACGCTAGCGTAGTGTCCCTTTTTCCCGCAGCCCGAGCAGGTCGCATTCTTCGCCGGGCAGCGCGCTCTGGGGTGTTTGGCCTGGCCACAGAAGTAGCATTTCTGGCCTTGGGATACTGCTGTCTGGCTTTGGGACACTGCTGCGGTGGTTGGGCCGTTGTTGGGCTGCGGCTGGGGTGGCACGGTGCTATGGGGCTGTCCTACCATGTCCCAGGTTGTCGTTCCCCGCGGCGTCCACGGTGCAGAGGAGTAGGCATCCATGCCCCAGTAGGCTGCGTCCAGCGTTAGTGCGATTTCGGAGGCTTTGTCGAGGGTGAGGTCACTCTGCTCCAGCAGTCGCTGTCGGGTGTAGTTGGACCTGTGGCCCGCTACGAAGGCATCCCGGATCAGTTCCTCCGTGTACTTAGTGGGCGTTACCGCCTTACACCCACAGGCCCGGCCAAGCACGGACAGTGCTTGGAGGTATTCCTCAGTCGATTCCCCAGGTTGTTGCTTGCGACTCCCCAGGAGGTGCCTGGCGTAAACTTCGTTCACAGGCCGCGTGTACTGGGTCTTGAGGAGCTGGAGGGCGGCTGTGTACGAGGTCGCGTCCCGGATGACTGAGTACACTCGGTGGTTCACCTTGGAGATCAGGACAGACAGTTTGTTTGCATCCGTTACGACCGCAGTGGAGGCAGTCAGGAATGCCTCGAAGCACATGAGCCAGTGAGCAAACTTGGTGGAAGCGTCCGCTTCCCGACTGTCCAGGTCCAGGCATGCTGGTGTGAGGATCTTCTCCATTATAAAAAATTTAGTTAATAAAATTGATGCGCCATCAATTACTCAAAAGACTGAGGTTAAGCGAGTAACAACCAGGCTTTTATTAACTAAAGAATGAAGGTCTAGTCTCGAGTGGTCGACCCGTCCAGAATACTAAGGGACTGGGAGGTAGTCACTTATATACCTGGAATAGTGGGAGGAGTCAGCCGAGGCATGTCCAGCCCTGTACCTAGTGGAATACACATACAGGCACAGACAGGTATAACAGTGGTTTACCACAGGGGTCAACCCTTAACTGCACGTTGTGACTAACCAGCAGCAGCTGTGATTGGAGTGGGATGCACACAACCATTCTACCACCCCCCCCCCCTCCCACAGCCCCATTAAAAGGGAATCTCTTGCTGAGATGAAGCCCAAGATGAATTTTTGCAGCAGCCTGACTGAGCACTGGTTGTGAAGTTACACAGGGACTGAAGCAACGCAGACAGCCTTGGGATTTGAATTTGATTGGGATGGTCAAAGCATGACAAATTCCCACAGTTAATAACTCTTGGGAACCTCTCATAATTTTTCTTTTGTTTTATAGTTCTACAGCTGCAAATGCTTAGAGGAAGCAAATCATAAAGAAGCATATGCTATGTTTAAAAAAGAAGTATCCTATTATATGCTTTTAATGCTGAACTGCATCCTTGTTTTCAAATCCCTCCATGGCCTCGCCCCTTCCCTATCTCTGTAATCTCCCCCAGCCCCGCAACCCTCCGAGATATCAGCGCTCCTCTAATTCTGGCCTCTTGAGCATCCCTGATTTTAATTGCTCAACCATTGGTGGCTGTGCCTTCAGCTGCCAAGGCCCTAAGCTCTAGAATTCCCTACCTAAATCTCTGCCACACTACCTCTTTCATCTCCTTTAAGACACTACTTTAAACCTACCTCTTTGACCAAACTTTTGGTCATCTGCCCTAGTGGCTCGGTGTCAAATTTTGTTTTATAACGCTCCTGTGAAGTGCCTAGGAACGTTTTACTACATTAAAGGTGCTATATAAATGCAATTGTTGCTGTTGTTTGCTGGGTAATTTATTTAAAGAAATATTACACTTAATTTCTTTTAAACGTTAATATTTACTCTAACCAAGTTAATCCCATTATCTTCCCCAGATCAGTCGGAATGATAGACACAATAGTGAGCTCACAGCCTCTGTCATTATCCCTCATTCAGCCAGGAAATGAGGCCAGGCCTGAATTGAGCACTACACTGAACCTGAGTTATACCTGACCGGAGAACTCTCTGTATGGATAATATGCACAAAGAGTAGGAAATAATGTTCAATTGCCACAACAATAAAAGACCCTTTGCCTGAGCACAGCAACAAGTAAATCACTAAGACATATTTGTTAAAAATTGTGTACAAAAAACGGGTAAAAAGTCTACCCCAAAAATGTAAAAACAGCCTATTCTTAGCTCCAGTTATCTGACAATTCAAATTTGCATTAAGCACTAAGTTTTCACTTTGCTCTGTTATTTATGTTGCTTAATTCAAATCATTGGATATATTTTACTGCTAAAAATGACTTTTCAATTATCCAGAGTAGACTGCAATGAAAATGATAGAAGCTCAAATCTTATTTATACAGTACTAGCTCGGGGGGCCCGGCGTTGCCAGGGCAGTTTAGAGGGCCGCGCGGTTGACAGACTGGGGGGAGAAGAGAGAGAGACTGGGGGGAGAAGAGAAAGAGAGAGAGATTGGGGGGAGAAGAGAAAGAGATGGGGGGCAGAGAGAGACTGGGGGGTAGAGAGAGACTGGGGGGGCAGAGAGAGACTGGGAGAGAGAGGGAGACTGGGGGGGGGAGAGAGACTGGGAGTGTGAGAGAGAGAGAGACTGGGGGAGAGAGAGAGAGAGAGAGACTGGGGGAGAGAGAGAGAGAGAGGGAAGGAGAGAGGGAAGGAGAGAGAGACAGGGAGAGAGGGAAGGAGAGAGAGAGAGGGAAGGAGAGAGAGAGAGAGGGAAGGAGAGAGAGAGAAGGAAGGAGAGAGAGGGAAGGAGAGAGAGAGAGGGAAGGAGAGAGAGAGGGAAGGAGAGAGAGAGACTGGGGAGAGAAGAGAGAGACTGGGGGGAGAAGAGAGAGACTGGGGGGAGAGAGCGACTGGGGGGAAGAGAGAGAAAGAGAGAGAGGGAGACTGGGGGAGAGAGAGAGAGAGAGTGAGACTGGGAGTGTGTGACAGAGAGAGAGGGAAGGAGAGAGGGAAGGAGAGGGTAGGAGAGAGAGAGGGAAGGAGAGAGGAGAGAGAGAGGGAAGGAGAGAGGAGAGAGAGAGAGAGAGGGAAGGAGAGAGAGAGAGAGGGAAGGAGAGAGAGAGAGAGAGGGAAGGAGAGAGAGAGAGAGGGAAGGAGAGAGAGAGAGGGAAGGAGAGAGAGAGGGAAGGAGAGAGAGAGGGAAGGAGAGAGAGAGGGGGAAGGAGAGAGAGAAAGGGTAGGAGAGAGAGGGAAGGAGAGAAAGAGGGAAGGAAAAAGAGAGACTGGGGGGAGAGAGAGAGAGAGAGACTGGGGAGAGAGAGAGGCGGGGAGAGAGAGAGAGAGACTGGGGGAGAGAGAGAGACTGGGGGGGAGAGAGAGAGACTGGGGAGGGAGAGAGAGACTGGGGGAGAGAGAGAGGGGAGAGAGAGGGGGGAGAGGGGGGAGAGAGAGGGGGCGGGAGGGGGCAGAGAGAGGGGGAGGGAGGGGGCAGAGAGAGGAGGAGGGAGGGGGCAGAGAGAGGAGGAGGGAGGGGGCAGAGAGAGGGGGAGGGAGGGGCAGAGAGAGGGGGAGGGAGGGGGCAGAGAGAGGGGAGAGGGGGAGGGAGGGGGCAGAGAGAGGGGAGAGGGGGAGGGCAGAGAGAGGGGGAGGGAGGGGGCAGAGAGTGGGGAGAGAGGGGGATGGAGGGGGCAGAGAGAGGGGGAGGGAGGGGGCAGAGCGAGGGGGAGGGAGGGGGCAGAGAGAGGGGGAGGGAGGGGGCAGAGAGAGGGGGAGGGAGGGGGCAGAGAGGGGGGAGGGAGGGGGCAGAGAGAGGGGGGAGGGAGGGGGCGGGGGGGAGGGAGGGGGGAGTGTAATGTATGTACCTTTAAGGGGGGGAACTACTTTCTACAGCTCATGTATACTGTAGTACCGGCAGTGACCACACCTGTATATAACGCTGAGTAGTAATCTGTTGTTTCAGTTGCAGTTTGAACCACGTTGAGTAAACTGCTGTTGTACCGTTCTCTGCAGTCCTTTTCTTATTATTACATGGACGTAACAGTGGCGACGAGCAAGTTCGAACCTACCTGCAACTCTGCATCACCTCCCAGGGATTCGCTCCTGGAGAACAGTGGAAGAAGGTTGAGTCCAGAAGCATGTGCGTCGACCACGGGCAACCGCCCAGTCATCCAGCGGAGATTTGAGCATCGCAGGGGAGGCTGTCGAGAGCCAGGCTTGGCTTTCCAGTCACGGTGGTCCAGCGAAATGGGCTGGCAACAGGTACTGCGCAGACCCTTCCCGGACAGCGACGGGCTAGAGCCCGACCGAGCGGCACAGAAAAAGGCCGAGCAGCGTCGACGGGGGAGAGAGGGCAGAGCGCACAGGGCGCAGCCGGTGTTCAGGACCGAGTGGCGTCAACGGGGGAGAGAGGCGAGAGAGAGCAGAGCTCAGCCAGTGGTCAAGGGCCGAGCAGCATCAACGGGAGAGAGAGGCGTGCAGGAAAACGCGAGGCGCTGCCATTGCCACGAGGACCGCAGAGAGCGGCATTGGCAGCAGTGCAAGAGCAGCGCACGAAACCCACAGGGCGTCGCCATTTGCCATGAGGACCGCCGAGAGCGGCGTTCGCAGCAGCGCGGAAGATGCCATTATAAGACGCAGCGGGGAAGAAAGGAAAGCGCGGAAGATGCCATTTTAAGCCAGTCTAACCACACCCAAAAATGCCGAAGAGTGGCAGTATCACAGCGTTCGACAATGAAGTCGAAGTTTGGACGACATACGTCGAACGCATAGAAGTATACTGCAAGGCGAAAGAAGTGCCAGATGACAAGAAAGTGCTGGTATTGTTGAATTCAATGGGTACAAAAACATATGGTTTACTATGAAACCTAGTAACCCCAGAGAAGCCAGTAGAAAAGGATATTGAAAACATAGTGTCAATCCTACAGGACCACTTAAACCCCACACCGCTGCTGATAGCAGAAAGATTTAAGTTTCACAAAAGGAACCAGCATAAAGATGAAAGTAATGCTGAGTATTTAACGGAACTGCGCAAGCTATCGAAACACTGCCAGTTTGGAACGGGACTAGCAGATACTTTAAGGGACAAGTTTGTGTGTGGGCTTCAAGGTGAAGGAACCCAGAAACGGCTTCTATCAGAAAAGGATCTTACACTGGACAAGGCTTTCAGCATTGCAGTATCACACGAAGCAGCAGCACGGGGCGCTGCAGAGATACAACGGAGACCGCAAGAATATGGCACAAATGAAATGTCATACGGAACAGTGAAGTGCTATCGCTGCGGCAGAACAACACACAACCATAATGATTGCTGGTTCAAGGACAAAGTGTGCAGACAGTGTGGAAAAGTAGGACACGCAGCAAGAGTCTGTAGGTCGGGAAAGAAAACCAGCAGCAAGAAATCTCCACAGGAGAAGTACAAGAAGGTACATAAGGTGACGGAGAGTAGTTCAGACAAACAGAAGAGTGATACAGACTCCGGAAGCAAGGAGCTGGGTTGTCTGAAACTACATAATGTGATCAAAATGGAGGATCACCAAACTATCTGGGTCACGCTCAAGATAGCAGGAGTCCAAGTGAAAATGGAATTGGACACAGGATCAGCCCTAACAGTCATAAACCGAAGGGACTACAGGCGGCTATTCTCACATATACCTTTGAGAGATACAAAGATTGTCTTGAAGATGTACACGGGGCAAAAAGTCTACCCCAAAGGAAAAATAAGGGTGAACGTTATATATAACGGCAAGGAAACACCAAAAATGGACCTATATGTATTGCCAGATGGAGGACCACCACTACTAGGACGTGAATGGATCCGGAAGATACAGCTAGATTGGCATTCCAAACAAGCACTGACTGTAGATGCCAAAAAGGATGACGACGTCACACCTGGTCGACTGTCAAAAATGCTAACTGACGCACAAGAAGTGTTCCAGCACGGACTCGGAACACTAAAAGGCATAACAGCGACGATCAAAATAGAGGAAAATGCAAACCCAAAGGTTTTTAAGGCCAGACCGATACCTTATGCGATCCGCCCAGCCATCGAAGCAGAGCTGGGAGGTTTGGAACGTTCAGGAGTACTGTCCAAAGTGGACTGGAGTGAGTGGGCTACACCCATCGTTCCTGTAATGAAGAGGTCGTTGAGTAATACGCCTGGGGAACCAAAGAAGGTTCACATCTGTGGGGACTTTAAGGTGACAGTGAACCCAGTCCTTCACATGGTACAATATCCGCTTCTGCGGATTGAAGATATTTTCGCCTCGCTATCTGGAGGGAAACGCTTCACTAAGATTGATCTGGCCCAGGCGTACCTGCAAATGGAGGTAGAAGAAGCCTCGAAACAGTACCTCACGATCAACACTCATAAAGGTCTCTACCAATACAACCGGCTGGTGTTCGGGGTAGCATCAGCTCCGGCTATTTGGCAAAGGGCAATGGAACAAGTTCTGCAAGGGATTCCAGGGACCCAGTGTTATTTGGACGACATCCTGGTCACGGGCGAAAATGACAGTGATCACCTCGCCAACCTGGAGCAGGTGCTCACTAGATTGAAGGAATATGGGCTCCGAGCTAATCGCCACAAATGCGAGTTTTTCCAGAAGCAGATCTCGTATTGTGGCCACGTTATTGATAAAGAGGGGTTACATAAGTCCCCTGAAAAGATTGAGGCAGTAGTCAAGGCTCCAGCACCGGAAAATGTGTCACAACTGAGGTCGTTCCTCGGGCTGGTGAACTACTATCATAAGTTCTTGCCTAATTTGTCTACCGTACTACACCCACTGAACACCCTACTGCAAACAGGGGTACCATGGAAGTGGAGTGACGAATGTAAACGAGCTTTCCAGAAGAGCAAAGCATTGATCACATCAAAAGAGGTGTTGGCTCATTTCAACCCAGCACTACCAATTCGGTTGGCGTGTGATACATCACCCTATGGCATTGGAGCGGTGCTGTCGCACAAATTCCCGGACGGCTCGGAGAGGCCAGTAGCCTTTGCGTCTCGGTCACTAACCTCAGCCGAGCGTAACTATGCCCAGATTGACAGGGAGGCCCTCAGCCTAGTGTGGGGAGTGAAAAAGTTGAATCACTATCTGCACGGGCAGAAGTTCACCTTGCTGACTGACCACCAACCACTTGTCTCCATCTTTAATCCAAAGAAGGGCGTTCCGGTGATGAATGCGCAACGGCTACAAAGATGGTCCCTTTTTCTAGGGGCGCAGCAATATGAAATCGAGTATAAGGGCATGAAACAGCATGGAAACGCTGATGGGCTATCACGCCTGCCACTACCTACTGCGGAGGAAGCACCAGCAGTGGATCCTGTTGAAATATTTCATTCGACTATAATTGAATGCTTGCCAGTAACTAACGCTGGTATAGAGAAGGAGACCCGAAATGACCCGACACTCTCTCGGGCATATGATTTGACGGTGAAGGGATGGCCAGCACATGGCGACTCACTGTTGCCAGCATTCTCATCCAGAAGAGAACAGCTGTCAGTATGCCAGGGGACCTTGATGTGTGGATCCCGAGTGGTAATTCCACCCAAGTTAAGGGAGAGAGTGCTCAATGAGCTTCACGAAGGTTATCTGGGAGGGGTGAAAATGAAAAGCCTTGCTAGGACTTATGTGTGGTGGCCGGGGATCGATCAGCAAATTGAGGACCTGACAAAGAGCTGCTCAGGATGCCAGAAGGTCCAAAATGCACCACCACATGCCCCTCTACACCCATGGGAGTGGCCCTCATCTCCATGGCAACGGGTGCATATTGATTTTGCTGGTCCATTCATGGACTCAATGTTTTTAATAGCCGTGGATGCGCACTCGAAATGGCCTGAGGTGATCAAAATGTCCTCCACCACCACGGAGAAAACTATTGCAGTCCTACGGACCATTTTTGCCAGGAATGGCTTGCCAGAGCAGATTTCCTCTGATAACGGACCACAGTTTGTGTCCGAAGAGTTTCGAAGATTTATGAAAAGGAATGGGGTAAGGCATTACACATCCACCCCGTATCATCCAGCCACAAATGGATTGGCTGAGAGGTTCGTACAAACCTTTAAAAAAGCAGTAAGGGCCATGTGCGATGACGACATTCCACTGTAGCATAAGATGGACAATTTCCTGTTAGCCTACAGAAATGCGACACATGCAGTCACCAACCAGGCCCCAGCCATGATGTTCTTTAACCGAAGGTTGAGATCTCGTCTGGATTTGCTCAGACCAAATGTACGAAGAGATGTTGAGAGTAAGCAATTCCAGCACATCAATGAGAAGCAGACAAGGAGCTTCAATGTAGGGCAACCAGTCTTGGCCCGCGACTACCGAACAGAGAAATAGCAACCAGGAACGATATGCACACGGCAGGGGCCACTAATGTACACAGTGGATGTTGGGGAGAGCATCGTGAGACGCCATGCTGACCAGATCCTAGAGTCAGAGGAAAGAGTCAACCCCATGCCTCGCCCATACATACCTGGTGATGAACCCGACGTACAGGTAGCATCTACCCCAGAAACAGTAGCATCGGAAGCTGATGAACCAACCGACGACAGGGGGCCAGAATCGCCTCCGCACCAAGAGCAAGACACTCGGGAAAGGCGCTATCCAGAAAGGATCAGGACGCCTCCCCAAAGACTGAATTTATAAATAGACTATTTTCAGCTAATGTTGCATGTTAAAAGTGTTAATTGTAATTAGTTTGATATTTAATTGTTAAATGAGTGTTATGGTACTGTTAATCTAAAAGGGGAGGAATTGTAATGTATGTACCTTTAAGGGGGGAACTACCTTCTACAGCTCATGTATACTGTAGTACCGGCAGTGACCACACCTGTATATAACGCTGAGTAGTAATCTGTTGTTTCAGTTGCAGTTTGAACCACGTTGAGTAAACTCCTGTTGTACCGTTCTCTGCAGTCCTTTTCTTATTATTACACGGACGTAACAGGGAGGGAGGGGGGAGGGAGGGAGGGGGGAGAGAGAGAGGGGGAGGGAGGGGGGAGAGAGAGAGAGAGGGGGAGAGAGGGGAGGGAGGGGGGAGAGAGAGAGAGGGGGAGAGAGAGAGGGGGAGGGAGGGGGAGAGAGAGAGGGGGAGGGAGGGGGGAGAGAGGGGGAGGGAGGGTGCAGAGAGGGGGAGGGAGGGGGGAGAGAGAGAGAGGGGGAGGGAGGGGGGGAGGGAGGGGGGAGAGAGAGAGGGGGAGGGAGGGGGGAGAGAGAGGGGGAGGGGGGAGGGAGGGGGGAGAGAGAGAGAGGGGGAGAGAGAGAGGGGGAGGGAGGGGGGAGAGAGAGAGGGGGGAGAGAGAGAGGGGGAGAGAGGGGGAGGGAGGGGGAGAGAGAGAGGGGGAGGGAGGGGGAGAGAGGGGGAGGGAGGGGGGAGGGAGGGGGGAGAGAGAGAGAGGGGGAGAGAGGGGGAGAGAGAGAGGGGGAGAGCGAGCGAGGGGGAGAGAGAGCGAGGGGAGGGAGGGGGAGAGAGAGAGGGGGAGGGAGGGGGAGGGGGAGGGAAGGGGAGGGAGGGGGGAGAGAGAGGGGGAGGGAGAGAGGGGGAGAGAGAGAGGGTGAGACAGGGGGGAGAGGGGAGGGGGAGAGGGAGGGGGGAGTTAATTGGCAAAGTAAATTGTGTTTAATTGGCAAATATTTCTTTTATTATGTGAATACATGACATAATAGAATTTCCATCTAAACTGCCAGTGCATCATAAAGGTATAATTGCATAATAAACGGTCAAAGTACTCAGTTGATAAAATATCTATACTCCGTTAAACTAGAGATTCCTTCTCCATTACTCCAAAATACCAGCAGTGTTCAAAAGAAAGTGAATTTCAGGCTATTATTTAAACTCACTGTTCAGATTACATCAATGGGACATTAAATTATAAATCACATCAATCCTACCCAATTGGGACATTTAACTGCGCAAGACTAAACTGTTGCCTCCACAAGAAATTGTCAGCTCCACCTCGCTCTCTGATATTACCACCCTTTCCTTCATAGCCCCATCTATATTTTAATCAGAATGTTTTTTTTCCAGAGTGTTAGTTGTTAGCTAATATTTTCATACCTACATATGTTCTCACTAAAAGCAATATAATTACATAAAAAAATCAGGAACACTGCCATTGCATTCCTGCACTTCATGAGCATTGCCACATAAAACTGGAACCGAATCACATTTTAAGAGGTCACGATAAGTCTCATTCAATACGCAACCATTTACTTAAGCCCAGTTGTTGCGAATGAATTGGTTGTGATTGTACGACTCCAGTTAGACCTCATTACTACCAACTGGTAGATGCTGTTGGAATAATTCATAAAGAATTCATGCAATTGAAGTTTGAGCTTCTTTCACAAAAGATGTTGGAGCTTCAGATGGGATTATAAAAAAGCTTCTGATAAGGTTAAATGTGTATTATCGGAGTTGGTTATAATGAGGTCTGTGCTATATATCCAGTTCTCAGTAGCTTAAAACCACAATTGTTTCTTAATCTATTCCTATGCAGTTCCATGCCAGTCAGATGCTAATTTTGGTGTTTTATACCATTTCTTTATCAAACCCCATTGCCCAGTCTGCTACGTACCTGTGCAGGCCACTGCCGCAAACACCCAGCATTGGCCATAGCGAACAGGCTGACAGACCAATTTATTCCATCGATGGAGGATGGTAATGCTTCCATTCCACATTGTTGGAGGTACTCCATCAGAATAATTGGGGCCCCAATTGCCCAGCAGTATCCCGTTATCATCATTGCAGTTCACCTGTAAAAACAAAAGTAATTGTAAAGTATTACACAGCGACACAAACACAGAAACCGAACAATGAGTTAAGTATGCAAGATGTCGCTTTAGTGATTAAACGACATGCACGGGTTACGTGTGTAAGGTAACCAACGGACTTGGCATAAAAGGTATTGGTGTACGAAAGCTCTGATCAATTGCAACAGAATTAAGAGAACAACTCTCTTTTCACCTGGTTAAGATGGTCATATCTCATTAGTAAAAGTTCATTTGAGAATAATCATTGTGGTTTACATGGAAAATAAATTGGAAATAATGGATACCTGGGAGTAATTGGGAGGCTAATTGACATCGGAAACCATAAGAACAAAGTCTGAGTGATTCCTAACAGTTACCTGATCCTCGGGTTTCCACCTGCCCACTTTACAACCAGACAGCCCGAGTGGGATACCCAGACACTTCTAAAAAGTAAAAATGAAACTAAAAATCTGATTTTGAAAACCAAATCTGTTTTTTTACGCTCACCCCTATGTCTTGTAATGTGATCCCACCTGTTTTTTGCAGTTTTCAATAAATTCACAGCAGCAAAGCAACCATCAGGGCCCCAGAATTCCTCTCCTGTGGGCCTGAGAAATGTTCAATTCGCAGGTACAAGGGAGAGGCGAAAAGGTGTGGAAACACGAGAATCCTCCTGCATCATTTTCCTTTTGGAATGCTGTTTGGACATCCATTTGGAGGAGTGCCTGAAGAAGCTATCAGTAGCTCCTTCCACCTGCCAGAGCCATGCTAATGACCCAAACCTGTAAATCCAAGCGCAGTGCCTGTCCGGTGTGCCGCGCCTGCCTAACGTTCCATTGCAGTGGAGAGAGGAATATCGAGGCCCAGAATTCAAGTCATGAAATTGAGTTCTATAAATCTGGTCATCAGTGGTCGGACACCATGAAAGCTGCTGTAAAAGCCCAAATGGTTCACTAAAGTCTTTCAGGGACCCCTACGCAGTCCCATACTATGTAGTTGATGCAATGCCCAGTTAGTCACTCCAGTATCATTTCAAGAAGGCCCACCACTATCTACTCAGGGCAGCTAGGAATGGGCAGTAATTGCAGCCTCACCAGCAATGTCCACATCCCATGAGCAAATATAAACAAACTCAAGCAATGATCCGAATCCTTGCCCTGCCCCCGACTGGTCTTGGACTTGACAGAAGATGGCGGCACTGAATTTCCGCAGGGGTTCTCCCGACGTAACCCCAATGGGAGATCAGGGGACCATTATGGGAAATTGCGTAAATGGGTGGTTTACTGAGGATTCTGCCAGTCTCCCATCAGAATTACATCTGGAGATGGGAGAGCTCCTTTGGAATTTCAGGGCTGGTAGTTGGCTTTGAACCTGTAGCTTAGATGATAGCTTTGAAGCCACTCCTCCTGTCTAATTAATAATAAAGATATTTTCATTCAATTGTGTGACTGTGGGTTTATTCAGTCTTGGTTCAGTTTTACCAACAGTATGCGGTCTCTGTGCCTGTAAATTGTTGGCCCCTTTCCCATGTTATTTAGAGTGTGGTAATGTTCACACAAGTGAATTATCAATCTGTAGTTTATTTTGCAGGAAATGTCATGTTTAATTCATATTAAAACAAATAAATCAGTAAACTCTTGCATTGCAGCAGGTATAACACAGGACTAGTTCTTTCGTCAAACTCAGTGATTAGGAGATATTGCTTAAGCAGGACTAGTTTAACATGATTCTGATCTCGCCTTTTTGGAGCTATGTCATTTGACAAGATGTTGCAACTATTTACTGTTAAATTCTTCAGTACCTCGAGGCCTCTCCAGAACCAATTATGCTTGTTGTAATTATTTTTCTATGGACATAATAAACAAAACCCTTGGAGCTGCCTCGTTCGGGAATCTGATTCAATTTAACATTACTCACTCTACTCTTTAAGGAAATAAATGTTTCTAAATTTCTTTCAAACTTTGCTTACAGATATTGTCACAGCAAAATTGATGGCTCCATTCTAACATAATGCAATTTTCTTTATTCCTCGAGGTATTTGGAAGCAAATGATTTTAGACAGGAATCCCTGTGAAATACCATTAGTTAGAAACTTTATGGAGTCTGCTTTTGTGGTGTTCTGGAGATTTGCTCTCATAGCCCATTGAGTGCCAGCATGTAATTTAATGAAAGGAATATCTGGTGGGTTCTGTAAGGGGTATGCAATGCTCCCTGCCAGACTTTTCTCTCTGTGTTACATCCAACCAATGCTTAATGTCCAAGCAGTAAAGACGTAAATGTACCCCCAAGACTTTTATCTTATTTTCCTTTCCTCTTTCTTCCATATATCATACTGAATATTCAAAGAAGTGGATAGAATGGGTTATTTTAGCTTAAATGTTTTAAAATTTACATTTTTCGGCATTTTATAACCGGGACCAAAGAATACAGCTGTTGAGAAGTGTAAATAGAAGTTTGCCACCAGCAATGGATAACATTTGGCGCAGTAAAGATAACTGCCAGCTGTAAAGGACTTCACTGTGCTGCAAAAAATGGCAGCCTGCATCAAGCTGTTTTGAACATAGCAGAGAGATGCAAGACTCCAGTTATAAACCTACCTGTGTGGGTTGAGAGAACCAACATCGGCATTCAGTTACATGCATTGATGCCATTGCTGCTAAGTTTTACTATCGAATCAACCAACTAGCATTTACATGGATCTTGTAGAGCATACAGTACAGGAACTTTAAATAGGCCATTTCCTCCTTGATCTTTTTCATTAGGCAATATTAAGTTGAAATACCACCAAATTGATATGAATGACCTCATTTTAATTCATTTCTGCTGTACTTTAGAGCCCTATAACAATTCTGACTAAATATTGGGGAGGAAATTATCTCATGACACAGGAAGTTTACAATGGTCACTTCCTTTCCAGCCACAGGTGCCATGAAACAAAACAAACATAGTTTTATTAAATAGCACATGGGTGATTAGGAATCTCTACCCTCCATTAGTGTTTACAATTGTTTTTGATATAATAAATGGTGGTGACTCTGCTTCTGCGAAAGCGGTTTTAGCCCCTGGAAGCCTAAACCAGAAAGAACCCTAAAAAACCCAATTATGCTGGAAATATGTCAATGTGGGCAGTACTTGTGAGCTCCAGTGCACAATGTGTTCTGTTCATTAATAACTAGACATTCTTATTATGAACAGCTAGCTTCTAGCTAGTCATTTATTCAGTACACGTTCTCTAGGTACAGCATCTGTGGAGATTCAGCATGTGTACTTCTGTGTGCAGGCAGCCATCTTGACTACTGCCTTGTGGGTAGCCTAGTGCATCGTGGGTAGTGTAGTCTTAAACACATACAACTAAATATACAGCTCTATACAGCTCTACGGCTCCATCTAGTGTACCACTCTAGAATGACATGTTATTGATCATTACATCCCCCTTTCTTTGAGGTTAACAAAATCAATATCAATCAACTTTCAAGAAAAACGATAAAGATGATATCAGTAACACTTTTGTTAGTGCTCTATAAACATAAACATTTTCGCAACAGTCAATACATTTTCAATATAGTTTTTCTTTGTACTCAAAGATTAAGTCTATCAGGTTTTTATACTACACGTGTGGGTCTTCTCAGCATGGGTAAGTCTGATGTGTTTGCATGAGATTGTTCTGGTGGTGATTGACAAGATTCAGTTGCGGCATTGTCATCAATCTGCTGTTGGATAGTTTCTTGTGTTTTTAGGAGGGAACGGCGGTTCCTCCTGAGAATCTGTCCTTCCTCAGTTCTAACAATGAATGACCTTGGTCGTACTTCCTCAAGAACTGTAGCTTTCCTGTTCCATGCATCTGGATCCTCAATCCTGACAACATCATCCCTTGTCAATGATTTTAGAGTTTTGGATGACTTGTCATAGTATGATTTCTGTTTCAGCTTTAACAGTTGAAGTCTCTGTCTAAGTTCCTTACTTTGCTTTTCATTTGCACAGCAGGGCAGCATGGTGCACAACTTGCGACCCATTAGTAGTTCAGCAGGTGAAGAACCACAGTCTAAAGGTGAGGCTCGGTAGCTCAGCAGGGCGAGATAAGGATCATACTTGCTTTCTGTCGCTTTCTTCAGTAGCTGCTTGAGAACTTGAACACTTTTCTCTGCCTTACCATTTGACTGAGCATACAAAGGACTGGATGTGATGTGCTGAAAGTCATACTGTGCTGCAAAGGGTTGCCACTCCTTACAGTTGAAGCACGGACCATTGTCGCTAACGGCAATCCTAGGAATTCCATATCTGGCGAAGATGGATTTCACATGCATTATGACACTGCTTGCTGATGTGCTTGAGAGCAGCGCCATCTCAGGATAGTTAGAATAGTAGTCAATCACTATTAGATATTCTTTACCATTTAAATGAAAGAGGTCCATACCAACCTTTTGCCATGGTGCTGTTGGTATGTCAGCTACTATCATTGGTTCCTTTGCTTGTTTGTTTTGGTGTTTCTGACATGTCTCACATTTGCCTATCATGTTCTCAATGTCCTTATTTATGCCAGGCCAATAAACAGTGTCTCTTGCTCTCCTTTTGCATTTTTCAATTCCGAGGTGTCCCTCATGAATCCTTTTGAGCATGTCTTGATATAGAGCCTGTGGAATGACTATTCTGTTCTGTTTTAGTAATAGTCCACTTGCGGCACTCAATTCTGACCTTATGTGAAAGTATTTTGGAAAGGAACCTTTTGGCCAATGATGATGAATGTTTTCTATTACTGTTTGTAACACTGTATCTTTTACTGTTTCTTCTGCTATTTGCATTGATTTTGTGTCTGACACGGGCAGCGCAGCAGTGACCATACTCACATGAACATCCACATCTTCTTCAGTAGAGCTCGCTTGACTCATTGTGGGTGCTCGGGATAGTGCATCTGCTAACACTATGTATTTGCCTGGTGTGTGGATCAGTTCAAAGTCATATCTTTGCAGCTTCATCATGAGTCGTTGAATCCTTGGAGACATCTCATTCAGATTTTTTTTTATGATGGCAACCAGTGGGCTGTGGTCTGTCTCAACTGTGAAGGTGGGAAGTCCATATATGTAGCCATGAAACTTTTCTAGTCCAACTACCAAGCCTAGACATTCCTTTTCAATCTGGGTGTATCAACACTCAGTATCAGTCATAGACCTGGAGGCATAGGCAACAGGCTTCCAATCTTCACCCTCTGCTTGTAGCAAGACCGCACCTAGGCCATCTTTTGATGCATCCGTTGACACTTTGATTCTCTTTGTTGGTTCAAAGAAAGTGAGTACAGGTGTGGTTGTCAACACTGTTTTGAGATTAATCCACTCTTGTTCATGTCTTTCTGTCCATGCGAACTCATTTGTTTTATGTAGCAGGTCTCGCAGACAGGTTGTCTTGGCTGACAAGTTAGGAATGAACTTTCCAATGAAGTTTATCATCCCCATGATGCGTAGCACTCCTTTTTTGTCAGTGGGTCGGGGCATTTTGAGTATGGCGTTTACTTTTTCCATATCTGGCTCTATTCCTTTACCAGATAGATTATCTCCTAGGAAAGTGACTTCCTGGACGCCAAACTGACACTTGGCTTTGTTGAGCTTCAGTCCATTCTGGCGTATGCTCTGTAGCACTTTAGTCACTCTCTCATTGTGTTTTTTCAGTGTGGAGCCCCAGATGATGATGTCATCAACATAGACCTGAACTCCTTCCAGACCTTCAATTATGTGTTCCATCGCTCGATGAAAGATTTCAGATGCAGATATTATCCCGAAAGGCATTCTGAGGAAACAATACCTGCCAAATGGTGTGTTGAAGGTACAGTATTTGGTGCTCTCTTCATCCAGTTTTAGTTGCCAAAATCCTTGTGAGGCATCGAGCTTTGTAAAGTATCTGGCACCTGACATTTCACTGGTGATTTTTTCTCACTTGGGAATCTGGTAGTGTTCACGTTTTATGTTTGCATTTAAGTCCTTTGGATCCATGCATATTCTTAGATCATTGTTCTTTTTCTTTACACATACCATGGAGTTAACCCAGTCTGTTGGCTCTTCGACTTTCCTGATGACTCCTAGTGTGGTCATTCTGTCCAGTTCATTCTTGAGCCGGTCACGCAGGGGTGCTGGAACTCTTCATAGAGCATGTACCATTGGCTGAGCATCCTCCTTTAGCTGGATCTTGTAAGTGAATGGTAGAACTCCAAATCCCTTGAACACATCCTGGAAATTATTTACTACAGAATCCACTGAGTCATCTGGTCTGTTTATGGCACAGTTTATATGGTATACTCTCTTGACCAGTTCTAAGTCCTCACAAGCTTTGTCACCCAGTAGTGAATCAAGTCCTTCAGCCACAACAGAAAACATGATGATGCACTTTGTCTTTGACTGTCACTTTAAGTCTGCATACACCTAAGCTATCTATTTTCTGTCCATTATAGTCCTTCAGTAGTACTGACTTTTTCTGTATTTTGGGCTTTCCTTTCATATTTTTAATGTCACTAATACTGATTAAGTTTGCTTTTGCCCCAGTGTCTAGTTTCATTGTAACTAATGCTCTATTTACCTGCAGTGGGATCATCCATTTGTCCTCTTTTACTGCATTAATTTTATGTTCAGCATTGTCCATATCTGAGGGCTGCACATTTTCTGTATCATTTTTGACATTGTCACATGACACCATTCGTACAAAAAATGTCTCACTTAAATCAGTGTCCTCAATCGTATTGACTTGTTGCCCTTCCTTTGTTTTTACTTTTGAAAAGCATTGTTTGGCAAAGTGATTCTTTCCATGACATTTTGTGCATATTTTTCCAAACGCTGGGCATTGTTTTAACTGGTGTTTGTAACCACAGCGTTTACAATCAAAAATTCCTTCCTCCGATTGCTTTTCATTTCTGTTCTGCCCATGTTTCTTCCCTTTGTAGGACTCAGCACCGACAGCAGCACTTACTACAATTGCATCATTATTGATTTCACTGAAAGTCTTCGCGTGCTGTCGAGCTCGCTCACTGGCTTGGCATATTTTCACAGCATTTTCCAATGTCAGTTCGGTTTCTCTCAACAGATGTTCCCTGACCTTTTTATCCTGAATACCAAACACAATCTGGTCACGAATCATGGATGCTTTCAGTTCAGAGAAATTACATGTCTGTGCTTTCAGTTTCAGATCAGTCACAAAGCTATCAAAGGTCTCATTTTGCTGCTGTGTCCTTGAACAGAACACATACCTCTCATAGGTTTCATTCTTTTTGGGAGAACAATGTGTATCAAATTTCTTTAGCACATCGTCTAATTTGTTTCTGTTCTCCTCTGGATTAAATACAAATGTATTAAACACCTCTATCGCCTGTGGGCCTGCAACCGTGAGCAGCAACGCTATTTTCCTTGCGTCTGGCTTCGTACCGAACCCGATGGCAGCAATGTAGAGTTCGAATTGTTGTTTGAAAGTCTGCCAATTGTAGTCAACATTTCCCGTGAGATTCAAAAACTCCGGTGGCTTCAAATTCTCCATGTCGCGTTTCACAATTTTGAGCAGATCTTCACCAATCCTGGTACCATGTTATGTTCATTAATATCTAGACATTCTTATTATGAACAGCTAGCTTCTAGCTAGTCATTTATTCAGTACACGTTCTCTAGGTACAGCATCTGTAGAGATTCAGCATGTGTACTTCTGTGTGCAGGCAGCCATCTTGACTACTGCCTTGTGGGTAGCCTAGTGCATCGTGGGTAATGTAGTCTTAAACACATACAACTAAATATACAGCTCTATACAGCTCTACGGCTCCATCTAGTGTACCACTCTAGAATGACATGTTATTGATCATTACACAATGGAAAGTCCCAATGCGGCTTGATTCAAATCTGTATTTCTATGTTATCCATTGGACCACGAACCTCACCTGCCTGGTTAGAATGGGGTGGGTTTGGGTAAGGTGCCCATTTTTCTTAACCTCGTCAATGAGAGTAAAATCGGGCAGGGAGTAAAACTGGTGTGGGACTTGAACCCTCTCCATTCACGCTGTGGGGGTGGGGGGAGGTGCGGTTGGATTAAAATTGGGGCTACAGTCTCGTAACACAATTCTCTCCCTCCCCACAACAACACTGCGGGAGTTAGCATTCATACTGATGTTTGAACAAGAAAAGCAATAAATATAAAATCGGTAATAAGGAACGGCAATTAAATATTTCATAATATCACACAATCCTTTAGCTACACGTGGATTGTATTGGCAGAAGGCAAAGCAGAATTCTGCTGTGGTCAAAACGCTGATTATATGTACATCTTGGCAGTCGTTACTGACAATGAATCAACTGACTTCACATTTTGTTTTGCCTTATTTTAAAATAAAATAGACAAACAGGCTTTCAATCATAAATGACAGTCACAACAGCAGCAGGATAAGAGAAGAATTGCTAATCCGTGTAATTATTTTAGATATTTGTAAGGGATACTAGATTACAACCTAGATATTAAAGAGGGTGTTAATAAGTGTAGCCACTTGCAGAGTGAGTTATTTCTGTGTATCTACCAAATCTGCATGTGCAGACTCAGCTCATTCGTTACTGCACTCCTTGGGCAGGTAACTACATTGTTTTTATTGGTTACCATTAGCATTAACATAACCACTAAGACTCAATTGTTTCTAGACTTTCTTCAATCATTTTAAATATTTGAAACTGCCCTGCCTTCCAGGGCAGTAGGCAGGAACGTAAGCTGTTCCCAGGCCCCAGTTTTTCTGTTCAAGCCTGGCATGAAGAGGTGCTCCAGAGTGATCTGAGCTGATGTTCCCTCCATCTATTCCCATAGGGATATGCACTTCTCTATTGCACGCCATCTGAGCTTGTGAATTCAGCCCATAGGTACCCGGGCACATGAACCCAAGTCTGAGGTATGGCATTAGTACACCCAGCAGACCACTAGTGCGGTTATCATGAAGCATAGGAGAAGGTGCCATCTGAAGGCTCTATTTGGACATTAGTAATTAATATATTTTTACTAAGACACTTATAACACCATCAGACCTTGCATATAAATTGCATGCAGCTGTCTCCTTCTTATAGCTGCAACATTCTGAGCAAATCCACAAATCATTCCAGTGCATGCCATTATCAACTTTGGCAAATGTTACTCTCTCTACCAAATTACTTTGGAATCTTATTCCCTTTGAAATAATCGGCTCCCCTTGAGTCTTGTCTTTTCACAATTGTCTTTTGCATAAATGTAATTATAGTAATGAACTTTTGAATGTCTTAGGGTAACTGGGACAACTGTCAGGTCCATCCAATGGTCATTTGTTACAATGATAACAGCGGACGCACATATATAGAGAACTGTTAATTTCCTCCCTTCGGAGGTAATTACATTACTAATAGCAGCAGCAGACATTAGGTTTCAGTGCTTACCATAGCTGTCACAATTCTGCTGATATAAACAGGATCATGCCTTTGAGAACAGTCCTCATCCTGGTTTTGCAGGCAGTTCAGGCTGTTATCTAACAGTTTCAGGCAAATATCCACAATACCATCTTCAAACTGAAAGCAAGAATCAATAATAAAACGTACAGCATCCATTTATTTCAAACTATGAAGTTTGCCTTGTTTTCCACAGTCAGTAGCTGACAGACACACACCCTGTTTAAACTTCGGTTCCAATGTGTGAAATCGTGGTCTAGCAATTCGATGGGGGAGAACACGCCTGTTTTGGGTTTTTTTTCTTTCATGAGCCTTTGTGCCAGTTATCTTTATTTTTGCTATGGTCCCAAGCTCCCTTTTTTGGCTCCAGAGGGTTTGCCGATAGGGGCACTGATGTTTGGAGGAAGAGTAGGGTCTGCAGAGGGATGCCAAGTGGGTCGGGTTGCCTCATGGCCTCCTGCCCATGCCCGTGCCCGTACCCACACCCACACCTCGTTTTGGTAAACATTGTGCTGGTCGGTAGTTCTCTTCCCAAAGGAGATGGTTCAGATCTGAATGCCTGATTAGCCATTTATGCTGCAAGGTTCTTTAGAAGCCCCTTAATCACAGCATGTTCCCTACATTGCAACAGTGACTATACTTCATTGGCTGTGAAGTGCTTCTGGGCATCCTGAGGGTGTGAAAGATGCTATTTTACTTTTGTCATACTTGTCATGGTACTGCATGAAAGCAGGCATGCCAGAGTGGTCAGGAATCAGCGTTGCCTGTTTGTTTGCAAGACGCTTCAGGCCCTGGCAAACCCAGCTGGGAATAGACAGAGGAGCCTGCTGTCTCGGGGTCTGGGCCAGCAGATGGGCAGAAGCCAAGCTGTGCCACCTGCTGCAAAAGCACCTGCGGTTACCATGCAGCACAGAGTGTGCACGCGCCCAGGAACGGCAACGGTCAGCTGTGGCCTGAAACTTGCTGGCGCTCCCCTTGCCGCATGCTGCGGCGCTGACCTATGGGGGTGGTGCTGTGAGGTGGCACCGAGGACAACCCTCCTCGCAAGCATTTTATGCCGCACCTCTTCGACTTCAGCAAGCATCAGAGAAGGAAGTCGGGTGCTGGGCTGCTCCGTCACTTGTCTGCAGACTGCAACGGCTGCTAATGGGTTGGGATGCATTTTAATGCCCTCCCAGAAGCTCTCTGAATTTATGTTCGACACAAAATTTCCTTTTTAATTATTACCCAGCCCTTTAAATTTCACTTGCCCACAATTATCTTCGCCGACCAATGGTATCATCCCCAGACCCATTTGAGTTTTTTTCCCGTAACTGTGAATAATTAAGCAAATGAGCTTAGACTGGGAAAATCAGGCGCTACTTGCATTTGAGACTCTGCCAGTTCTTAAAGCAGTGCAAAGCAAATTAGAACCAACTTGCACCAGAAGATGAAAATCAGCCCCTTGACCTTTTCTGAACAGCTTATGCAAATCATTATCCAAGCCGAACATTTCTCAGGAACATAGGAGCAGGAGTAGGCCATTCAGTCCCTCGAACCTGTTCCGCCATTCAATGACATGATGGCTGATCTGTACCTCAACTCCATTTACTCGCCTTTGCTCCATATTCCTTAATACCCTTACCCAACAACAATCTATCGGTCTCAGTTCTTAGCAACTTAGCTGCATATTCTTTATAATTCAAACATGCTACAGTTAAAGTCCACAATATAAGACTCCATGAGACTTCAAAGAGTAGTGGAGAAGTCTAGGTAAATCAACAAGCAATGGTTAGGTGCATAATAAGCAGAGTATCATAGAATCTTACAGCGCATGAGGAGGCCATTCGGCCCATCGTGCCTGTGCTGGCTCTTTGAAAGAACTGTCCAATTAGTCGCATTCCCCTGCTCTTTCCCCCTAGCCCAAACTTTCTCCCATTTAAGTATTTATCCAATTCCCTTTTGAAAGTTAGTACTGAATCTGCTTCCACCGCCTTTTCGGGCAGTGCATTCCAGATCATAACAACTTGCTGCGTAAAAAACAATTCTGCTCAACTGACCTCTGGTTCTTTTGCCAATTACCTTAAATTTGTGTCCTCTGGTTACTGACCCTTCTACCAGTGAAAAAGTTTCTCCTTATGTACTCTATCAAAACCCTTCCTGATTTTGAACGCCTCTATCAAATCTCCCCTTAACCTTCTCAACACTACTGTAGCCTGAACATATAATGAGGGTAATAAAAGTGTAATGGTCCACAACAAAAGCAGAATTGATAAACTGTTGCATTTTGTACATGTGCGTGTCCTTTCCTTGTGCTTCCCGGTTATTTTTCTTCACTGAAGCTGACAAAAAAAATGTTTGATTTCTTCAGTACCTGCCCAAAATTCCAAGCAATGGGGGAAATGAATTTCTTTGAACCCCGATAGATCAAGCCCTGATCATTCAGTACATATTCCTTGCGTTGACTCTCAACGTCCAGGAAGACAGCATCAGCTGAAATTTAAAAAAAATCACAACGAGGTTAGCCATCCTACAAACATCCGCACATACAGTTACTGTAATTTGTGTCTGTAGGCCATGAATGTGAGGCAAATAGAAAGATCAGTCACCTTCCTGAGGTGTGTACAGATAATTGTACTGTATAGCAGTCAATCCAATTCAATATTTCTCAAATCTCCATTATAAATAGTACAGGTGAATCAATCCTGTGAAGGATGTCTTGGGGAAACTGACTTGGAGGATTTACTGTGCATAAACGTGCTAAGCAGTCGACAACATAATAACAACAACAGCTGCCAATATTACTGAAATAGCTTGGCTTAATCACAGTGCCTACTGATGTTGGTCAAGCACCCGCACACTGTTGAGCTCGGGGATACTTCCTAGCTAAGGAAATTGGGGGTTCTACTCGGTTGGTGCACTGCCCTTTCTCTCAATGGCCTTGATTTGAATCCAGCAGAGACCGGTGCGACGTATATCTCCTCCCTCTGTTGGCTGCAAGGGTTACTAAGTGAAATAACGTGAAGCAAGCTCGACCCAAATCCTAGTGAGCACTGTCCTTAACACAAAGCTGCTCATAATTCTGCACACATTGAGAATCTCAAATTATAGAGATTCAAAGGATGCCTGGTGTTGGGAAATGGAAAGTAAAAATCAGACAGTTATAATCGGGAGCCCTCTTCTGAGTTTGCATTTGAAGTATGTTATGGTGACAGAGTAGATGGAATTTAACTCTGCGTCTGGGGCATGGCACTATTGATCTGGGGGGAGGAGGAAATTCAGTTGCTTTGCGTCTCCCGTTAGCACCCTAAGAGGGCGCTAATGGGTCGTAAAGCAACGAGCGCCGGGGGCAGCGATGTTTGCGCCACTAGTGAAATTGACCAGACATTTTGCGGTGGCGCTAAACACTACCACTACAATCTCCTGCGCCCGCAGATTGTGATGTCAGTCGAGCGTGCAATGCCCCAGTAGTGCCCCGGACTGGATATTGAGTGGTGCCCCCTGCCTTACTGCCTGCCGCTAGCAATGACAGGTTGAGGGGAACGTTTTGCAGTCAGGAAGGGACTGGGGGAGCGCTATTTAAAGGCGAATGCTTCCTGCCTTTTTTTGTTGGCGACATTCTTGCACCACGCATTCTGAGAGAGAGAGACTTCTGGAGAGATTCAACGCTGTGTGAAGGAGTTTTGGGTACTGAGCTGCACTTTGCAGGTTCATTTTGATTTGTCCTTCCTTGTATCAATTTAGAAGACACTGTGGGGGCTGCACTCTGAGCTCTTTCCCTGGGCCTCTCCATTGTTCTTTCCAGCAGAATTGATGTACAGGTCTCTCCAGGCCGAGATTCAAGGCTGCAATGAGCAGGATGTGGATGGAGAGCAAAATCAACCCTCCCCTTTAAGAACTGGCTGGCGTCAGTGTGTCTATGTTCCATTGCTGACTGACATCACATGAGCTTCGCCAGCGCTCTGAGTTAGCGTCTCGCTTCTCGGCCTTTGCGCCTTAAGAGAGGTGTGTAGCACCTGATTTAGCGCTCTAATTACCCCCAGGGGTGATAGAAGCCAAGTTTGCAGTCAGAAGCGTTTAATTAGCGCCAGGCACTAAACTTTGCCAAATTTTTCCCCCCTAGATGTACTTCATAGCAACACAGGATACTTACAGAAGGAAGAAAAATGTTCTATTCCCCATGCTGCCATTATTTACCTCAATGAACACCATAAATAAACTCTCAAATATGAGGAATCAAATAAAGAGGACAAAATGTAAAGGTTAATCATATAATTGTTCAACTGTGAAACTCCCTCTCAGTGTAATTCGACACATATTGATAAACGGTCTTTTCTTATTTGTTCTCAGGATGTAGGCAAAGCTGGCAGATGTAACTGGTAAAATAGATAAGGGAGAACCAGTGGATGTGGTGTATTTGGACTTTCAGAAGGCTTTCAATAAGGTCCTGCATAAGAGATTAACATGTAAAGTTGAGGCACATGGGATTGGGGGCAAGGTATTGACTTGGATAGAGAACTGGTTGGCAGACAGAAAGCAAAGAGTTGGAATAAACGGGTCTTTTTCCGAGTGGCAGGCAGTGACTAGTGGGGTACCGCAGGGATTGGTCCTTGGACCCCAGCTATTCACAATATATATTAATGATCTAGACAAGGGAACTAGATGTAATATCTCCAAGTTTGCAGACGACACAAAGCTGGGTGGGCGTGTGTGCTGTGAGGAGGATGCCGAGAAACTCCAGGATGATTTGGACAGGTTGGGTGATTGGGCAAAAGCATGGCAGATGCAATATAACGTGGATAAATGTGAGGTTATCCACATTAGTGGCAAAAACAGGAAGGCAGATTATTATCTGAATGGCAATAGATTGGGAGAAGGGGAAGTGCAACGAGACCTGGGTGTCCTTGTGCACCAGTCGCTGAAGGTAAGCATGCAGCTGCAGCAGGCGGTTAAGAAGGCAAATGGTATGTTGGCCTTCGTAGCGAGAGGGTTTGAGTACAGGAACAAGGATGTCTTGCTGCAATTATACAGGGACTTGGTGAGACCACATCTTGAGTATTGTGTGCAGTTTTGGTCGCCTTATCTGAGGAAGGATGTTCTTGCCATGGAAGGAGTTCAGCGAAGATTCACCAGGCTGATACCTGGGATGGCAGGAATGACGTATGAGGAGAGATTGGGTCGATTGGGCTTGTACTCGCTGGAATTTAGAAGAATGAGAGGGGATCTCATTGAAACTTTAAAAATTCTGACAGGACTGGACAGACTAGATGCAGGAAGGATGTTCCCGATGGTCGGGGAATCCAGAACCAGGGGTCACAGTCTAAGGATAAGGGGTAGGCCATTTAGGACAGAAATGAGGAGGAATTTCTTCACCCAGAGAGTGGTGAACCTGTGGAATTCTCTACCACAGAAGGCAGTAGAGGCCAATACATTAAATATATTCAAGAAGGAGTTGGATATATTTCTTAAGGCTAAAGGGATCAAGGGGTATGGGAGAAAGCAGGATGATCAGCCATGATCGCATTGAATGGCGGAGCAGGCTCGAGGGGCCGAATGGCCTACTCCTGCTCCTATCTTCTATGTTTCTATGTTTCTAAGCCACATTTATTGCACATCCTTTGTTGCCCTGTCTTCTGGACAGTTATACAATCGCACACCTCTGGTTTCACTACAGAAACTTTTTACATAATATTGTACCTGTGCACCATGGATTGAAGAGCAGGATGAATTCTCCAAGGTAAAACAGCGTAGGTTGACCCTGTGTTGTGCACAGCAGTTGTAAGGTGTGGCGCCCAATCTTGGCATTGGCGGGTGAGCATATGGACAAGGATAGTTCGTGCCCACTATTGCTTACAAGGGCAGCATTCCATTTATTTTCATCCAGTGAATTTGACAGCGGAAACTGGACTTTAGTTTCAGATGTTTCCAAAGGTGCCAAACCTGAAAGTAGAAAGACGGAATTTTATTGAATTCAGGAAATGAATTAGACTGTCAGCACTAATTATATTACAGCGAGCTCATCAAGTAGCTATTCAAAAGGAATGTGCTACATGTTCAAAAGTGACCTACCCTTTCACCAGCTAATAATTGTCAGCTTTAAATATAGTTCACTATTACCTTGTAAGTAAATTATTATTGACCCGCAATTGCATATAAATCTTCCTTTGTTTCCTTTCCAACATTATACCTATTTTCTCCCTTTTCCTTTGGATTATCTCACCATGGGCTGGATTTTCCCAGCGGAGGCGTGTCCACGGCGGGAGAGCTGTTTGGCGGGTTGCGGTCCCACCAAAAGGATTTTCCGTTAATAGGGCTTGTTAAGCCCACCCTGTGGGGTTCCAGGCCAATTAATAGGAAGCGGGTCTGATGATGTTATTTGATGATGTGTCATCAGCCGGTTTCCTTAAAGGGGCCATGTCCAAATTGATTTTGACATTTGTGCTGTCAATGTTCTGCAGCATTGAAGTGCTGCAAACACTGACAAGCACTGCACAAAGGTGCACGGCTGCACCCAGCCTCTCCCATTACTCCCTCTACATGCTTATGGAGGGAGTCACAGCATGCAGGTTCTCTTCCCTTCCCATGGGCGAAAGAGACCTCCCCAGGACACCAACGCAGCCTGGTTGCACATTGCAGAGGAGGGCAAAAGCAGGAATATGGTCAGGAGGACCTGGCTGCAGTGGCACAAACCTTTCAATGATCTCATTAGATCATGAAACATTACTGCAAAGCCACACGCAACCTCATCCTGCTGTGCCACTCATCACATCTCCATCAATTTGCCTTCCCTACCCTACTCCTGCACATCCTTACTCACACCATCTTACCTTGAACCTCCACCCATCCCTCTCTATCTACATTATCACTTCCCCATCTCACTAGCCACACCTCACACTCACCCTCATCCTAGTCCAATCATACCAACTAACAACACACAAGGATAGACACTTGGGTGTCTTATGCAATGTTCTTGCAAATTTTCTGTTAATGCAGTGTCAAACATTGAAACCTTTATTTTCAACACTTTGCCTTATTGTACAGATCTGTGCTCACCTTTGGAAGTGTCTTAGTGAGTTGCAGTGAATGGTGAGACATAACAGTATCCCCCACAATGGTGATGAGTGAAAGGAATGGCTTGGTCATTGTAGGAATACTTTATAGTTCTGGTGTGGGGTGGAGTTTACCTGGCACATCATGTGGCAGCCAGGGTGTACAGCGTCAAGTGAAGTAAATCTGGCCATGGTGATGCCATCGTGGCCTCCCGGGCAACAATGTGGTCGGGTGCTGATGCCCTGTGTCCTGTGCAATATCAGGTGATTGCATAGAAAGTTGGTGTTGTTGTTGGTGTTGTTGTTTTGATGTTGTTGGTGATGTTGGTGTGCCTGGTATTGTAGGTGCTGGGGATGATTGTGGAGGGACCAAGGTGAGATTTTTTCAAGGGCACCGATGTTGCTGGAATAGATGGCAGCTGAAGTTGAGATGACAGAAGCGATTTGTCAATGGTGAGAGAGCTTGATCCAAGGAGGTGACAGTGGATAGAGAGTTTACTTCAAACACTTCCAAACTGCATACAGCTCAAAAGTGTCTAAGTCCTGAAGGCTCAAGCTTCTGACACTAGAAAGTGACCAGCTGTGAAATGGGAGCTTTCATACGACTTTTGCATCTGTCATCTATTCACAGCAATGGGGAGACATAGAGAACCCGACCTACTTACCAAACGTGATCTCTAAACGACAGGAACCCCCTTAAAAATGTGGGAAAATAGTAAAAGGCTGGCAAAATAGTAGTTAACAAGCGTCTAACAAGCATTTAACTATCTTAAATGCCTCCCCCGCCGCTTGGAGTCGGGTCTGAAATCACAGACCCGACACTTTGGAAACTCACATGGAGGCAGGTTCGCCCAAACCGCCGTCAATCATTCTGAATTTATCAGCTGACCCACCTCCGAACCTGCCCTCTGAGCGCCGGCAAAAATGCGGCCCATGTCTCAATCAGTCCCCAGGCAAGAGAGCAGATGGGTTATTAGTTCCCAGGCCTCTACCCTTCAGCAACCAGGTACATACTGGTGAATTGCCATGGTATAATTCACATACCAACTCCCTTCCCTCCCTGTGAGAAAACATCTCACTTCTAATCGACGTCTCTTCCAGCAACTTGGCCATGCCCGGCTGTTTATTGTGTGAGAAATCATGACCACGTACCTATTAAATGCCATATGTTGTGCCACCCCAAACTTCTTTCAACTTGCTCACATTTTCTCTCTACCTGCAGCCACTGACCATCATGCGATCTCACTTATCAAAGAAGGCAGAATGACCCACTGGACCACGGGCTAGCTATTGTTGATGCCACCCTGTGTGCCTATTTTAAATGTAGCACCAATCAGTTGACTTCCCCTTCCCCTCTCTCTCTCACCCAGTCAGGTACTTATAAAAGGTGTCGGCCTTGGCTCAGTGATGGCAGTCCCGCTTTGGAGTCAGAAGGTCGTGGCTTCAAGCCCCACTCCAGAGACTTAAGCGTCTGATCTGAGGAGAGTGCTGCGCTTTCGGAGGTGCCGTCTTTCGGATTTAGAACCGAGGCTCCTTCTGCCCACTCAGGTGGATGTAAAAGATCACAAGGTAGATCAGCATGAGGCAAACATCTGCTGTGATGACATCACCAGCAAGGAAACAAAACTGAACAAATGTGAACGATGGGAAATTCAATGTAAAGAAAATAAATTGCTATATTTCTGGAGTCTGTACAAACCAATGCACTTTGGGGAATGTTCAAAAGCAGTAAAAGGTCTACATTATGTTGGTAAACTATCAACACACTTGTAATGCATGGCAGAGTCTGCAATACAACAACAACTTGCCTTTATATAGCACCTTTAACGTAGTAAAACATCCCAAGGCGCTTCACAGGAGTGTTATCGGCTGCTGCTTTTGCTTAGTAATATAATATATATTTCAGACATTTAAAAGCAAATGCTGAGAAGTTTATTGACTTTTAGAGCTTAAGTATAAAGATATATATATTTTGCCTCTGTCTCCAGGCAGCTCTGTCGATTGGGCTTATACTCACTGGAGTTTAGAAGATTGAGAGGGGATCTCATCAAAACCTATAAAATTCTGTCAGGCCTGGACAGACTAGATGCAGGAAGGATGTTTCCGATGGCCGGGGAGTCCAGAACCAGCAGTCATAGTCTAAGGATAAGGGGTAAGCCATTTAGGACTGAGATGAGGAGGAATTTCTTCACCCAGAGAGTGGTGTACCTGTGGAATTCTCTGCCACAGAGGGCAGTGGAGGCCAGTTCATTAAATATATTCAAGAAGGAGTTGCATATATTTCTTAAGGCTAAAGGGATCAAGGGATATGGGAAGAAGGCAGGGACAGGGTACTGAATTTGGATGATCAGCCATGATCTCATTGAATGGCGGAGCAGGCTCGAGGGGCCGAATGGCCTACTCCTGCTCCTATCTTTTATGTTTCTATGAGACCGCACTGCCCACAGTATCAAGGGCATAGTTAGTGTTTTAAAACATAAGAAATAGGAGCAGGAGTAGGCCATTCGGCCCTTCGAGCCTGCTCCACCATTCAATGAGATCATGGCTGATCTTATGCCTCAATTCCATTCATCAGCCCTATCGCCATATCCCTTGATGCCCTTACTAGTCAGAAATCTATTGACTTCTGTTTTGAATATAGCCAATGACTGAGCCTCCACAGCCCTCTGGGGTAGAGAATTCCAAAGACTCACCACCCTCTGCGTGAATAAATTTCTTCTCATCTCAGTCCTGAATGGCCGACCCTTTATCCTGAGGCTGTGGCCCCTGGTTCTAGACTCCCCAGCCAATGGAAACATTCTCCCAGCATCCATCCTATCAAGCCCTGTAATAATTTTGTATGCTTCAATGAGATCCCTTCTGATTCTTCTGAATTCAAGAGAATACAGGCCTAGTTTACTCAGTCTCTTCTCATACGACAGTCCCGCCATCCCAGGAATCAATCTCGTGAACCTTCATTGCACTCCCTCTATGGCAAGTATATCCTTCCTCGGGTAGGGAGACCAAAATTGTACACAGTACTCCAGCTGTGGTCTCACCAAGGCCCTATATAATTGGAGTAAGACATCTTTACTCCTGTACTCAAATCCTCTTGTAATGAAAGCCAGTATACCATTTGCCTTCCTAATGGCTTGATGCACCAGCACATTCACTTTCAGTGACTCAGGTACAAGGACAGCCAGGTACCTTTAAGCACCTGTATTCCCCAATCTTTCACCATTTAGGAAATACTCTGACTTTCTGTTTTTTCTACCAAAGTCGATAACTTCACATTTATCCACATTATAATCCATCTGCCATGTTCTCGCCCACTCACTGAGCCTGTCGAGATCCCCTTGAATCCTCTTCACATCATGTTCGCAACTGACACTGCCACCTAGCTTTGTGTCATCAGCAAATTTGGAAATGTTACATTTAGTCCCCCCATCCAAATCATTGATATAGATTGTGACTAGCTCGGGCCCAAGCACCGATCCATGCGGTTACCCACTAGTCACAGCCTGTCATCCTGAAAAAGACCCGTTTATCCCTACTCTTTGTTTTCTGTCTGTTGACCAATTCTCAATCCATGCTAGTATATTAACCCCAATTCCATGTGCCTGAATTTTGTTCACCAACCTCTTGTATGGGACCTTATCAAAGGCCTTCTGAAAATCCAAATACACCACAACTACTGGTTCCCCTTTGTTAACTCCACTAGTTACATCCTGAAAGAACTCCAATAGGTTTGTCAAACATGACTTCGCTTTCATAAATCCATGCTGACTCTGCCCAATCTTACTAATAGTTTCTAAGTGCCCAGTTATTGCATCCTCAGATAGAGAGACTGTGTAGAGAGAGAGAGAGAGACTGAGGAGAGTGAGAGAGGGTGAGAGAGACTGGGAGAGAGAGACTGGGGAGAGAGAGACTGGTAGAGAGACAGTGGGGTGAGAGTGGGAGGTAGGTGAGAGAGGGAGACTGGGGAGAGAGAGCCTGGGAAAGAGAGAGACTGGGAGACAGAGACTGGGGAGAGAGAGACTGGGGAGAGAGAGGGGGTATTTAGAGATAGACTGGGGAGCGAAAGAGAGATGGGGAAAGAGGGAGAAGGGGATAGGAGAGAGAGAGACTATTGAGTGAGTGGGGGAGAGAGAGAGACTGGGGGGAGAGAGAGATTGGGTAGAGAGAGAGGGTGAGGAAGAGAGATTGGGGACAGCGACTGGGAGAGAGAGACTGGGAGAGAGAGACTGGGGAGAGAGAGAGTCTGGTAGAGCGACAGTGGGGCGAGAGTGAGAGATAGGTGAGAGAGAGACTGGGGAGAGGGAGAGTGTGGTAAACCACTGTTTGTATTCCTGTTTGTCCTGTTTGTATTCCACTGTGTACATGCCTGGACATGCCTTGGCTGACTCCTCCCACAGGTCCTAGTATAAAGGTGACTACTCCCCAGCCCTTTGTATCCTGGACCGGTCGACCACGCGAGGCAGACCTCCATTCTGTTGTTAATAAAAGCCTTTAGTTACTCTTCTAACTCTCAGTCTTTTATGAGTAATTGATAGCACATCAGAGAGCCTGGGAGAGAGAGAGCGAATGGGGAGTGAGAGACTGGGGAGAGAGAGAGACTGGGGGAGAAAGGGACTGGGGAGAGAGAGAGACTGTGTGAGAGAGAGAGACTGGGGGAGAGAGAGAGTTTGGGGAAAGAGAGAGAGGGTGAGGGAAGAGAGAGATTGGGGAGAGAGACTGGAGAGAGAGACTGGGAGAGAGAGACTGGGAGAGAGAGATTGGGAGAGAGGCAGTGGGGCAAGAGTGAGAGGTAGGTGAGAGAGGGAGACTGGGGAGAGGGAGCCTGGGAGAGAGAGAGACTGGGGAGAGAGAGACTGGGAGAAAGACAGAGAGACTGGGGAGAGAGAGACTGGGAGAGAGAGAGACTGCAAAAGTGAGAGAGAGGGTGAGAGAGAGACTGGGGAGAGAGAGAAAGAAAACTAGAACTCGAATTCAACGAATACAGAGAAACACAGACCAAGAACTGGACGGAGGAACTCAAACAGCTGAAAATGGAAAACGAGTCCACCATCCAAAATCTGAGAAAGACCGTAGAGGAACAAAGAAATAAGATCAAAGAACTCCATACCCAACTAAACAAAATGACGGAGGCCGTAGAAAGGCTCAGCAGGCAACACAAACCTCTTAAGGTCCAAAAAACAACACACACAAGGACACAGAACCCGTCGGATGCCACCCCACACGAGGACACACCGAAAGCCACAAACCCCGCTCCTGCCACACAGCTCACCACAGAAACCCAGCCAACAACCAGCCCTCAGTCGAGTCCTGCCCAGACTACCGCTACCCAGTCCTCACACACAGGGACGCAGAACCCGTCAGATGCCCCCCCACACGAGGACACACCGAAAGCCTCAAACCCCGCTCCTGCCACACAACATATCCCAGAAACCCAGCCAACAACCAGCCATCAGTCGAGTCCTGCCCAGACTACTGCTACCCAGTCTGAAAAACCAGCCCCTCAGGCGGTCCTGCTGACCGACTCCAACGGAAAGTTTCTGGACCCCCAGAGGCTGTTCCCAGGTCATCAAGTCCTGAAAAAATGGTGCAGCAACACAGAACATGCAATGAAGATCCTGAACAAAGAATCCCTTGGAAGCCCCAAATGGCTTGTGATCCACACAGGCACAAACGACCTACGCACCCTACGGGAAGGCACTGCTAGGGCGGTGAGCAGGATGGCGGAAAAGGCCAGCAAGGAATTCCCCGAGGCGCGGATCGTGATCTCCACACTACTGCCCAGAAAGGACACCCCAGCCTATATAATCCACAACACCAACAGGGAGATCGACACGAGATGTTCTGTCTTCCCCAACGTCTACCTGGCCCATCATCCAAACATCAACACAAGGGACCTCTATGACGAAATACATCTACTCAAACAGCGGATGTGGGTCTTTGCAAAAAACCTCATAAACACTGCCAAAAGACGCAGCCCTCCCACCCCCTCTACCATTGGGAGCCGTAACCCAAACAGGACCACCAATGTCCCCCACCCCCCTTTACAAAACCAACAACAGAACCGTGCTTTTATACCTGACCCAAGACCCCCCTCTAGACCACAGACTGTAGACCAAGAACTGAGAAAGATCATGACAATGCTGAACAGCCTGATAGAAAGCCGGAGAAATTATTAATATTGTTATTTATCATTATCATTATTGTTATCTTATCAGTATTATTACTACTATTAGATAGATATATGTGCATGCCTCATGAAATTTATACTAAATCATCATTTAGCATTATAGAAAATAGTGTTTCCACACTCATCCCACAAAATAGGTCCATTTTATTTCGTTTTATTGAACTATATAAATGCGTTCTTTCCACATAAGCTGCTGGAATATCCAGGGCCTCCGCTCCTCAACTTTTGGGATGAAGAGTACAGACCCTGAATTCCTAAAAGCTATAAAAGACATTGATATAATTGTGTTAACAGAAACATGGTGCCAAAAGGACATGCCGACCCACTGTCCCCCAATGTACCATGAAATTATTGTGCCTTCAGTAAAGAACATTAAGACACGCAAGGGCAGAACCTCCGGGGGAATCCTGGTGTGGTATAAAGGAGAACTGAACAAACACATCTCACCGATAAAACAGGGAAAATCACACGTATGGCTAAAATTAGATAAAAATATAGGAATAGCAAAAAACGATGTTTACTTATGTGCGATCTACATACCTCCAATAGAATCGCCATATTTTGAAGAGGAGATATTTGACACTCTCCACATGGAAATCAGCCATTTCCAGGCCCAAGGAAAGGTGCTACTATGTGGGGACCTAAATGCAAGGACAGGATGTGAACCTGACTTCATAGACCCACAGGGCAACAACCATGTGTTTGGCCAGACCCCTCTATATGTCACACCAGCCATCGCAAACCGAAACAACCTCGATTGTGAAATAAATAAAAGCGGTAGGGAGGTAGTGCAACTCTGCCGAGCCTTAGGCCTGTACATAGTTAACGGTAGGTTCAGAGGGGACTCCTTAGGGAGACTCACATATTCCTCAACTCTTGGGTCTAGTGTGGTGGATTATACAATCACTGACCTGGACCCCTGCGATATCAACGCATTCACTGTCAGGCAGCAATCCCCCCTCTCAGACCATAACCAAATAAATGTGTACCTTAAACTTTCTGCCCAAACTACAGACACAAAAAAGGAACCCAGTAAGCTACATAAAATAAACCAGACATACAGATGGGCCCCAGACAGTGGAGATAAATTCATCACAGCACTAAATTCACCTGATCTCACAAGTAAAATTTCAAAATTTAAAGAAAATCTATATGAGATCACCAGAGATGGGGTAAACATGGCCATAGAGGATATAAATATGATCTTTCATGAGGCAGCTGTAAAAGCCGACCTCGTGAAACAGAAGAGGAAGAGTCACAAAAGACAAAATAAAAATAAGAAATGGTTTGACCACGAATGCAAAAATGCCAGAAAAGACCTGAGAAAAATATCAAACCAAAAGCATCGCCAACCAAACAATCCGGACCTACGTACTAGATACAATGAAACCCTCAAAAGATATAAACACACCATTAGGAACAAAACACAAAACTATACCCACAAAATACTAGAAGAAATTGAAAACTCCACCAACCCAAAACAATTCTGGGAAATGTGGAATAACCTGAGTACAACACAATTGCAAGCATTACCAATCCAAGATGGCGACATCTGGAGAACACATTTTGAAAACCTCTACAAAGACATCCCAATAAACGAAACAAACCCAAGTCAACATCAGGTCACAGAAAAACTCCACACATTAGAAGCAACAATCAAAGACAACCAAAACCCTCTAGACTCCCCAATCACATGGAAAGAAATGGCCACAAAAACAAAATCTCTCCACCTAAAGAAAGCCTGTGGCCCAGACAACATCAAAAATGAAATGCTCAAGTTCAGCAATATGGAGATGCAGGGTGCGGTACTCAAATTATTCAACATCATATTACGTTCAGGCTGTTTTCCCGATATCTGGTGCCAAGGACTAATCTCCCCCATATATAAAAGCGGAAACAAATCAGACCCAAATAACTACCGCGGCATCTGTGTCAACAGTTGTCTAGGGAAGTTATTCTGCAGTATTCTAAATAATAGATTACTTGATTTTCTTAACAAACATAATATCCTCAGAAAAAACCAAATAGGCTTTCTTCCAAAACACCGCACCGCCGACCATATCTATACCCTTCACACCCTCATTGAAAAACATATACACCAAACAAAAAATGGGAAAATATTCGCCTGTTTCATCGACTTCAAGAAAGCCTTTGACTCTATATGGCACGAAGGGCTCTATTATAAACTTCTTCAATGTGGAATAGGGGGCAAAGTCTATGACCTTATTAAATCAATGTATCTGAAAAACAAATGCGGGGTCAAAATTGGAGACAAACGCACCGATTTCTTCACCCAGAGAAGAGGCGTCCGGCAGGGCTGCAATTTGAGCCCGACCCTGTTCAACATATACATAAATGAATTAGCAGACATGCTGGAGCAAAGCGAGTCACCAGGTCTCCGTCTCCTGGATGGAGAAGTGAAATCCCTGTTCTATGCGGACGACCTGGTTCTGCTGTCTCCCACAGAACAGGGATTACAGCAACAACTAGACCTACTCGACAAATACTGCCAAAATTGGGCTCTAACAGTAAATCTAAAGAAAACCAACATCATGATTTTTCAAAAAAGGCCCAGATGTCAGGAAAACAAATACCAGTTTACCCTCAGTGATATCACTATAGGACACACTATGAGCTACACCTACCTTGGTCTAACTATTACAGCATCAGGGAGCTTCAGCATAGCAGTGAATGCACTAAAAGAAAAAGCCCGAAGAGCCCTATATGCAATAAAAAGAAAATTCTACAACATCCAAATCCCAATCAAAATCTGGCTCAAAATATTTGACAGCATAATCCTGCCCATTGCACTGTACGGTAGTGAAGTATGGGGCCCGCTAAATCACCAAAGCTACACTAAATGGGAAAAACATACAATAGAAGCCCTACATGCAGAATTCTGCCGAAGCATCCTTCGCACCCAAAGAAAAACGCCAACAAATGCATGCAGAGCCGAACTAGGCAGATACCCACTGATAATAAACATCCAAAAACGAGCACTAAACTTCCTAAATCACCTCAAATCTAGCTCCCCAGACACCCTTCATTTCAAAGCCTTTCAGACCCAAGAGCTAAACCCAGAAAAGAGTCCCCTGAGTCAGCTGCTACGGAAACTAAGTACTCAGCCGGACCCTGACCAGCCCCAGACCAACACAGCCGTCCAAACACCAATCCGAGTGAACCAAATCATTAAAAAATGCAAAGAAACCTACCTGGAACATTGGAACAAAATAACCGAAAGCCAAAGCAGATTAGAATGTTACCGGGCCCTAAAAAGAGAATATAAACTGGCAGACTACCTCACGACCATCAGAGACACAAAACAGAGACAGACCCTCACCAGGTACAGACTAAGCGACCACCAACTGGAAATTGAAAAAGGCAGATACAAGAAATCCTGGCAGCCTAGAGAGAATAGAATATGCGATCAATGTCTGGCTGGCGAGGTTGAAACAGAAATGCATTTCCTCCTAAAATGCGAAAAATTCAACACATCAAGAAACATATTATTCAACAAGCTAAGCCAAACAACCCCAGATTTCAAGGAATTGGATGATCTGTCAAAATTGAGATTAGTCCTAGGAGAAGGAGACAGACCATACCTTGGGGCCAAATATGTAACAACATGTCACAACCTGAGGACTGTTTAAAATTAAGACTGTTTAAAATTAATATTGAACGTACCAAATGAAGTACAAAGACTGTTTAAAATTAATATTGTTTAAAAGTAATATTGTATGTACCCAACAAATGTCAAATCGATTGACACCTACAGAATGTTGGAAAACTGTACCTTTTTGCTATGTAAGCTTTGGCAATATGGTTCTCTGTAAACTTTCATGCCAATAAAGCATTTTAATTGGAATTGGAATTGGAATTGGAAAGAGAGCGAGAGTGGGGAGAGAGAGACTGGGGGAGAGAGAGATGGGGAGAGAGAGTGAGACTGGGGAGAGAGAGACTGGAGAGAGAGTTTTGTTCATCTCAGTGACCAGGCCTTGCCCCACCAATTGCTGAGGTTGTGGGTCCAGCCACTAGGATTGACCAGTGTGTTTACAAGACAGACTTAATCCTTGAAACAACAATGGGAAAGGCCTGATCTTGCAAGCTGATTTATTTATCCTCTGCTCAATGGCAAACCTCTAGGATGAGGCCACCAAGGACCTACAGAATGTGTCAACAAATCTGTTGAAGGAGCTCAGCCAAGTGGGTGTTCAGGCCCTCTGCTAGATCATAAAGACACAGGGCTGGATTTTACCTTTCGATGTGGCTTGGGGGCGGGACAGCTGTCTTCTGGGTTCTGATCCTGCCCCCAATGACGTCTGATGCACAGTTACTATTTTGCATCAATTGGCCTCGTTAAGCCCGCCCTGCGAGCTTGCTGACCAATTAAGAGAAAGCCAGTGTCAGATGACGTCAGTTGATGATGTGTCATCTGCCAGTTTTCTTAAAGAGGCCACACACATTTTTTTTTGACAGCATTGAGGTGCTGCAAACACTGAGGACTGGATTTTACCAGCCCTGAGGAGGCGGGTTTGGAGGCGGGACTGCTGGGAAAATCAAAAAGAATGGGAGCGGGTCCCAAACCCACTCACAACCTACCTCCAACCAATCTTCCCAGGAATCGGGTGCCCAATTTGTGCAGGGACCCGACATCCTAGCGGTGGGAAGAGGATTATAGCCAGTTAACTGGCATTTAAGAGGCTTTTTCCAATTTTGAGACTTCTGCTGCGATTTCCTGACGTCGGGGAACACCGCCAGGGTAAGTGAGGTGTGCTGTGGGTCTGTTGTAATGTTTGTGTATAGATGACAGCTGCAGATGTGGTGTGAAGGATGCAATGGGACACTGATATGTATCAGAGGTAAGGAAATGTTGGTAAAGTCATTTTTAATGTGTTTAGATTTTTCTGTAGATGACAAGCTTTGAAGTGTTTGTGTGGCCTTGCCTCATTGGGAGAAGTGACAGATTGCTTCTGTACCCTCACCTGCAGCTGTGATCTGTTTTATCCTAAGGACAGTCACCGGAGAGCCTGGGTGCAAAGGCTCACCTTTGTACAGTGAATGTCAGTGTTTGACAGCACCTCAATGCTGTCAAACACTGTCAAATCATCTGTCAAAATTAAATGATTCATGTCCCTTTAAGAAAACCGGCAGATGAAGCGTCATCAACTGACGACATCTGAAACCGGCTTTTCCTTAATTGGCCAGCAAGCCCACAGGGCGGGCTTAACAAGGCCAATCAGGGGAAAATAGCACCTGTGCATCGGGCGTCGCTTGGGGAGGGACTAGAACCCAAAGGCAGCAGTCCCGCCCCTAACTCGTCTCGGCAGGTAAAATCCAGCCCTGACAATCACTGTACAAAGGTGAGCACTTGCACCTAGGCTCTCCAGTGACTCCCTCCTTAGGCTAGAACAGATGGCAGCTGCAGGTGAGGTTACAGAAGCGATCTGTCACTGGTGAGAGAGGTTCTTCCAATGAGGTGGGACTGCACAAACACTTCAAAACTTGTTACCTACAGAAAAGCCTAAATACATTAAAAATGATTTTCCCAACATTTTCTTACCTCTGAAACTCACCAGTGTACCATTGGATCCATCACACCACTTCTGCAACTGTCATCAATACATAAACATTACAGTAGATCCACAGCATGCCACACTTACCCTGGCATGGCATCCGGATGTCGGAAAGCCCGCAATAGGCCTGTCAAAATTATAAAAAGCCTCTTAACTGCCTGTTCACTACCTGTTAACAAGCAGTTAAGTGCCTCTAATCCTCTTCCTGCCGCTAGCTGTCAGGTCCATGTGCAAATTGGGGACCAGACACCTGGGAAGATTGTCTGGAGGCAGCTTGACAGCGGGTTCGGGACCCGCTGTCAATCTTTGCAATTTTGCAACCGGTCCCGCCTCCAAACCCGCCCCCTGAGCACTGGCAAAGCTCCCCCCATACTGTCCAAAATTGGGTCAGATTAGTAACCATTTTCAAATAAGGTGGATCCAGAAAGGCCAGGGAGCCAATGTGACTCTCGGCTTTGTTTTCTAAGCACCTCAGGAATTGAGCACGATTTAGGTTGACACTCCAATGTTGGAGTTGTCATCCTTCAAATGAGACATTAAACCATAGCTGCAGCCATCTGTTCTCGTGGTCCAGGAGAATGTTAAAGATCCTGTGGTGCTATTTGAATTAAAGCAGCAAGTTTTCCCAGTGACCTGTTAAAACCTCCTGCCCATCAACACCAGCAACAGTAAAAGAACTGGTTATTCGTGTTGAAGTGGGGCTTTCGAGCTCTACTATAATTAAAGGGTTAAGAATGGGTCTCAGGAATCGAATGAGCTAATAGGCTTTTACAGTAGTAAGCATCTCTAAGTTGCTTAACTGGCAATTGAGATAACACTAAGAAATTTTGCAGTAGTGTTAGAATGATTAACTTGTGCAGGCTGTGTAACTTGGAGATAATTGCAAATAACCAAATCGTTGAACTACAAGAGCCCTAGAGGGGCAGATAGAGCAGAACAATGAGTCAGAAGTACAATGTTGGTGAAACCCCACCTAGCATAAGCAAAAGTCACAGTTGCAGCAACAGCTTGCGATGATAATGGTCATATGCTTTTCCGGTAATGAAGGCTGTACCTTAATGTCAGGTGATTGTAGGCGGCGTTGATGTAAGTTCTGCTCTATGTTGTATGAAAGACTGCTTAAAACTTTGTATCAGCAGAGAGAAGCCTGGCTAGACCGATAGCAGGTCGTCTCCCCACCGGTGCAAATAAAGACTGCTTGAATCTTCGAATGCAGACTTGGGGCCTGATTTTTGGCTTGTGTGGGAAATGGTCGGGTTTCCCCGAATGTGGGGTTTCTGACACACAAAAAAATGTGTCAGCCAGCTCCATGCAATTTTCCCTCAAGTGGCCAATTAATTCCCAGCATGTGGGCAGCCTTGCTAATTGTCCAATTTGTGTCAGAAAGCCCCACAGTATGATGACATCATTCGTGGTGCTTTCAAAGTGTCCAGCAAGCTTCTCCACCTCTGCAGGCTTCTCAACCACTCTTGCACAATGGCAGAGGGGCCTGCACCAGCTGCTGCCAGCAGCAGAGGCCGAGCTGCGGCCAAATTCAACAAGATGTCATTGCAGACCTTGGTGGATTGGGTAAGGGCCCACAGGGTGGTCCTCTAGGGAGGAAGAGGCCTCCCAAAGAGTCCACGGCTGCCTGGATGGAGGGGGAAGCAGAGGTAAGCTCTCTGGGTGTCACCCGTCGCACCTGGCTGCAGTGCAGGAAGCGCTTCCATGACCTTCACCGCACAGGGAAAGCAAATATGAAGTTTCCATCACCGTCAACCTGATCCCCATTGACTTTCCTCAACAGCACTCAGCTTCAGCAATCTCTTCTTCCATATCCCACTTCACAGTCACATCCATGCACCCTTACCCATTCCATCTCTCTCTATGCTCACATTCACATAACTATTCCACCATCCAGTCTTGTAAATAGTTTTAATGCCATCATTTTCCTGTGCATAAAAATCTGGTGCCAGCTGCTGCAGTTATGGCGTCTGTCATTTGGCGAATGGGGATGTCACATAGAGGCCTTAGGATAACTTGCAGATGACTGCAAGCTGGTAAAAGTTGTTGGAAAGTACAGGCATGGGCCACTGTCCATGGTCAATTCAGAAGCAGTGAGGCTGCAGCGTTTGATGTTCCAGGCAACGCAAATCTGCCCAGGATGAGTGCGTTCCTTGCATTCCACCCAGCAATGTTCTCGCGCACTGGTGCTGCTGGTTGGCGGGCCTCTGCAGGATACTCGTTTCTCTCCTCCTCCTCCTCCTCCTCCTCAGCATCATCCTCATCCGAGGCAGCTCTGTGAGGAGCCTCTTGGTCCTGTGGAATCGGCAAGCCACGATGCTGTGCCATGTTGTGAAGCACACAGCATACCACAATGATTTTGGAGACCTTGGCTGATGAGTACTGGTAGGGCTCCACCTGATCTATCGAGGCATCTGAAGCGCATCTTCAGCAATCCGATGACTTGCTCGATAATGCATCTGGTGGTTATGTGGCTGGAGTTGTAGCGCTCCTCAGCTTCGCTGGCTGGTCTCCTCAACGGCATCATTAGCCAAGAGCGCAGGGCATATCCCTCTTCTCCAAGTAGCCATCCTTGAAGTTCGTTTGGCGGACTGAATAGCGGAGGCACAGTAGACTGGCGCAGTATGAAGGAGTCATGGCAGCTACCAGGGAACCTGGCACAAACATGCAAAATCACCTTCTTGTGGTCACACACCAGCTGAACGTTAAGCCCTTGCGGTTGACAAAAACTCCTGGATTGCGGTGGGGTGCCCTAAGGGCCACATGTGTGCAGTCAATGACGCCCTGCACCCTTGGAAAGTCTGCCAGCTGAGCGAATCCACGCGCTCGCGCCCTCACACTTGCGCGATCCCTGGTGAAATGGATGTGATTATGCGCAATGGCAAAGAGGGCATCGGTTACCTGCGTGATGCATGTGTGTGCGGCAGCCTGGGAGATGCCGCTGATGTCTGCTGCTGATCCCGGGAAGGAGCCTGAGGCATAAAAGTTGAGTGCGGTGGTGACTTTGATGGCCACTGGCAAGTAGTGTGGACCTGTTGCTCTGGGCTCCAGGTCTTGCTGTAGCATTGCGCAGATGTCAGTCACAACCTCTCGCGAAAGTCGGAGCCGCCTCTGGCACTGCTGCTCAGTCATGTTGAGGTAGCTGACCCTGTGTCTGTACACCCTGTTTGGGGGCTATCTCCTGCGCCGATGGCCTTCCATGCGCTGACCCCCTCTGGCCTGTGCTGCCTCAGGTGGGTGAGCCACAGCCTGCCGCTCCTGCTGGTGCTGCTGGTTTTGCTGGAGTTGCTCCAGCCTCCTCTGCTGTTGGAGATCCTCTAATGCCAGGAAGGGAAGGTACCAAAGGCCTCCCATGCTTCTGGCAGATGCCTCCGTTGAGGAGGCGCTGAGTTAGGGTGGTGAGAGGGGTTTCCCAGGAGCTCACACTGGAGAAGTTTGTGAGGCTCCAACTTTCTACAGCTGTGCCTAAGCCTTCAAAAAGTTCCCCCAAGCCTTCATCAACAAGGTCCTGCAGCCTGCAAATGCTGCCTGTTTAAATCTCTTCAGTCCTCATTGACCTGCAGCTGCAAGCAAGCAAGCCAACTGTTTTCACACCAGGTCTCATCAGCGGGGTTCCCCGCAGGCGTGTTTCACGTGGGGAAGGCCCCAAAATCGCAACGGCCCCGTAAAATCTACTTAAACAAGGTAATAATTGGTGATTTGTGTTCCGACGGCCAGTCCCGCCAGCGGCGGCCGGGACTGAAGCGGGTCGCGGAGAAACGGCGGTCCGAAAGTCGGACGGGGCGGGGAATCAGGCGGGGGGGGGGGTGGTCGCGACCCACTTTTTCGGCGATTTTCGGTCCCCGGCCGCCTGGAAAGCCGCCCGACAGCTGGCAGAAAATCGGGGCCTTGGTGTCGAGTGTTTAATACAAATGCTCCACTTCAGGGTCATTGCTGTTTGTGAGAATTTCAGTGGGCAAAATGGCTGCTGCTTTTGCCTAGTAATAGTCCCCACAGTACAAAGCAATTCATTGTATGTGCGATAGTTACAGACATTTTTCAGAGACCAGGTACGGTGCTTTATTAATGCTGTTTTTTTTTGTTCCTTGCTTTAGCGCAGACCTGATGGGCCAAATGACTTCCTTCTGTGCCGTACTACTCTATGATTCCTCCCTGGCTTTTTCAAATTATCTAGATTCTGAATTGAACACTGACAAGTTTTAACCTAATCCCTATAGCATGTTGAGAAAGTTTCCAGTTCGTCAGGCTGTCATCTTAAGCATATAAGTGAACAGGATGAAGCAAGCTGCCTGTACCAAGCTTCAAACAAGCTCATCCTAAAAATGAATGAATGGATTCTGGTCCCAGAGCCACCTATCACCCTGGGAGGCAGATGGCCTTCAGCTTATGCTCACAGCCCAATAACCCCTTACATACCTTTTCAAAAAAATTAAACTCAATTCCTGATATGTTTTTGTTGCTTTTGCCTTGATTTTTTTATCCTATCAAATTAACATAAGATCTCAGTCAGCTGAATGACAAATCAACTAATGGTGTGACAGGAGCAAACTGTTTACATAGCAGGGTGCTTGCAGTTTAGGTTAATTCCAACCACTGACTCACAAAGCATTGACCACTGTTTAAACTATTCAAACAAATCTGTGTTGCAGTGCACGAGGCAGGCAGTCCAAGTGGAACAGAGTAGTTATGGAAAAATAATCATATCCAAATTACTTTCTTTGCCTTTTTGTTGATGTTTATTTCAAAAGAAAATATTTCTTTCTTTCGAGCCCCTTAAATAGTTCAGTTGTGCAATGCCCTTGATGGTGTGTGTTCTCCATGTTCTGGTGTGGGTTCTCCACGTTCTGGTGTGTGTTCTCCACGTTCTGGTCTGTGTTCTCCCTGCTCTGGTGTGTGTTCTCCATGTTCTGGTGTGGGTTCGCCACGTTCTGGTGTGTGTTCTCCACGTTCTAGTGTGTGTTCTCCATGTTCTAGTGTGTGTTCTCCATGTTCTAGTGTGTGTTCTCCCTGCTCTGGTGTGTGTTCTCCATGTTCTAGTGTGTGTTCTCCATGTTCTAGTGTGTGTTCTCCATGTTCTGGTGTGTGTTCTCCATATTCTGGTGTGTGTTCTCCATGTTCTGGTGTGTGTTCTCCATGTTCTGGTGTGTGTTCTCCATGTTCTGGTGTGGGTTCTCCACGTTCTGGTGCGTGTTCTCCACGTTCTGGTGTGTGTTCTCCATGTTCTGGTGTGTGTTCTCCATGTCGGTATGTGTTCTCCATATTCTGGTGTGTGTTCTCCATGTCCTACTGTGGATTTGAGGTGGATAAAAGCAATCCTATTTCACCTACATGGATGAAGTGTGGCAGAGTGCTAAACCATGGGAAAGATTACATTTGATGTTGGTCTAAGTTTCAAATCTGTTTGGCTGAAGTGCCCACTTGATATATTAGTCATCCTGCTGCAGCAGAGCTTAAACAATATGTGCAGACATTGACGGTCAATGTTTTCAGTGGAACTTAGGCCAATTTGGTGATGTCAAGGACAAATATAGACATGTAGACTCCGAAAAATGGGAACATTGAAGAAAGAGTGACCTGGACAGACTTGGCAAAGTTACGAGTAGAAGTGAATAATTGAAATAGACATCAGTGAAGCAACAGTCTGGTTTGGTAATCGTGGAGACTGGTGAGGATTTAACAAGACAAGGGGATAGGGGAAGTGGATACGCACACAGAGTAAAGCTCCTTTGCTTCAACACTATAACTTGACATCAACCTCAGAAGAACCCGCATCCAATCACATATCAGTCTGAAGTTTTCTATTTCAACAGCAGCCATTCTTAAAATCTCGATAAATAAGATTGGGATTCTCATATCAATTTAATCCCGTTTATTGACAGTTAGTTAGTTATAGACCTTGAAACTGAGCTTAAACGGTTCCAAAATTATTTCACACAGAAACCTTGCAATCAGCAAAACAAAAGGAAGACTTCCCCATCCTGGCCACACAACCCCCTCCCCCCTCCCCCAACTCCTCCATCAAGATTCTGAAATCAAAGAGCTGTTCTAAGAACATAAAAACATAGCAACATTGACCATTCAGCCCCTCGAGCCTGTTCTGCCATTCAATTAGATCATGGCTGATCTGTATCTCAACTCCATTTGCCTGCCTTTGATTCATATGCCTCCATACCCTTACCTAAAATAAATCTGTCAATCTCAGTTTCTAAAATGCAGTTGATTCAGCATCCACAGCCTTTGGGCTAATGTTTGTGTGAAAAAGTGTTTCCTGATTTCATTCCTGAATGGCTGAACAGTTGCTGAATTTGTGGTTTATTTCTATGCACAAATATGTCCAAATAAGATGTCCATTTTGTAAACTAGACATTGAACTCCTAAACTCTGAGTCAGCTTCAACTTTTCGCAGTCTCAGTGTGAAACCAAGACCAAGTTAAACCACCCGTGTATTTTCATGACAGCCCCAGCTTCTGAATTCAAAGTTGCTTCATTCAAATTATCTGAAAAGTAAATATTTTAAGCAGTAACTTCCCACTTTGCTGTGTTATTTAAGTTGCCTAATCCAAATGATTGGATAATTCACATTTTTTTATCAGCACACAAAACGACGCTGAAGTATCAGGGGTAGACTGTCGCAAAATGATTGACCACGTCGGTATTGGATTGGTGCGCCTCACCAAGGTTTGCCTCTTGGGCAGGGTTGTCTCTCTGGAGTAGATCCAGCCATAGGCAATCATAGGCAAGAGGCACTGGAGAAGGTACAAAAAAGATTTATAAAACGATCCAGAGAAGCTATAACTATCAGGATAGACTGAACAGTCTGGGGCTCTTTCCTCTGGAAAAAAGAAGGCTGAGGGGGTGACCTAATAGAGATCTTTAAAATTACGAAGCGGTTCGATGGGGTAGCTGTAGAGTAGATGTTACTAACTTGAGTCCAAAACTAGGGGCTATAAATATAAGATAGTCACTAATAAATCTGATAAGCAATTCAGGAGAAACTTCTTTACCGAGAGAGTGGTTAGAATGTGGAACTTGCTACCACAAGGAGTAGTTGAGGCAAATAGCATAGATGCCTTTAAAGGGAAGCTAGATAAGTACTCGAGGGAGAAAGGAATAGAAGGATATGCAGATAGGATTAGATGAACAGGGGTGGGAGGAGACTCACGTGGAGCATAAACACTGACCAGTTGGGCCGCATGGCCTGTTTCTGTGCTGTAAATTCTATGTAATTCTATGTAATCTATATATATAAAAGGATATGTCTATCTGTCTGTCTCTCTGTCTGTCTCTCTGTCTGTCTCTCTGGCCGGCTATACAATCAAAAGTTATAGACCGTACCTATGCATATGTTATATCAAAAGAAAGCTCATCATTAGGGGACTCTTGTAGGCGTATTTACTTTTTGCTCCGACAAAAATTGTGCCGACAGTCGGACAAAAATTGAGCCGACGGTATCCAAAAAACGCTCAAAATTCCTCTCATCTGCTCATTTGCATCGAGTGGGGGCGGGTTCATTGTGTGTGCGGGCGAGCCATCCTACAGTTGAGTGACGTGATGATTGACCAATCCTACAGTTCAGTGACCTGACGGTCGACCAATCGGTGTGTGTGTGGGCGGGCCTTATCATTCTCAACCGAGGTGAGTCGCCGCCATCTTGATTCCAAACTTTTCCTTTCTTTTTCCCGCTTTCTGCGTGTTTCTTTTCAAATCTACATTTCCAGCAAAAAAAAAGTTGCTTTTAAAACACAAATTGTTTTAAAAAAAAGTTAATTAATTTGTAAATCTTTTCTCTAACCTCTATAATTCTCCTACCTTTCACTGTTTTTCCAGGCCCGGGGCCTAGGCTTCTCCAACTGCCAGCAGTGCAACTCTAGACCCAGGCTCCCGGCCTAGACAGAGACAAACACTGGCAGAGGGGAGAGGGTGTGCTGCCTCAGCTCCATTCCCGGGGTCAGTAGGTGGGGGAGGCTTCATAAGCAACTGGGGTAGGTCGCAAGCCCCGAATAATAATCTGAAGATCCTATGTTTGCAGCTGAGGAAATTTCTTCTGCTGACAGCCCCAGGTTAACGGCAGCCATCTTTGTCAAGGAGGGCGAAAAGTTTCAGTGCGACGCCATTTTGATTCAGTGTGTAACAGAGTGCATGTGCGGCCATCTTAGTACAGGAACATAGAGTGGGTGGGGCTTCTGTGCTCCAAATCGGGTCCGGGTGACCGAGACAGACAATCGACTGTGTGGGCGGGGCCTAATCTTTCCAACTGAAAAGCAAGCGGCGGCAATTGTTTGTGATACAACACACTGAGAGGTGAGCACCCCTTTTTTAATAAAAAGATTGGTGAGGTTGTAAAGTGTATGTTATAGAAAGATTTACCAAATATGTTTTATAAGTACAGGAAACTTTGTGCTATCCTGAGGTGAGCTATCCGGCAATCTGGAGCCACCGGCAAAAATCAGCAGCAGTTTTTTAATCTTTTTGTTTGTTTTTTTTGCTTTGTTTGAACAGTCAAGCTGTGCAAGGTCTGTAGCTATAGCAACAGCTTTAGCTACAGAGCTTTAGGGCCACACCTGAGTGTTTAGAAGCTGTTGCTAAGCAACAGTGTTTGTTGTCAAATACGGAGATAAGAATCTCATCTCTCAACATTAACTCTGGAGAGTAGGGCAGTTTTGAGGCAAGGCAGCAGCTCGGTCCCGTGGGTGCCGGATAGCACAAAGTTTCCTGTACTTTAAGTTTATCTCCCCCCGCTCCCTTTCCACCGCCCCCCCAACACCCCCCACCCCCCTCCCCCCCACCCCCCCTTCCCCTCCCCCACACCCCTCCCCCCCTTCCCTCCCCCACACCCCTCCCCCCCTTCCCTCCCCCTCCCCTCCCCCCCTCCCCCTCCCTCCTCCCCTCCCCCTTCCCCCTCCCTCCCCTCCCCCCTCCCCCTCCCCCCTCCCCTCCCCCCTCCCCTCGCCCCCTCCTCCCCTCCCCCCTTCCCCATCCCCTCCCCCTCCCATCCCCCTCCTCCCTCCCCTCCCCTTCCCCCCCTCCTCCCCCCTTCCCCCTCCCTCCCCCTCCTCCCTCCCCCTCCATCCCCCTTCCCCCCTGCCTCCCCCTTCCCCCTCCTCCCTCCCCCTCATCGCCCCCCTTCACCTTCCCCCACTCCCCCTCCCCCTCCTCCCTCCCCCACTCCTCCCCCTTCCCCTTCCCCCACTCCTCCCCCTTCCCCTTCCCCTTCCCCCACTCCCTCCCCACTCCTCCCCCTTCCACTTCCCCCACTCCTCCCCCCTTCCTCTTCCCCCACTCCCTCTCCCCCTCCCCTCCCCCCCAGTCGCTCTCTCTCTTCCCCCCAGTCGCTCTCTCTCTTCCCCCCCGTCGCTCGCTCTCTCTCTTCCCCCCCAGTCGCTCTCTCTCTCTCTTCCCCCCCAGTCGCTCTCTCTCTCTCTTCCCCCCCAGTCGCTCTCTCTCTCTCTCTTCCCCCCCAGTCGCTCTCTCTCTCTCTTCCCCCCCAGTCGCTCTCTCTCTCTCTCTCTTCCCCCCAAGTCGCTCTCTCTCTCTCTCTCTTCCCCCCCAGTCGCTCTCTCTCTCTCTTCCCCCCCAGTCGCTCTCTCTCTCTCTTCCCCCCCAGTCGCTCTCTCTCTTCCCCCCCAGTCGCTCTCTCTCTCTCTTCCCCCCCAGTCGCTCTCTCTCTCTCCCCCCCAGTCGCTCTCTCTCTCTTCCCCCCCAGTCGCTCTCCTCTCTCTCTTCCCCCCCAGTCGCGCTCTCTCTCTCTTCCCCCCCAGTCGCTCTCTCTCTCTTCCCCCCCAGTCGCTCTCTCTCTCTTCCCCCCCAGTCACTCTCTCTCTCTCTCTCTTCCCCCCCAGTCGCTCTCTCTCTCTCTTCCCCCCCAGTCGCTCTCTCTCTCTCTTCCCCCCCAGTCGCTCTCTCTCTCTTCCCCCGTCGCTCTCTCTCTCTTCCCCCCCCAGTCGCTCTCTCTCTCTCTCTACCCCCCCCAGTCGCTCTCTCTCTCTCTTCCCCTCCAGTCGCTCTCTCTCTCTCTTCCCTCCCAGTCGCTCTCTCTCTCTCTCTTCCCTCCCAGTCGCTCTCTCTCTCTCTCTTCCCCCAGTCGCTCTCTCTCTCCCTTCCCCCCCAGTCGCTCTCTCTCTTCCCCCCCAGTCGCTCTCTCTCCTCCCCCCCAGTCGCTCTCTCTCTTCCCCCCCAGTCGCTCTCTCTCTTCCCCCCCAGTCGCTCTCTCTTCCCCCCCAGTCGCTCTCTCTCTTCCCACCCAGTCGCTCTCTCTCTTCCCCCCAGTTGCTCTCTCTCTCTCTTCCAACAACAACATGCCCTCGAAAAAGCCTCGGCACCGCCGGGCACTCCAGCTAGTATTAAAATAAATAAGGCACAAAATTAACAGCTTAAAAAAGTTAAATTCTTCCTGTTTCGACAGTTTGAAAATAAATAGTTCCAGTTGTGGTTCAGTAGAGGCATTAAACCGACACATCACAGAATCACAGAAACCCCACAGTGCAGATAGAGGCCCTTTCGGCCCATCGAGCCTGCACGACACATATCCCACCCGATCCCCGTAACCCCTACACCAACACATATCCCACCCTATCCCCGTAACCCCACGTATTTAATCCCCCTAACACTAAGGGTCAATTTATCATAGCCAAACAACCTAACCTGCACATCTTTGGACTGTGGGAGGAAACCGGAGCACCCGGAGGAAACCCACGCAAACACGGGGAGAATGTGCAAACTCCACACAGACAGTCGCCCGAGGCCGGATTCGAAACCCGGGTTCCTGGCGCTGTGAGGCAACAGTGCTAACCACTATGCCACCGTGCTGCCCAACTCAGCCAGTGGTGTAAACAGAACATATTTCATAAACAGAAAGCATTCAATAGATTCTTAGTGGGAGTTCCTGCAGTGAAATGTCCTCGTTAACTAAATATATGGTTTTAATCTTCAAGTTAGTTGTCGGCTGCCTTGAAAACAAGCCCATTACATTTAAATAAATGTTGCTAACATTTGCTTGTACTAATCCCTACTGAAAAGCTACCGCGTATCCATGCAGTCGCGGGAACTTTCAGCTTCAGCATAAAACAGGCACTATATTGGATGGAAATAGAAAGGAAAGTTGGACAAAAGAAAAAAAAAGGAGAAATGTCTTCACTCAGAGGGTTGTGAATCTTTGCGATTCTCTACCCCAGCGGGCTGTGCTTGCTCAGTCATTTAGTATATTGAAGATGGAGATCGATAGATTTTTGGATACTGAGGGAACTAAGGGATATGGGGATAGTGTGGGAAGGTGGAGTTGAGGTAGGAGATCAGCCATGATCTTGTTGAATGGCGGAGCAGGCTCCAAGGGCCAAATGGACTACTCCAGCTCCTATTTCTTGTGTTCTTATGACAAGGTATATAATAGACGTCTGATCCAAGATCGTCCTTCTTTAAGCCCCACCGAAATTCCACTCAGTGATTCTAATGCCCATCATTTTAAATGAGTTAACACCTCCATTAAAATAGCAGACAGACCACTGTTGTACTAAAAGTGTTATGCATTCATACACTAATAGCACAAACAGTACGTTCAGTTCTTGTGTTTCTCAGCACTTGGATGAGGCAGCGGTCTGCACCGACTAACTGCACGACACCCCTCGAAATCCGCTCTTGTATCGTACTGGCACCACTGCTCATGACACCTGGGTTTTACATCATTAGCGGCAGCACCAAAGGTAAACTGGCCGGATTCGCAAATCCCGGCTGCCAGGAAGGCTCGTGTCTTTGATGGTGCCACCGGCTACGTGTCAGGAGCTGATGGCATTACCACAGATGATCAAAGACGACTACCTCTCTCTCTTCCAATTCACCAAGCACTCACTGGCTATATGATAAAGCGAAATTGTGGGTTCAAATTAATTCTTAAATCATCTTTCATCATTATGAGATAGTTTTGCATGAGGTCATCACACATGCCACTCCCAAATTAATTCTACCGAAAGCAGCGAAATGTTTAAGATTAATTTCAATTCAGTGTAAATGATTTTACAAATCAAATGTGTTTCATAAATTGAGTCCTTCATAACGAATTATAAGGTCAGAGACATTCGGCTTCATATTGTGCTCAGTGTTCTATTCGGGTGATTTAATCTGATTTATATTTTAGATTGATGACTTCATCACCTGAACTAAAGGGGACAACTGGGCTCCATGGCGTGAATTAACACACAATTGAAATTAAAAGATGCAGTTTTTAGGACTACCGCAGTCGCCAGGTTAATGAATGAATGCACCGTTGTTAATTTGGCCGTCTTGTGTTGTCACTATTTGTAAACAATTTTCGAAGAGTTGTCACAAAATTAGAGCAAAAAATAATTTTAAAATAAATTCTGCTTTTTAATTCTTTTAAAAGGCACAAGGGGGGAAACTCCCTCTTTAAGGGTACAGCTAAAAAGACAAAAAATTGCAAATGCCGCAAATTGGAAATAAATATAGAAAATACAGAAAATACACACTAAACCAGTCAGCATCTGCACCCAGTTAAAACAGATTGACATTGAGTATAGATTCTGTCAGCACTGGTAACTGTAAAGTAAGAGAGGAAAGAGGAATAACAGTTCTATGAGCTCGATTTTCTGTTTTATTTCATATTTTCTGCATCTTTTTGTGTACATATTTCCTATGAATTTTCCCTGTCTTATTTAGCTAGTTACACACCATTTTGTTCTTTTAGTTGTATTTCACTGTTTCATTGAGATGATCATTACATATCATCCACTGGCTTTCAGCTTTTCCAAAATAAAATGCCATTTACTAGTCATTTAACTCATTAACTCCTCTCGTGACAGGAGTCTGCAGTCCTAATACTTCAGACTTTCACAATTTAGTGATTCTGTTCCGATACTTACTCCTGGTTTCTTTGTCAAAACCGATTCCAGCAACAAGAAAGTTTTGCAATGTAGGAAGAACCGAATTTAAACCCGATTGTAAAAAAGAGCCTGGAATTTGTGACAGGAATTAGGAAATAACTGGGATTGTTTAGAAATCCCACTTTAACGAGGTGCGAGCAGCTGCTTGAACCAGCCGAAAGAGCAAATGAACTTAATATGGTTTAAGCGGTGCCTCTTGTAATTGACATCAATGGTAATGGCAAATGGTTAGCGCCATTTGCCCGATATAAGCATTTATAAGCAGGGATGGTGTAAGTGGTGGCTCTGTACTCGACTATTACCTGTTGTTGTCTCTCCTTTGTTTTGTTCAGCCCTATCAAGGGGCTCTCAAGTCTTTCAGGCTGGAATTTTCTGGGGGGTCAGCGGGCAGGATTGGTGGCGGGTCGGGTGGAAAATTTGATTTTTTTGACAGCGGGTTAGGAATCCGCTGTCGTTCCACCGCAACGCACCTTTCCCAATGGTGCGTCTGTGACCTCAGATCAGACCCGACCCGCAGAGGCGGGACACTCAATTAAAGCAATTATTGACTTGTTGACAGACGCTTAAATAATGCTTTTAACCTTACCTTTTCACTTTAATTGCTCGTCCACGGGGTCCACCCTAATTGTGGACCACGTCTGTTAACCTAAGCCGGGAGCTGATTGGTCATTGAATCAGCTGATTAGCTGACAGTTTGAAATGTACTATAAAAGCTCCCACCTCACAGCTGTTCATTTTCCAAGCACAGAAGCTGTTGCTTACTGTATTTGGAAGACAGATTGAGCTTTATGCAGGTTGCAAGTGTTTGGAGCAAATTCTCCATCCAGTGTCACCTCATTGGAACAACCTCGCTCACCATTGACAGATCGCTTGTCATCTCAAGTTCACCTGCCATCTATTATGTCAGCATCGGTGCCATTTATACTGTTTCACCTTGGTCCTCAGAATCTGACCACGATCAGCTCCAACACCAGCAGCACTAGGCACACCAGCAGCACCAACAACAACACCAACCTTCTCCGCAATCACCTGATGCTGCCCTGGACAGAGGGCATCAGCACCCAAGAACACTGCTGCCCGGGACACCAGGGATGGCCTCACCATGGCCAAATTTACTTCACTTGACGTTGTACACCCTGGCTGCCACATGATGTGCCAGGTTGGCACCACCCCACACCAACACCATAAAGCATCCCTACAATGCCCAAGCCATTCCTTTCACACTCATCACCATTGCGGGGGGTACCGTTATGTCTCACCATTCACTGCGACTCTCTAAGCCACTTCCAAAGGTGCACACAAATCTGTCCAAGAACGCAAAGTGTTGAAAATAAAGGTTTCAATGTTTGACAGCACATTAACAGAAACTTTACATGAAGATTGGATAAAACACCCTTGTGTGTTGTTAGTTGGTATGCTTGGACTTGGATGAAGGTGAGTGTGAGGGGAAGGCTAGTGAGATGGGGAAGTGATAATGTAGATAGAAAGGGATGGGTGGAGGTGCAAGGTAAGTTGGTGTGAGTAAGGATGTGCAGGAGTAGAGTAGGGAAGGCAGAGTGATGGGGATGTGATGAGAGGCACAGTAAGATGAAGGTGAGTGTGGCTTTGTGCTCATGTTTCCTGATCTAATGAGATCATTGAAAGGTTTGCACCACTGCACCCAAGTCTTTCTGATAGCATCCCTGCTTGTGCCCTCCTCTGCAATGTGCAACAAGGCTGTCTTGGTCTCCTGGGGAGGTCTCTTCCGCCCATGGGAAGGGAAGAGGATCTCCCTGCGTGCTTATGGAGGGAGTCATGCCAGTACCTGGTTGTAGCCCTGCACCTCTGTGCAGTCACTGTGAGTGTTTGCAGCAATTCAATGCTGTAGAACATTGACAGCACAAACGTCAAAAGGTGGCCATGGCCCCGTTAAGGAAATCGGCTCAAGACGAGTCATGAATGATGTCACCAGATCTGCTCCATCTAATTGGGCCGGGAAACGCATTGGGCGGGCATAACAAGCCCTATTGAGGTAAGTTCAATTTAGGCAGTGGAATGGAGCCAGAAGCGGGGCCGCGACTCGCCACCGACACCAGCCGCACCAGGTCCCCGGAGGTGAGCAAAATCTCGGCCTTAGTGTCTAGTTCTGCTGAAGAGTCTACATCCAAATGTTAACCTGTCCTTTTGTTTTCACGTGCTTGTGGATCTGCTGGGTATTTGCTGCATTTTCCTAAGAATACAGCCTTTTATTATTCAGTCTATTTTACCACTTACCACCCAGTTCCTTCTGCTCTGCTTAGAAACTTCAAACGTGTCAGTGACTCCTCCTAAATATAGAACTGGCAACACTCGTGACATTAGAAAGAATTAAACACAAACTACTAGTGATTAACTGAGTCAGCAGCTTTAGATACTTTGGCTGTTTATAGCTCATTTATTTTGAACTCCATTGACAAAATATTTTAAGATTGAGGTAGATTTTGACTTTGTGTGAACCTTGTCAATGTAAACTAGAAGAGATCTAAAACAGGCTGCTGATTCGCTATCACCCATTTTACACTATCACAATAAGTCAAAATCTACTCCATTGCGTCACAATCAATTTGTCTCGTTTGACAAACGCCAACAATGAGGCAGACATGCCTCTGTAATAAATGACTCCACCAAGTCTCAGCTGGATCTGAAATGTTGCCTCCCCTCCCCACCCCCTCACCACTGACTCCATAGATTGCTGGTGTCCCTTGAAGTTTAAACATATTCCATCTTGCTTTCAAAAAACTCACCAATTCTGCTTTTCAGTCAGTACCAAGGTTGTTTTAACATTAAAGAAGGAGAAAGAAAACTTGCATTTATAGCATGCTGCACGTCCTCAGGATGTCCCAAAGCACTTCACAGCCATTGAATTACTTTCCAAGTACAGCCATTGTTGTTTTGTCCAGTAACTCTGTTGCTGTGTTGGATCTGTTCTATTTTAGACTCTGCTGGGTGTCCTCCATCTTTAGAGCACTTTCATTACAGAACCATAAGTTAACACTTAATCAGTGAGTTTTTGGGGTGATAATGAAAAAAAAGACTAATTCTGACTCATTTTAAACTGTAGGAATTTCTAGCACAAAAGCCATTAATAATAAAGAATTTCAATTGTATAACTTCCTTTACGAATTTAGTGCTATTGGGCACAACGAGTTAAAATGATTATGCAAATTAATCAGTTGGGCTGAATACTGGTGTGGCGATAAAACAAGATTTCAAGTTTTTTATCGAGTCACAACATATCATTTTTATTTCACTGACTGAAAGTCTTAAAAGCATGTTGTGCAATGTTAGGAATAAGAGCACTAATGCATCCATCTAAAGCTCCTTTATCTGCTTTTAAGTAAGATAGCCAACGAAGGAATTACTTAAATGCACTTACAGATTTGTTGCTAACATCACAGCTCAATACTCTTGTGTCTTATTACACTGTTTGTATTGTCAAGATGGTTCCCCATCGACACAATAGTGTAGTGTTGTCAGAACTGAAATCAAGCAAGCTAGGTAGCCTCCCAAGGCTTCATCTCGACTGTGGCCAGTGTCAAGTAAAGTTTAAAATGTTCTAATGGCCCACCTGGAAACTTTTCAAACCTTATTTTAAATCTTCTTAATGTTGGAAGCCATCTGACCGCATGGTCTGTTCTTTGTTCATGCTAACTGCACCCTTTGTTTTTGCCAGTTACTAAAGGGGGTACAATCAAAATCGATTATGCCGAATGCTATTTCTGCACTACCAAGATTGAAAAGAGTAGGTGATCAGACAAGTTAAGTTGAAAAGAATTACAATGAATCAACAGCACAGAATAGGGGCAATCTGTACATTACCTGTAGACGTAGACCTGAAACATTAATTCTTGACTTGTACAAATTTCAGAGTTTGTATTTCGGACTTTATAATGGAAAATCATTGCATTTAATGGTGGCATTAAAATTACAATCCAAAGAGAAAAAGGGTCATTCAGTCCAACTGGTCTACGCCAGCCTCTTTATAAACCACTACAACTGGCACCGAGCTGGTGAGCAGTTAGAATTTCCTTTCTTATAGCAAAACAAAAGTAGGTATAAATAAAAGGGGACATTATGTGACTAGAAAGTGCCAACAGACTATTTGATTACGTGTAGCACTGCTCTGCCAATTAGTGATCATTAGCAAATGTTTGGGGACAAGCTTTATTAACAGTGAATCATGAAAAACCCTGTGCAGAATTATGCAGCAATGGAGTATTTCACTCCAGGTCAGACCTGACATGACCAAAGACAATTGCCAGAACTTTCAACATCGGCAGGGGTGAAAAATGGGTGCTATCGAAGCGAATGCCCATCATATACCCACGACATCATTACTTCAATGGAAAGGAAAATCGTGCAGATGATGCAATATTGATTATTTTATACACCCCACAGGCCTTCTATAAAACCAGCACTCATTGGCCTTGTGACTCACTTCATCACATTTTAAAACACCAAATCTCTCTGCCTCGCCCTTCTGCATTCTGCTCAGCTGCATTGACACAGACTCACTGTGCATCAGCTGAACAGTTAGTTCAACATCTGCCTCCCCCATTGGACAGGATGAGACGCCCAATTTCCCACCTTTGCCGCAGTGTACTGGTGTTTGCGAGGGCCACAAAATAATTGGTACGCTTGTCTAACTGCTTGAGAGTCTTACCCTCCTGATCATGGTGCCATGCTGTCAAATCATCTCAAACCACTTCCAGAAACCAGCTCCCTCACAATAATTGACAGAGTCTGTTACACCTTCTCCTGCTAAATACAATTGTCAGATATCCACCAGCTCCATTGCTGATTCTGTGTAAGTTTTGTAAGGAATTTTCCATAATTTCTAACATCTCTGGCTGTACACTTCAGATATTAAGTCATAGTGACTCAAAGGATCCTGAAAGAGTTGAATCACACCACAAACAGAAGTAAAGTTGAAACCTAATTAATCATATGGGTGTTCATCAGACCATTCTGTTTCTCGGGTGCTCTAAAAGGTGCAAGTATCAATAATTTCCTATTGTAGTCTAAGGTTGTAGCTACAGGTCTGGGAGTTATACTCCATGCAGTGTCCATGTCCAAGTGAGCAACACAGCTTTGAAGCAACCACAGGGAGAAGGGTGTATGTACACACCCCCTATACACAATATCTTTGGCCATGAGTTATGTCTCCCTCCCTCCCTCCAAATCTTGGAATTGCTCTTGATGTCCTCCCCAACACTCTAGACATGTGCTTGCTCCTTTGATCTCTCAGCTCCACTCCAAAGTCATATCAGAACCTGACTCTGAAGTCATATTGTCATTCATATCATCATGCAAACCCCTTTACAATAGTGCAAAAGTGCCAGTATAACAGCACTGTAAGGCGATGAGTTCGCAACATCTGTGCCTGTGCCTGATTTCCCCATAGATTGCCTGTTGCCTGATTTCTCTGTTGGTCTATTGGATATATATCTCCAATTTTCCTGGTGGTCTGTGGAATTTTAATGGATTGTGAATTCTCTAACTTTGTTGGGACAGGTTAAAAGTGTGGAGGCTGACTGATCCTGAGTATCAAACGAATCTCAATCCTCATCCATAATAAGCACCCCTTAAATATTGGGACTGGAAGTTTTGTTCAAAATGTCATTATGCATGGTGAGCAAAAACTAATTTTGGTGGGAAATTTTCACCTTGTGCTGTGTTCTGAATAAACATAAACCTGTTCTTTGGCGCTGAGTTTACAATTTCATTGCATAAATGGGCCTCCTCAGCTCTCCCAGCAATGAGCCTTGCCTGATGGGAGCACAGGCCAGAGATAGGACTGGAACAATGTAGCCCGGATTCTCCGACCTTGGCTCCTGTCTAATGAGGTTCAATGCTGGGAATGAGGGGTTGCTGAGTGCACAGAAGACCGCTTCACCCACAATTTCCTCAGAACCTTCCTAAAGTAAAACGTAAAAAGTTAGATTAGCAAAACTGATAGAACTGGTCACCATGGGATAGGAATTGCTGTGAGCAGTTCTGGTACAAATGCTTAACAAATGCTCATATCAGATTCCCCTTTCTGATGCTTTAGCCAATTCATTAATAACCCATTTAAAGGAATTTGAAGCACATTAAGTGTTCTACCCCAACGCCACTGACAGTAATTACAATAATTGTGATATCTTGAGACACAGCATATATATACAACAGCACAACATGGCTTCCGGTAAGAACTGTACTGCATATGGCTTTATTATTATATACATCAGTAGTCCACCAGGTGGCTCTATTACACTTCTCCCTCCTTATTGAAGAAGTTAATCTTAGCAAATAATCATTGTACATGACTTGCATGGTATTCACAACTCTTGGTATACACTTCTCAAATAGAACCCATTTTATGTTTCCAAATTCTACTATAGAATTCGGTAACACAAACGAAATATATAACTTATTTTCCATATTTACAGATTAAACTTAACCACTGGTTTTCTGTTTCGAAGAGGATACCTTCTTTCTTGAACAGAATTTTCAGATCTTGTTGTAGGACTTTTATTCATTCTAGGCTGAGTCTGTGGAGAATTTTTCTCCAAAGACTGACCTTGATCTACGTTTGGACTCTACACTTTCATACTGTCTGCCTGACTTGGGCTCAGACTTAAATTCTGACTTTCTCTTGGACTTGTTGTAGGTATATCTGATGTAGGATTTGTTACTGGTACTCTACTTGTAACAAGACTATCTGACTCATCAAATAAATTGAATCATCCCAGCTTTCAACTCCTTCCACATCTGTAGGTAAGATATGATCAATGTGAACAAACCTAACCTTTCCATGATCAAACATCTTGACCAAATATGTGCGAGGGCCACATATCTTTGCTACTCTTCCTGGTAACCACTTATGGTGATGGTTCTTCACTCTAACCTCTGGTTCAACTTCACACTTTTCTCTCTAACTCTACCTTTATTATGATTCTCTTTCTACCTTGATTGTTTCTCTTCTATGGACTGTGCCAAGTTTGGCTTTAACAGCGAGAACCTAGTTCATGGCTGTCATTTGAGAAACAACTCTGCTAGTTTTCTACCAGTAGTGGTATGAGGAGTATTTCAATAGGTAATCAGAAAATCTGCCAGTTTGTGGTCCAACGACAACTGACGTTTCTTTGGTTTTGGATCCAACATTTGCTTGATGAAGGCATGTTTGACAATTTGTACTGTGCACTCTGCTGCACCATTTAAACAGGGTGATACGGTGGAACTTTGCTATGTTTCACACCGTTTCTGTTCATGAACTGTGTGAACTCTTCTGAACAAAATTGCGGCCCATTATCAGACACAATTTCATCTGGGAGGCTGTATGAAGAAAACAATCTTCGCAAATTGTCTAGTGTTTTGCTTGTTATGATCCACATCGGAAACACCTCCACCCACTTCAAGTGACTATCTCTCACTATGAACAATTGCTGTCCTTCTAGCTCAGCAAAATCTATACGTAACCTTTGCCACACTCTGGGAGGCCATTTCCATGGCTGTAATGGTACTGATGGTGGTTTCTTGCTCACCGATTGACATGTTATACACTGACTGACTATATACTCTATCTCTTTATCTAAACCTGGCCACCATAAGTAACTGCGTGCAAAGCTCTTGGTCAAGCACTTTCCCAGGTGCTGGTCATGAAGATCTCCTAACAATTTAGACTTGAACCTATTTGGGATAGCCACTCTTGCTCCCCACATGTAACAATCTTTATCCACTGACAATTTATTCCTATGAATGAAGTATGGATAGATATCTTCCTCTGATACCTGGTTTGGCCATCCATTTGCTATGTAATCATACAACTTTGACATAATTGGGTCACATTAGGTTGCCCTACCAATCTCTTCAGCTGTGACTGGCAGCTCATCAATGTAGGAGAAATAGAACACTTCTTCCTTATTGGGTGTAACTTGTGACGGGGATGGCAACCTGGACATAGCATCAGCATTACCGTGGTCAGCTGAAACAACTCACACTTGCTGTCACTTACACTCCGTGCTTCTCTAGCCATTTGAGCACTTCATTCAACACCTCATCATGGATTTGCCTGTTTGGTGCTAAAATGAGTATGTCATCCAAATAATACACTACCCCTTCAATCCCTTGCAAAATTTGGTTCATCACTCCCTGGAATATGTCAGGGGCAGAAGACACTCCAAATGGTAGTCTAGTGAACTGATATAGGCCTCGGTGAGTATTTATAGTCAAGCATGACTTGGACTCTTCATCTAACTCAAGTTGTACATAGGCTTTTGTTAGATTTAACTTCGAAAAGATCTGGCCACCTGTCAGCGTTGTGAACAAATCTTCCACATTTGGCAACATATTGGGTAGATTACACTCTGGAACCTGGTTTACGGTTACCTTATAATCACCACACAAACTTACCTTACCATCTGACTTAGGTACAACAACAATGGGGCTAGCCGATAATCACGCAACTTATCGTAATATAGTGATTCCAGTACCACGCTCACGGATGCACCACTGTCGATTTCCATGGGTATCCTGGTTCCTGCGACATCAACTTGGATGATGATACCTCGCAAATCGCTGTTAGATACATTCGTGCTCCTGATGATATGAATCTCCAGAAACTCCTCGTCCTGCTGCTTCACTTCAGCGGTATGTAGTGTCTGGCGATTTCTACTTCTAGCGTTGCCAGTTGCTTTACTCTTCTGTCGGCCGCCTTCACAAGATGCCCAGTTTTCTTGTAGTAGAAACAGTCTGCCTTCACATATGGACAGCTTTGAGCAATGTGTTGTCCCAGGCACCAATAGCACGACTTCAATGCACTGTTACCTTGGCCAGTTACTGAGGCCTTGGGGCCCAACTGCCTTTTACTTTTATCGTGCAGCCGATTCACCTCGGTTGTCTGGCGACTGGAAATGGCGCGGAACTCTCAGGGGTATCGGTCGGCCATATCCATCGACATAGCTGTCTGACAAGCTAAGTCAAAAGTTAAGTTAGGGGTTGTCAACAATTTACTTCTGATACGTTCATTTTTCAACCCACAAAGCGTTCACGCAAAGCTGGGTCCTGAAAGTTTCCGAAATGACAGTGAATGGATAGCTTTTTTAAAGCTACAATGCACTCACTGGTACCCTCATCATTTAATTGATCATGTGTTCCAAAATGATAACTTTCAGCAATTTCCAGGGGCTCAGGACTGTAATACTGTTCTAACTTGGTTAGGATCTCCGTCAGTGGCGAGAACTTCAGCTTGGCAGGAACAAACACATTTTTCAGGGTTTCATACACCTCGGGGCCTGCTTCAGTCAAAAAAATAGCCTGTTTCATTTCTAAAACTGCCCGGTTACGGTTTACATCATCGGAGACTTCGACAATACTATTCGCGGTGAAAAACATTTCTATCCACTCCACATATGCTCCGAAAGTCTCTCGGTCGTGATGGAACTCACACAAGTGCCCTATTATTCCCATAGACGTGGCTGTGGTAAACCACTGTTACCGTTCACAACCGTTCACTATTGTTACACTGTTGTTATCACTGTTTACACTGTTGTTATCACTACACAAGGTTACCTCTTGCCACGCACGCTGTTATACCTAGGCATACCTCAGCTGACTCCGCCCATGGCTCCGCCTGCTTGCCCAGGTATAAAGGTGACCGCTTGGCTAGTATTCTTCCTTGTTGGAACCGATCACCCACGAGGGTGGGCTCTGTTATTTAGCCAATAAAAACCTATAGTTACTATCTTAACTCATCGCTTTTCATGGAATGAATTGATAGGTATATCAATTTTATTGGCTAAATTTTGAAATGAGTGGATCGGAGCAGCCAAACGACCAGCCAAACGGCCAGCTACAACAGCCACAGCAGCCGGCCTGGCTGCGAGCCCACCGACCGCCGGACCTGGATCTAAACCCACAGGCAGCGAACTCAGCCCTCGACTTCGAACACTGGCTGAGCTGTTTCGAATCCTACCTGGGAGAATCCGGCGTGCCTCCGGGATCCAAACTAAGAGTTCTGACCGCCCAGGTGAGCCCTAAAGTATTTGCATTCATCCGGGACCTTGCTACATACGAGGACGCCCTCAACCTGCTAAAAGAGCAGTACCGGAGCCCTGTAAATTCTATGTATGCCAGACATCTCCTAAGATCCCGCTCGCAACAGCCAGGAGAGTCTGTAGATGAATTTTTACGGGCGCTACAAACACTCGGCAGGGACTGTGACTTTAAAGCTGTAACGGCTGCAGAAAATACTGAAGGAAATATCCGCGATGCCTTCGTGAAAGGCCTTCGGTCTGACTACTCACGGCAAAGACTGCTCGAATCAAAGGACCTCGACTTGAATACAACTGCAGCCCTCGCTCGCTCTCTGGAAGTGGCCCATCGGGACCTCGAGGTGTACTCCAGGTACTGTGCTGCGCGACCCTGGGACTCGGGCCCGACTCCGGCCGCAATTCCCCTCGCACCGCCACCCCTGGGACCCACCACGGCGTCGGTGTCCCGGAATCGATCGGGACCGCCACCCCCGGGACCCGCTGTGGCAGCGGACCTCCGCGATCGGGCCGCCAGTTGCTTCTTCTGTGGCCAGGCGAGACATCAAAGGGCGCGCTGCCCTGCAAGGAACGCGACCTGCTCCGGCTGCAAAAAGAAAGGCCACTTTGTAAACGCCTGCAGGGGGAAAGCCACAGACGCCAGCATTGCCTCATGTGAGTTGTGGGGGCGGCCATCTTTGATCAAGGCCACAGACGCCAGCATTGCCTCAGGTGGGTTGTGGGGGCAGCCATCTTTGATCAAGGCCACAGACGCCAGCAGTGCCTCATGTGAGTTGTGGGGGCGGCCATCTTCTCCGCCATTTTGTCCAACTTCGTGGGGACCCGCGTCATGGGCGCCGCCATTTTGTTCGCCGCACTCGGCCGCCGTCTTGTCTCCAGACCCGACCACCGCCTCGCCTGCAGACTACAGCAGCTCGCTCAGCCATACACTGGCCTCCGTCACGCTTGACCAAGCTCTCCCGCATCATCTGTCCAAGTCCATGATGGACATCGAAGTAAACGGCCACGCCACGTCCTGCCTGTTCGACAGCGGAAGCATGGAGAGTTTTATTCATCCAGACACGGTGAGCTGCTACTCCCTCACTGTCCGGCCAGCGCGCCATCGGATCTCGATGGCGGCGAAGTCCCATTCAACAGGCATTAGCGGCTACTGTGTAGTGACCCTGTTGGTTAGGGGCACGGAATATAAAAATTTTAAACTTCTCGTCCTGCCTCAGCTCTGCGCTGCCGTCCTACTAGGGCTGGATTTCCAATGCCACCTTCAAAGTGTCACTTTGGCTTACGGTGGACCCCTCCCCCCACTCACAGTCTACAACCAGCAAAATTTAAACCGCCCACCGCGTACCACCTGCAGCCTCTCCACCCTCAAAGTCCCGCCCCCCTCCTTGTTCGCTAACCTCACCCGTGACTGTAAACCCGTCGCTACCAAGAGCAGGCGGTACAGCGCCGGGGACAGAGCTTTTATTAGCTCTGAGGTGCAGCGACTCCTGAAGGAGGGCATCATCGAGGGGAGCACCAGCCCCTGGCGTGCCCAGGTCGTAGTCGTTAAGACCGGCGATAAACACCGCCTGGTCATCGACTACAGCCAAACCATAAACCGGTACACCCAGCTGGACGCATACCCCCTTCCCCGCATATCTGATATGGTCAACCAGATTGCACAATACCGGGTATTCTCCACCATCGGCCTCAAGTCAGCCTATCACCAACTCCCTATCTGCCCTGAGGACCGCCAGTATACCGCCTTCGAGGCGAACGGCCGCCTCTACCACTTCCTTAGGGTTCCCTTCGGCGTCACCAACGGAGTCTCGGTCTTCCAAAGGGAGATGGACCGGATGGTCGACCAGAACGCGCTTCAGGCCACGTTCCCTTATCTAGATAACGTCACCATCTGCGGCCGCGACCAGCAGGACCATGATGTTAATCTGGAGAAATTCCTCCGTACGGCCCAACGGCTGAATCTCACTTACAATAAGGATAAATGTGTGTTTAATACCTCGCGCCTGGCCATCCTCGGCTGCGTAGTAGAGAACGGAGTCATCGGCCCCGACCCCGAAAGAATGCGCCCCCTCATGGAGCTTCCCCTCCCCCACTGTCCAAAGGCGCTGAAGAGAACCCTGGGGCTCTTCGCTTACTATGCCCAATGGGTGCCGAATTATGCGGACAAAGCCAGACCCCTCATGAAGTCCACCTCCTTCCCCCTGACAGCAGAAGCAGGCGCAGCCTTCTCCCTCATAAAAGGAGACATTGCGAAGGCCACAATGCATGCTGTGGATGAGTCCATCCCTTTCCAAGTGGAGAGCGATGCCTCCGACTTCGCCCTAGCGGCAACCCTTAACCAGGCGGGGAGACCTGTGGCCTTCTTCTCAAGGACCCTCCAGGGCCCTGAGATCCGACACTCGTCTGTCGAGAAGGAGGCCCAGGCGATTGTGGAGGCGGTACGACGCTGGAGGCATTACCTGGCAGGCAAACGATTTACCCTCCTCACCAACCAGCGTTCGGTTGCTTTTATGTTTAATAACAAGCTGAAGGGCAAAATCAAGAACGACAAGATCTTGAGGTGGAGAATTGAGCTCTCCACCTACGATTACGATATCTTGTACTGGCCTGGTAAACTCAACGACCCCCCGGATGCTCTATCACAAAGTACTTGCGCAAACGCGCAAGTTGATAGACTACGGACCCTCCACAACGACCTCTGCCACCCCGGGGTCACCAGACTTTACCACTTCATTAAGGCCCGCAACCTGCCCTACTCCATCGAGGAGGTCAGGACCATGACCAGGAACTGCCAAACCTGTGCCGAATGCAAACCGCATTTCTATAGGCCGGACAGAGCAAGCCTGATCAAGGCCACCCGCCCCTTCGAGCACTTGAGCATCGATTTTAAGGGGCCCCTCCCGTCCTCTGACCGTAATGTGTACTTCCTCAACATTATTGACGAGTACTCCCGTTTCCCCTTTGCCATCCCCTGCCCAGACATGACTAGTACCACGGTCATCAAATGCCTGAACGACCTCTTCGCCTTGTTCGGGTTCCCGAACTATATACATAGCGACTGGGGCGCATCCTTCATGAGCGAGGAACTTCGCCAGTTCCTGCTCGCGAGAGATATTGCTGTGAGCAGGACCACCAGCTACAACCCCCGGGGGAACGGCCAGGTGGAAAGAGAAAACGCGACAGTTTGGAAGGCCGTCCTCTTAGCCCTAAAGTCTAAGGGCCTCCCAATCTCTCGCTGGCAGGAAGTCCTCCCGACAGCACTCCATTCCATCTGGTCACTGCTTTGCACTGCCATTAACGCCACCCCCCATGAACGAATGTTTGTTTTCCCCAGGAAGTCGACTACGGGAACCTCGCTACCAACATGGCTGACTCCTCCGGGGCCCGTCTTGCTGCGGAAGCACGTGAGGGCCCATAAAATGGACCCCCTGGTCGAGAGGGTGGACCTCCTGCATGCCAACCCTCAGTACGCCTATGTGGCATACCCAGACGGGCGGGAGGACACTGTCTCCTTGCGAGACCTCGCACCCTCGGGCACCCCTGAGATACCACCATTACCCCCCACCACTCCCCCAAATCCAGCTCCTGTAGATGGCATGCCGGAACCCCAGGAGCCTTCGTCAACCACGCAGACACCAGCATTAACATCGGATACTGCACCACCGCCGCCGCTGCTGCGCCGATCAGAAAGGCTTACGAGGCCTCCTGAGAGACTGACATACACGAACTGGTAGTACACTTCACCCCGCCGGACTCAATTTTAAACAAGGGGTGAATGTGGTAAACCACTGTTACCATTCACAACCGTTCACTATTGTTACACTGTTGTTATCACTGTTTACACTGTTGTTATCACTACACAAGGTTACCTCTTGCCACGCACGCTGTTATACCTAGGCATACCTCAGCTGACTCCGCCCATGGCTCCGCCTGCTTGCCCAGGTATAAAGGTGACCGCTTGGCTAGTATTCTTCCTTGTTGGAACCGATCACCCACGAGGGTGGGCTCTGTTATTTAGCCAATAAAAACCTATAGTTACTATCTTAACTCGTCGCTTTTCATGGAATGAATTGATAGGTATATCAGTGGCCATCTGGAATCTGGCAACGTTGACAGTTCAGCCACGTATGCTCAAAATTTACCTCAGCTTTTTAAGTTTTTCTGCAAAACGAAGAACCTCTAACAGTCCCTCCGTCGGTTGGCAGGATTATCCTTCAACAAAAATTTCAGCTAGAGAATCCGCAATCGCATCCTCATCGCCAATTCTGTGATATTTTGAGACACAGCATATATATACACACACAACAGCACAACATGGCTTCCAGTAAGAACTGTACTGCACATGGCTTTATTATTATATACATCAGTAGTTCACCAGGTGGTCTCTATTACAATAATAATCTGTAATAATCTGTCTTTCGGATGAGATGTTAAATGTCTGCTCTCTCAGGTGGATGCAAAACTTCCCATGGCACTATTTCGAATAAGAGCTGGGGAGTTATCCCCGGTGTCCTGGCCAATATTTATCCCTCAATCAACATCACTTAAACAGTTGATCTGGTCATCGTCACACCGCTGTTTGTGGGAGCTTGCTGTGCGCAAATTGGCTGCTGCATTTCCTACATTACAACAGTGACCGCATTTAAAAAGTACTTGATTGGCTGTAAAGCGCTTTGGGAGGTCCTGAGGTCGTGAAAGGCGCTATATAAATGCAAGTTCTTTTTCTTTAATTTCTAGGCTTATAATATATGAACAACCGGCTCACAAAATATGGTAAATTGTGTTTGAATACACCCTTGTTCCCTTGACCTCAATACAGTCACTTCCTACCTGTTTCCACAGTGAAGGAGATCTTGTCATCTCCTGGCTGATAGCCCCTGCCGGTGAAACGCACGGTGATGGTGAAATGACTGCCCCGTCTCAAAATCAGTCGACTGAAACCGAAATCGGCTGTCCTGTGCGCTGTGTTATTGGGTTTACACTGCAAATCTGTACCTGCCACTTCCAGGGCTGTGAAGCAACAAACAAGAGACAGTTACAGTAACGGGTTCCACAACCTTGATCGAACTATTCTCAATTTCTGTTCTACAAATCACAAAACAAATATTAATTATTCCATCCGCTTCATTTGAATGCAAAACGACAATTTCTAGTAACTTAATGTGCAATAAATTGGGTCAATAACTTCAAACTTTTCAGAATATTAAACACTGAGCAGGTTGATCGTTAATTTTCAGGTCTTCATAACTTTTTGTGTGCTTAAATTTAAGAAAAAGCCATGATGTTATCTCATGCACTTTTGCCACTAAAACAACTTCATTCATTCACTCCGGCGGGTTTGTTCAATGATTCTAAAGTTCCCTCACCTTGTGCCATGTTCTTTCTGTCGTGAATGTTTTCTGCTGTTCTCACCCCGAGCGCCCTCTGCTCCTACTCTGCATTTCCACTGTCCAGTTTGCAAACTTTTATAGTCAACCCAACACGTCACACTAAAACTTCTCGGAAATTGGAAGAATAACAGACCCACGAAGTGTGACATCTGACTTATGCAAATTAAGGTGTCCCAGGGGCAATGAATACGTTTTATTTATATTTAGGAGAACACATAAGAGCTCCCTCTGGCGGTACAGAGCCACCGCTCACCACAAGGGGTGTGAAACCCTGCAAATACTGAGAATCCTTGAGTTGCTTAATCATCATGTCTAGTATTTGGTGGAAAGGGATTTCAGTCATTATTTATCCACTGAAATGTGATGTAAACTTTATTTGAAGTAAAAAAGGTTTAATGAGGTGGGGATGGATGCTAAATCAATACAGCATTCAAAATAGTATTGCATATTATCACTTAAAGAATATAAAGAAGATATGGAGAAGAAGCAGGAAAATGTATAATATCAGACCCAAAGAGGAACCTAAACTCAGGCAATGTATTTTTTAAATTCATTCATGTGATGTGGGCATCACTGGCAAGGCTAGCATTTATTGCCCATCCCTAATTGCCCTTAATTGAGTGGCTTGCTAGGCCATTTCAGAGGGCTGTTAAGAGTCAACCACATTGCTGTGGGTCTGGAGTCACATATAGGCCAGACCAGGTAAGGAGACCTTGCTTAAAGGGGATTAGTGAACGAGATGGGTTTTTATGACAATCCGGTAGTTTCATGGTCACCATTACTGATACTAGCTTTTTTTATTCCAGATTTATCTATTAAGTATTGAGTAAACTAGGCCTGTATTCTCTTGATTTCAGAAGAATGAGAGGGGATCTCATTGAAGCATAAAACATTATTACAGGGCTTGAAAGGATGGATGTTGGGAGAATGTTTCCATTGGCTGGGGAGTCTAGAACCAGGGGCCACAGCCTCAGGATAAAGGGTAGGCCATTCAGGACTGAGAGGAGAAGAAATTTCTTCACACAGAGGGTGGTGAATCTTTGGAATTCTCTACCCCAGAGGGCTGTGGAGGCTCAGTCATTGGGTATATTCAAAACAGAAGTCAATAGATTTCTGACTAGTAAGGGATATGGTGATAGGGCCGGTGAATAGAGTTGAGGCAGAAGATCAGCAATGATCTCATTGAATGGCAGACAGGCTCGAAGGGCCGAATGGCCTACTCCTGCTCCTATTTCTTATGTTCTTATGTAACTGAATTTAAATTCCCCAGCTGCCATGGTGGAATTTGAACTCACGTCTTGAAGGGATAATTACTAGTCCTAGCCCGAAACCTAGCCCTTTTCGGGCTATCCCAGATCAGACGTATTCCCCAGACGTTCACCTTCAACTAAAGTTAGAGATAGCCAAATTCTATAAAACACTTAATTGGGTCTAAAGGTCCAGGCTATCTCTCTCTAAAGGAAAGGAACGATGTAAAGATGTTACCGTCCTCCAGATAGCACTTGTAATAAGTTTAACTAGACTGTAACCTTCCGGATATTATGAGGGTCCAGAAACCCCCCCCCCAGAATTCTGCAACTCCTTACAACAGAGTGTACAGAAATTGAGTTTGTGAGTTTGATACAGAAATATTATTTGAGACAATTCTAAAAATATATAGATTTATTTAAGAGCCGACATACAGTTAACAGCTGTTGAGTCAATCGCAACTTTAACAGTTCAAAATACAAATAGATTACATTTTTTATTCTCAGAGATCCTTATTCTCAAATCTTAACTGCATACATTTTTACATTTCTGTTATTCTTAATCCAGAATATCCACCAAAATCAAATAAGAGTACCTTTTTGATCCCCGAGACTCAAAGAATTAAAAACTGCCAATTCAATTATTAGCTTGCAGACTTCTGTCTGTTGTTTAGGCGTTCCAAAACTTAGCATAAAATGGCTACTGTGGCGGAGCCACCATTGGGCTATGGACATTGTATATAATTCCTTTTTACAGCTCTGTTATATAGTCTGATGATGTACCTTTAAATGTATCTGTTACTGCACTCAGGCTTCATTCCTGTACTCTGTGTGATGACATCATGACATCAGAGCTCGGAATCCTCTAGCAGTTCTAGACAGTTGGAAGGAGGGGCATAGCTCGGAACCTTCTAGCAGTTCCAGGCAGTTGAGGAGAGGGTCATAGCTCAGAACCTTCCAGCAGTTCCAGGCAGTTGGAGAAAGGTTTCCAAGCAGACCAGACACGTTTCCAGTTCATCCTGTAGTTGTTAACTTGCTTCATTTGCTCATTAAAGTTTATTGTTTTGACTTCGTGAGTTGAACTCCATCTTTTGGTAAGGAACAGAGGTTCCTACACTGCAACAGATTTATCTCTTTGATGCCATTCTTACAAAGGGCTTCAATTCAATTCTTAATATTGGCTTAACTGGTTATTAGCAGACATTGTGTCTCCTAACTATTCCATTTTCAATACAAAAACCATGTGATTGCTTGGTGTCATCTATTGATGTAATATTTTCAAAGTGTTCTGTTGGTATCTTTTACAACATGTAAATCAAAACCACTTCAACCAGAGTGTTTCATGCATTTCATAGCTACTTCAATTGGTTGTATATATAATCGTGTTTCCTGTCTTTCATTTGATGTTACTTTTATCAAAGGCACATGGTTTTTTAATATTCTGTGTTTCTGTTCGGTGTCAGTTTTTAACACTTTACTTGGGCATTGCTATTGCATTGGTTCCAATGTTCAGACATAGAGGAACCTCCAACCCTTTGCTTCAATAGGGCCATTGTCTTAGTATTAACAATCAATTCCCATTTCAAAAGCTTGTATGGTGTTTACAACTTTTGTGTTAACACTTCATCTTATCTCAAAAGCCTGTGTTCTGTTTGCAGCCTGTGTCATTGAGGCTTTTAGGTTTTTAAACCCAGTTTTCATGTTTTAATAAAGTCAAAATCTGTTCATAGGTTGGTGTATCTCTTGGAATATGACTTTACAGTCTCTGGATCATTCATTCAGTAACATACCCAAAATGCTACTGTTCCTTGTACAACTAGGGTGGAGGCTGTGCACTGAATTTGTGCCACACCAAATTTCACAGCATATATCATAAAAGTATTTTTAAGGCTTTGCTCTCAACCTGGGCAAACTTCCTCATACCTTTAATTTCCACACACTGGATGGCAATTGGTCCCATACAAAATAACACAATTTTGGAGAAATATCATGTCCTCTCCTCTCGGGTCAGTTGTAAACAAATACTCCTTTAGCACTTTCTACTGACATCACATTACTTTTTACTCGTGTCTAGTTTTTCATTAAAATGATCAAGCAGAGGAAGATATAGCCCTCAAGGATAAGTATTGTTGTCATGTGTCTAACATTTGAAAAACCAAAGACTGTCTTGCTTACACACACTAATCTTCAATGGTAAAGGGACACTTCAGTGTTAACCCATGTGATTTTAAAAACACATTATTTTGTCTGAGTTGTACAATTACGACTCAAGCACAATATTGTGCCCACCATTTCTGACAGACATTAAATTCTACTTACCTGTAATGTAAAAAAAACTGCACTAATTTGAAATTGAAAGTTTTGATGACTCTCAACCTCTAAAAGGTTGAGTATAGAGGTTAAGAGCCATCAAAGGTTGAACCTTGTTATAAGTGGAAGAGGTAAATTAAAAAAAAAAACAACACAAGCATTGAGGAACCATCTGTGGCAAGAATTTTCGAGGAACCACTGTACTGTTTTTTATTTCTGCTTCACTGGTGAATGAAATAAATGTGTCAGAACAGAGACTGTTCAGCACATTTTGTTTTGCTTGAACTGTGTATAACGTTTCAAAGGTTTTACTCAATATACTGTGTAGGATGTCAGATGTTCAATAAAGAATGTCTGTCATCAAACAAGCTCGGCTGTTTAATGGTTTATTGGGTTTAACAGAAACGTAAAAGTTGGAGTTCATTATTAACCCTTAAAGCAATTTTATAAGAGAGGTGAGTTTTATATAATACACTGTAGTAATTAAAATATGTTTTTAATACATGTGCACTGAAAATATTCAATATTATATCTTTTTAGTTCAGAACAACCATTGAGTATACAGAACACACTGGGGGTAATTTTGGCTGTGTGATAGTGTAAAACAGGTGATGTGAATCGGCAGCCCATTTTACATCTCTCACCATTTTAATTTCCATTAAAGTCAATGGGGGGAGATGTAAAATGTGCTGCCGATTCACTATCACCCATTTTACACTATTGCACAAAGTCAAAACTACCCATCTTATGTATACATTCACCTGTAATGTGCCATAAGTTAAATGTCCAATACATCGGCTATAATAGCCAGAAAAGCCTTAATCTCCCATGGAGGGACACAACTAATGTATCACTGTACTGATATGATGGCAACTTTATCACAAAGCAGTGTAATACTGTTCTGTGATGGTTTGCACTGTTATGTTACTGTAAATCACCAGAAAACCTGAAACAGTCACAAAATAGGTGATCCGGCTTATTTAAAATTCCACAAATAACTGTGATTGATCCCAAGGAGTAAGAGAGACACCAAATTCCTGTGGCACTAATCTTTAATATATTCTAAAGATAAGTAGAATCATTTGTGAGTTGTTCCCCACGTCAAACACCTTGCAGCTTTTCAGATCATTACTGTAGATGTACTGGAAAATCGTAGCACATGACTGGCACATTTATACACAATATTTAGTGAATGGGTGACAAAGGAGGCTCATTTTGGGATGACACTTGACCAGTCTGATCTAACATTCAAATTACAGGAGCTTAGCTGCAAAGATTACATCAGGAGAAACTAACTAGTAACCCCTGGTGCATCAATATCCCTACTCTTCATATCACTGCTTCACTTGTATATGCACCTCCACAATACCCGTGTCAGGCAAGAGTGATCACACAAAATTGATTGATATACAATTAAACCACTCTCTCTGGTGCCCTCTATTCTACACCCACTGAATTCTTGGCAAATCTCTCAAACATTTCGACATCAGCACTGACATGGACAAAATGACAATTTGACATTTTGAAAGGCCTAACCTGATGCAATATCACCTTACATAGAAACCTTTACAACAGAATGAATGCCTCAGACAAAAATCCATTATAGCACTCCATCCAACAGCTCATTAACTTTGCCTGTACTATATGGTCGCTTCATCATACAGACACACTGAAAAACTCTAAGAAAAATTACCATTAAGTGCTGGCAGAAAGGTTGAAGTTTGACCACCTACAGACTTATGATAATTTTGTTCTGGCACAGATCTCATGCCTTCATGATTCAATTTAAGGCACAGCCTGAGAAGATGCCACAGCTGCCTTCTCACTGGTCACTAGCTGCATTGATAATGGTGTATAGTTTCAGGCCTGACCATAGATATACTTTTGGAGCTTCTGAACAGACGTCTAGGTGCAAAAACACAGACCAGTGCTTAGATTAAAAATAAATTATATGATTGTTAGATGATTGTAAAGTTTGTGTGTAAATTACTTTTGTAGGATATATGGCCACGATACTGAAATTCATTGTTATACAATGCTTACATATAGAACAATGGATACTGAGTCATTGAGAGGTCCAGATGGCATTCTAACCATGGAGCATGGAGTGATTATCTGCAATAATACATTCCAGCTGAAAAAAGTAACTGGCCCCAATATTACTCTCTGTAGCGCCTAGGGAAATTCAATTACAAGCCACTGCCGAGATAAAAAGAGCACAGAGTCTCTGTTATGTTGGGTCTCTGCCCTCTTTCCACTGCCCCAGGATTTTCAAGGCTTCCCTAAATGGAAGGAGATGGGACTGCACCTGTAACAAACACAGGGCCCATGGGAGAGGGCGTTCCTGGGCTCTCAACTTAATTTCCTCCCACTACAACCAAAGGAGAATCCACCTCCAATGGTATCCCCGGTAGCTCGTGGGCCAGGACCCTCCTCAGATCAGCGGGTCTAAAGGACTTAGCAGAAAGGTAAAGAGGTCTCTAAATGTGAGACTTTGCTTTCTTTTTCAGGGATCCAGTGGATCTTCAGGTTTTGGTGCCTTCTCCAACAGCAGCCTGACCAAGGGAGTGGGAGGTATACAGGTTGAGCGTCCCGAATCCGGCAACAGTGGGCCCGAGGTCGAGTCGGGTTTCGTACTTTCCGGACTTCCGAACGTGTTTCTGATGTCCGAAGTTCGGAAATATCGCAACCTGGGCTCGGGCGTTTCCGGACTTCGGACATCAGAAACACGTTCCGAGTCCGGAAATGCCTGGGCCCAGGTTACGGTTTGACAGGGTGTCCAGATTCCGGAACATTTTACGGATTCCGAACGATCCTGCCACCAATCGTCCCGGAGTCCGGATTCCTTAACGTCCCCGATTCTGGAACTCCGGGTTTTGGACGCTCAACCTGTATTGGCATCATTATGTGGATCCAACCCATTTCCCTCCACTCCTGAAGGGGCTGACTCATGCTGCAGTACAAGTCCACGGACACCTGCATGAGCGAGCCTCAACAGTGAGTGTCAGCAACCATTGGAGGCCTCACAGCTGAGCCCAGCTCTACTGTCACCCATTGTCCATACAAGCAAACTTTCCAGCAGTGGTCATGGACAGCTTTCAGGATCTTGTCTCATTCATTCCTGCTCCTCAGCCCACAGGTTCTGTGGCTAATTATAGCGCACCCACTGGTACTATGACTGCAATGAGCTAACTCAGCACAGACTAGGATTGAACCTGGGACCTTCCTGGTCTTTATGACTCACTTCCTCAGTGTGCAGTGCAATTACTAAGAATTTGGATGCTTACGTCTTGGTCTTTTTAATGAAAAGATCAACACATGGATTCAACCTGATACATGAGAGATAATTCTCCACTCCCCATTATAACTCTACCTCTAACCTGCGCTTGCTTCGAGCCTGGCTCCCTACTGGAAGCACCAGATTACAACATTAGAAAATGAACTAATGATCATCTCCAGGACAAGAAGGATGTTGCAATCTTGGATTCTCATAGAATCTGACAGCACAGAAGGAGGCCATTTGGCCCCTCATGCCTGTTCCGGCTCTTTCAAAGAGCTATCCAATGGCCCCGATATTTACCGAGTCACGCATTTGGAGCAGGGAGGAGTTATGGACGGGAAACCCGGAAGCACGAGTTTCCTGAACGTCCCGCCTTTTAAATTTTCTCTTTAGATTTCCTGCCCAACAGCCAGTCTGATTGATAAGCTGGCTGCCTGTCGGGTGGGAAAGCCTGCCGCACAAGACCACAGCGGAGGAGCAGGTAGGTCTAGTCGTGGTGGGATCGGTGATCATGGGGAGGTTGGGGAGAATTGGTGATCGCAGGTGGGGGGGTCGGACAGATCCCAGGGGTAGTGGGGGTTTTACAGGGTAGCTTGTTGGACCTGCAGGAAACACTCCTGGTCAATCTGGCCAATAAGCAGGGCTGTAAAGGCACTCGCCTCTTAGATCCAGCCCTTCACGCCTCCTTTCACCTGAGGGGTTTCCCGAGGCCTGGGAAACCCGCCCGACTTTAGTTAAAAATAAAAAGCTGGTTAAAATGGAGGCACGCAGCCTTCTTAACAGCTTTTAATGACCAACTCACCTCCTGAGAGTGTATTGATCGCCCGCCCCCCCCCCCCGACACCCCTCCATTAAAGCCGAAAGTGGGTGGGTTCGAGGTCAGTTGGTTCCGGGTTTGAAATGTTAACAATTTTAAATTCCCACTCGACCCAAACCCACCTGTTTCAGAAGGTTAAAATTACTCACAATTAGTCCCACTCCGCTGGTCTTTCCCCAGCGCCCTGGGCATTTTTTCCTATTTCAAGTAAATATCCATTTCCTTTCTCAAAGTTACCAATGAATCTGCTTCCATTACCCTTTTAGGTACTGCATTCCATATCATTACAACTCTGCTTCTGCGTTTAAAACTCAGTCAAACATTAAGAGGGGACAATTTTCGAACTTTGCACTCCTGGTGGGGCACTTCATTGGCGGAGTTCCCCAAATTGGACTGCACGCTATTTTATAGTCAGTTTCTAAATGGTCTGAGCAGTGTGCCGAATGTCTGCTACACAGTTTTTTGGTGGGTGAGGTTTCATGCCAAGAAATCAAAAGCCAAATCTTGGTGTTAACCTTCTTAATGGATGTAGCTGTTTCTTGATTGCATTTTCCTGTCAAAAAATAGTCAATAGTCCAATCTCCTGATGAACTTCCTAATTCAACATGTTGCGTTGAGACATCTTTTGCAATCTGTGCGGGAGGATTTCAAGAAGTCACTTACTGAGTGAAACCATGTGTGTCACAAAGTGTTACTGTAAGTATGTGGGGAAAAAAGCAAAGGTTATTTCTATGTCATTCTTATTCTACCATATGTTTACACAATTTTCAACATTGCTTACCATAAGTTCAGTTCAATGAAAAACCACAGGCATTCTTTACTGTTAATCGCCTTTTCTTTGAACAATTTTGTGCCGCTGTGATAATACAAACAGTTGGAGATTGAAGCCAACCAAACTCGGTGATTATATTTACGGGCACATTCGCACTACAAGCTACACTAAACTCGCGGAGTGAAATCGAGTGCAAAGGTTCATAAAGCGGAGTGAGACCACTTCGTCCAAGGAGTCTCGTTTCTCTTTGAGCCAGTGTCTAGTCAGATCCTGACTGCAGTCTCAGGCTGAACTAACTGCAGCATTGCTATGAAATCACTTCACGCCAACACGACCTTGAGAGTGTGAATGTACCTCAGACCACAACTGTTGAGTTACATCAGACCAAAGAGAAAATCCATATCCAAAACCCCTCCAATCAATCAGTTAATTTGTTGCTCACTGCCACTACCTACAATTTTTATAAGGGTTGATTATAAGAGGTGGTAATTCCAGCAGGGAGCATACTTTAGAAAATCACGGAGCGGGAGTGTCAGATATTTTACTCTTTAGAACAGAAAAATCACAGAACTCGGTTCCTACACTTCAAGCAAAGATACTTTCCAATTAATACACAGAAATATTAATCTTTGAAAAATCAAATATAAATGAGAGTAAAAGCTATTTTAATTTACAAAGTATGATGGTGTGAAATATGTAGTGAATGAAGAGATTGAGAAGTGCAACTTATAATAGATTTTAGAAAGCAAGGTCCCGAATTCCTCGGGGCCATTTACAGTGTGTTTATGCTGCAGGGCCGGGACTTTACTCTGGCAGGGAAGTGCACCGTTGACCCTGCCAGAATTCACAGGGTCAGCTCATTTACATAATGCATGACAGCCCAGGAGTGCAAATCCAGTGTAAATTGGGAGTAAAGTGCTGGGGGCAGGAAGGAAAATTGTTGATGCAGGAATTGAAAGCGTGCAGCATCTTAAAGTAACAGCAGGTTCCTGTAGGGCCGGCAGTTCAGTGCTTTCTCCTCCAGCATGCACCTCTGCATTCAGTTCTTACCAGGAGACTGCTGTGCTTTTTCAAGACTACTTTCAGATAGGCACCAGAAATTTTAAAATGGCAACCACATCTGCTAGTGGCACAGCAGGCCCAGCCTGTGGCCAGGCAACGCCAAGGCTGAAGCAGAAGGTCCTGATCTGGAGGTCCTGATGGGACAAATGAAGAGGAGGAGGGACTGATTGTTGGGATCATATAGAAGAAAGCCAGTCATAGGAGTCGGCCGAGTCATGTGGAGCAAGATGGCAGTAGCACTCATTGACAGCCCTCTCAGCAACAACAACAACTTGTATTTATATAGCACCTTTAACATAGTAAAATGTCCCAAGGCGCTGCACAATGTATTTTAAGACAAAAAATTTGACATTGAGCCACCTAAGGATAAATTAGGGCAGGTGACCAAAAGCTTGGTCAAAGAGGTAGGTTTAAAGAGTGTCTTAAAGGAGGAAAGAGAGGTAGCGAGGCGGAGAGGTTTAGGCAGGGAATTCCAGAGCTTAGGGCCTAGGCAACAGAAGGTGCGGCCACCAAAGGTTGAGCGATTATAATCAGGGATCCTCAAGAGGGCAGAATTAGAGGACCAATTTACCTTAAGGACCCTGACCAGAGCCAGAACAATGATCTGATGAGGGCGGGCGAGGTGAGAAAACCACCATGTTCTGCCACAGTCCCTCTCCACTGCGCACCTTCATTTCTTAAATGGAATAACAAGTCATCATGCACAGCACACACTGGTTCAATGGCTCTTTAACTCTTCCACATCGAACCTGTGTTTGGAACTCACCTCACAAGCTTTCTTTCATGCCACCCCTTACAACCCCAACTTCTCCTGTCACTGGGCCTTTTTTGCTCCTATCCTCCCCGTCTACCGTCACTTGGGAGATTTCCTTGACATGCTTGCTTTCATCTAAGCTTGTTCCAGGAAAGGACTTGCGCACAATGCCAGAGGTGGGCAGGCACACGTAAAAGAAATGACGTCATATGAAGATAATGTTATGGAGCTACCCCATAGAGGTGGCCCAGGGTTTCTCCTCCTCAGAAGCACAAACCGCAGCACTTAAGGCCTTGCGGGATACATTTGAAAGGGTCTTCAGACACTTGGGGCCAACTTACAAGAGATAATCTCTCAGGGCTTTCAAGATCCGTTAAATCTGCCCTCCCACTAATCAATGGCCACCATGAACGGCAACCAGTGACATGGCTGGGTTCGACCTCAGGTTAGCAACACATAAAAAGCTTCTAGCCTAGCCACTCAAGGTCTACTCAAAGGGCATTTAGGAGGTTGAGCCAGTCTGCCCCAGCAGTCATAAAGCAATAACAGCCTCAAAAATTCTTTCCCAGGACTCCGCTGTCCTCATGAGATAAGAGCCATCCCAATCCCAATGAACTCTTATTGCAATTGAGCAGCCAACTCCATCTCTTGACATAGGCTCATAGGCCATCAACTAAACACTAACTGTAAATAAGAACAAAACAGATGTGAATTGTAAGGTTCGCAAAATTCTGCAGATTCCCTCAAACCAAGAAGATTACCCCAAAGAAGAGATTGTTGGATTGTTTTAAAGAATGTTGGGCCAAAAAGGGGCTTAAAGTTAAAACCCCAGGATTTTGGTTATTTTAAAAGGGCATGTCCAGGCCTGTGGAAGGCTGCGACAAAGGGGTTGGGATGGGCCTCTGTAAAACAAGCAGTTTGGGTATTGGCATAGGCCAAACTGTCTGGGAATGTTCTGGACTGTCTCAGTCATTTCACATAAATGACAAAAGACCTACAGAAGAGCAGTTCCCGCCAAAATTACAGAGCCATCAAGAGTATGCATAATGCAGTACATGCCACTGACCAACGAAAGGGACTCTGGCCCCAGCAGGAGAAGACAAAACTTACTAATCGGACCAAAGATTAAACAGTCATTTAAAGCCAATTTAGGCTTTGATGGACCATCCCGAACCTAGTTTACACCAATTTAAATCAATTAAAAATAGATGGGACCAGCTCAAAACCTGTTAAAGAATTTAAAACTATTAATGTTAATGAGCTGCCAAAATTGACAATGGGCCAGAGAAGATTTGGCGGGCAGATAAGCAAGGCCTCAAACGGTATAATTGGGGCCTGCTTTTTCAGTAAAAGGCAGACACAGCCATACGGAGAAAGAAGAAGTGAGCAGTTCGGTTTCAGCCCGTTCGATACAGCACGACTCGTGTAGAGAAGAAGAAGAAACTGACTTCAAAATCCAAGTCAAATCACAAAAGTATCCCATCGAACGCCTCGCGGCAACCAAAGGCCCCAAGAAACAAACAACCAAAAAAATATTACCAGCAACTAGGTAATATTGGGCCACCGCGACCAACAAGAAACCAACCTGGAAGAAACCGAAGATTCGCAAGCTTGTTTCCACTCTACAAACTATTCTGATTTACCCCTGGGTAAGATTTGATGAAAAGACTCCAAACCATATTGCTGACCAAAGGAAATTGGGTACTGACCCGATAGATCCAATATGCACCCGACTGCATCAGCGGACACACGAAGACTGAAAAAGCAATGCAGGTGAAGTCTTCTACCTCGTCCGGGGTACAGCAGGCCCCAACCGCCACACCTAGAGAACCCCGAAATCGCGAACCTCTACAACTGTCAAGAAAGTCGTTTGGTGAGCATTTTCCCTGGTCCTCTGGAGTCCAACTTAGTGTAGTGGGATTGGGAGGGGTGAAGTATTCTGTCTATTGTTCTCCCTCGTATATTCCGAAGTGTTCCCCCTTTTAGAGTGTAAGATTATTGTGTTTATATTTTCTTGTCTCAAATAAAATCCAAGTTTTTTTCACCAACTCAGTAGTCTGTTGCAATTTCATTACAACCCCAAAATAAGTCCAAAGTCTAGAACCAAGGGAGTGGGAGCGATTCGAACCGCTCAGGAGTCAGAGGCAAAGCTGACCACACACACCACCCCTTACAGACTGTTTGGTTTGGCTCCGTTGTTTCAAGAGCTCATTAGGTCTTATGTAGTCTAATTTAGGTGAAGTGGTATGTTTGTTTAGCAAGACATAGACAGATGTTTTCTCGTGGGATGATTGGAATAGGCGTGTAAACTTGGGAAATTCAGTGATGGAAGTTTAATCAGGAAAGTGTTTTGATCGGAGGAAAATGTATCTCCAGCACTCCGCCTACAAATTTCCATGGCGGCCAGAACTGTAATCTCACCCGAGTTGGGATCCTCATGAGGTTGAGTTCCTCAGCCTCCACAGCAGCCAAGCCTTCCCCATCTGGAGATTCCATTTCCATTCTTTTCTGAATAGCTATGTTGTGCAGAGCACAGCAAGAAACCACAATGTCAGCCTGCATCCCCTCCTGATCTATCGAGCAAAACGTACCCTTCAGAACCCCAATAGTCCGCTCAAAGACCACTCCCGTGGATGAATGTGACCCATTGTACTGATGGTCAGTTGGTGAGGATGACTCTTATAGTGAAGTTGAGAGCTCAGGGTATGCCTTTTCACCCAGAAGCCTTGTCTTTCCTGAATAGAGCTGAGAGGCCGGACTACCTTATGACAGAAGAATTGTGACCAATCCCTAGAAGTTTGGCACTGACATGGTGAATTTGTAGCTGATGGTCACAAAAAATGTGAACATTCAGGGAGTGGAACCCCTTTCCATTCAGGAAATTCAGGGGATACACAGTAGGGGCCCACAACGCAACATGAGTCCCATCTATCACCCTCTGAATTCTGGGAAAACCAGCAACATGATAGAACTGACTGGCTCTTTCAGGCTGTGAAGACATCCCAAATTGGATGAATTCCCTCATCCTTGTCCTCATCCTTCAATGCTGCTACATTCTCCTTTTCTCCTTTCTGGCCTCCTTCTCCAACACGATTGCAAACAGACCAATCCACATAGTGAAACCTCTGCTGCTCTATAGTCCCTTTACTGTGGGGGAAGGGGTTCATAGGTTTGAAGATTAGCAGATTCGCTCAATCTTGTCAGTTTAATGGCCATCTCAGTAGCTCACATAGGCATTAATGAATTCCCAAAATATACAGGTACACCTGATATCTGGACAAATGCTGTCCAGGCAGTAGGCACCTTTAAGTAGAGCAGTTCCGTCAGGGTCAGCTGATCCTGACGAGCCTTAGTGTCTCATTTATCTGGTTGTAGGTAGCACTGAGTGCAAGGGGATGAATGTGGACGCATGAAGTCATCCCATTATTTCCATAGCATTAACTGTATGTGCTACCTGTACTGTGCTATTGACTTTTTTTGACCCCCCCGCCCCTCACCACCCACTCAAGTCGGGAATTACATCAGGATGCTTCCAAGACCTCTGCAGACCCTCCTGTCTGAAGAGGGATCCATTGTAAACTTCACTCCCGGGTTTTTGGGGCACCCACTGCTTGGCCAGTGCACAATTAGAGCAAGAGGCTCTTGTTACTATTTGGAGCAGCAGCGAGAGCGGACCGACCTGTGAGGGAACAGGCAAAGGAGGAGCAAGGAAATAAAGCCCGAGGCTCGAGGCCCAGACTGAGCTATTGGGAACAGCAGCAAGAGTGGACCTCAACAGGCAACATTTGAAAGTGACGTCAGAGATTAAAAGTGACGTCGGCACAAGGGAAGGAGCTGATTGGTAAGTAGGACCTGGTGAGTATTTCTACAGTCCAGTCGTTAAAGTAAAAATAAGGTCTCTAGTTTAGAGTAAGTAGTGTTTAAAATGAAGTAAGGTCGCTAGTGTATTTAATATTCTTTAATTTTAAGGAAGTAAAGGGAGTAAATTAAGGGTCGGACATGGCAGGGCAGCTCGGCAGCATGGAGTGCTCCTCCTATGCTATGTGGGAAGTCAGGGACACTTTCAGTGTCCAGGGCGAACGCATGTGCAGGAAGTGTCTCCAGCTGCAGCTACTCGAAATCCACATTTCGGAGCTGGAGCTGCGGCTGGAGTCACTGTGGAGCATCCGCGAGGCTGAGATCCTCGTGGATAGCACATTTATTGAGGTGGTCACAACGCAGGTAAAGAGTGCACAGGCAGTCAGGGAATGGGTGACTGCCAGACAGAGTAAAAGAACTAGGAACGTAGTGCAGGAGTCCCCTGGGTCCGTCTCCCTCTCCAACAGATTTTCCATTTTGCATACTGCTGGGGGAGATGGTTTCTCAGGGGAATGCAGCAACAGCCAAGTCCATGGCACTACGAGTGGCTCAGCTGCACAGGAAGGGAGGAAAAAGAATGGGAGAGCAATAGTAATTGGGGATTCTATCGTAAGGGGAACAGATAGACATTTCTGTGGCCGCAGATGTGACTCCAGGATGGTATGTTGCTTCCCTGGTGCCAGGGTCAAGGATGTCACTGAGCGGCTGCAGGACATTCTGAAGGGGGAGTGTGAACAGCCAGAGGTCATAGTCCATATCGGTACCAATGACATAGGTAGAAAGAGGGATGAGGTCCTGCAAGCAGAATATAGGGGGCTAGGAAATAAATTAAAAAGCAGAACCTCAAAGGTAGTAATCTCAGGATTACTCCCAGTGCCACATGCTAGCAAGAGCAGAAACAGGAGAATAGACCAGATGAATGCGTGGCTGGAGAGATGGTGTAGGAGGGAGGGATTTAAATTTCTGAGGCATTGGGATCGTTTCTGGGGAAGGTGGGACCTGTACAAGCTGGACAGGTTGCACCTCGGCAGAAACGGAACCAACATCCTCACAGGGCGGTTTGCTAGTGCTGTTGGGAAGGATTTAAACTCGTTTGTCAGGGGGCTGGGAACCTAAGTGTGGCCCAGAACAGAGAGGAACAAGCTGGAAGTGCAAGTTAGAAAAGAAGTCAGCAAAACTAGTAGGGAGCAGAAACAAAGGCCAAAAGTAAAGAGGGTCAAAGTGCAGAAAAATATTAAACAGGCAAAGTTGAAGGCACTTTATCTAAATACACATAGCATTCACAACAAGGTGGATGAATTAATGGCACCAATAGAAGTAAATGGGTATGATGTAATTGCCATTACAGAGACATGGTTGCAGGGTAACCAAAGCTGGGAACTGAATGTTCCAGGGTACTCAAAATTTAGGAAGGACAGACAAAAAGGAAAAGGAAGTGGCGTAGCGCTGTTAATAAGGGATGAGATCGGTATAGTAGAGATTAAAGACTTTGGCTTGGCAGATCATGATGCAGAACTGGAATCAGTTTGGGTGGAGCTAAGAAACAGCAAAGGGTGGAAAACATTGGTGGTAGTTGTGTGCAGGACACCAAACAGTAATGGTAATGTAGGGCACAGTATCAATCAAGAGATTAGAAGTGCATGTAACAAGGGCAATACGGTAATCATGGGGAACTTTAATCTATATATTGACTGGGCAAATCAAATTACCACTAATGGTGTGGAGGACAAATTCTTGGAATGGATCAGTATGTGGAGGAACCAAACAGGGAACAGGCTATTCTGGATCTGGTACTGTGTAATGAAAAAGGGCTAATCAATAATCTTGTGTAAAAGGGGTCTTTAGGGACAAGTGACCATAATATGATTGAATTTTACATTAAGTTTGAGAGTGATGTAGTACAATCTGAAACTAAGGTCTTCAATCTAAACAGAGGAAACTACAAGGGTATGAGGGACAAGTTGGCCATGGTAGATTGGGAGACTGCACTAAAAGGTATGAAGGTGGACATACAATGGCTAACATTCAAGGAAATAATGCATAATTTGCAACAAACATATATTCCTCTAGGGCATAAAAATCCAAAAGGAAAAGTGATCCAACCATGACTAACAAAAGAAATTAAATCTAGTATTAAGTCAAAGGAGGAAGTTTATAAAGTTGCCAGAAAAAGCGGTCAGCCTGAGGATTGGGATCTTTTTAGAAATCAGCAAAGGGGGACCAAGAAATTGATAAAGAAACAGAAAATGGAATATGAGCACAAACGAGCAAAAACTATAAAAACGTATTGTAAAAGCTTCTATAGGTATGTGAAAAGGAAAAGACTGGCAAAGGTAAATGTATGTCCTTTACAGTCAGAGATGGGAGAATTTATAATGGGGAATGAGGAAATGGCTGAGAAATTAAATAAATACTTTATTTCTGTCTTCACAGAGGAAGACACAAAAAACCTCCCAGAAACACGAGAAAACCAAGGGCGTGGCAAGAATGAGGAACTTAAAGAAATTATTATTAGTAAAAAAACAGACTAGCAAAATTAATGGGACTAAAAGTCAACAAATCTCAAGGACCGGATGACCTACATCCTAGGGTTTTGAAAGAGGTGGCCATTGGAATAGTGGACGCATTGGTTGTCATCTCCCAAAATTCTATAGATTCTGGAACGGTTCCTGCAGATTGGAGGATAGCAAATGTAACCCTGCTATTTAAGAAAGGAGGGAGAGAGAAAACCGGGAACTACAGACCTGTTAGCCCCACATCAGTAGTTGGGAAAAAGCTGGAATCTATTATAAAGGATGCAATAACTGGGCACTTAGAAACTAATAGTAAGATTGGGCAGAGTCAACATGGATTTATGAAAGGGACATTCTGTTTGACAAACCTATTGGAGTTCTTTGAGGATGTAACTAGTGGAGTAGACAAAGGGGAACCAATAGATGTGGTGTATCTGGATTTTCAGAAGGCCTTCAATAAGGTCCCACATAAGAGGTTGGTGAACAAAATTAGGGCACGTGGAATTGGGGGTAATATACTAGCATGGATTGAGAATTGGTTAACAGACAGAAAACAAAGAGTAGGGATAAATGGGTGTTTTTCAGGATGGCAGGCTGTGACTAGTGGGGTACCGCAAGGATCGGTGCTTGGGCCCCAGCTATTCACAATCTATATCAATGATTTGGATGAGGGGACTAAATGTAACATTTCCAAATTTGCTGATGATACAAAGCTAGGTGGTAGTGTCAGTTGCGAAGAGGATGTGAAGAGGCTTCAAGGGGATCCCGACAGGCTCAGTGAGTGGGCGAGAACATGGCAGATGGAATATAATATGGATAAATGTGAAATTATCCACTTTGGTAGAAAAAACAGAAAGGCAGAGTATTCCTAAATGGTGAAAGATTGGGGAATGCAGATGCTCAAAGGGACCTGGGTATCCTTGTACATGAGTCACTGAAAGTGAATGTGCAGGTGCAGCAAGCCATTAGGATGGCAAATGGTATGCTGGCCTTCATTACAAGAGGATTTGAGTACAGGAGTAAAGAAGTCTTTTTCCAATTATATAGGGCCTTGGTGAGACCACACCTGGAGTACTGTGTACAATTTTGGTCTCCTTACCAAAGGAAGGATATATTTGCCATAGAGGGAGTGCAACGAAGGTTCACGAGAATGATTCCTGGGAAGGCGGGACTGTCGTATGAGAAGAGATTGAGTAAACTAGGCCTGTATTCTCTTGAATTCAGAAGAATGAGAGGGGATCTCATTGAAGCATACAAAATTATTACAGGGCTTGATAGGGTGGATGCTGGAAGAATGTTTCCCTTAGCTGGGGAGTCTAGAACCAGGGGCGACAGCCTTAAGGTAAACGGTAGGCCATTCAGGACTGAGAAGACAAAACATTTCTTCATACAGAGGGTGGTGAATCTTTGGAATTCTCTACCCCAGAGGGCTGTGGAAGCTCAGTCATTGGGTATATTCAAAACAGAAGTCGATAGATTTCTGACTAGTAAGGGCATCAAGGGATATGGCGATAGGGCCAGTGAATGGAGTTGAGGCAGAAGATCAGCCATGATCTCATTGAATGGCGGAGTAGGTTCGAAGGGCCGAATGGCCTACTCCTGCTCTTATTTCTTATTTTCTTATGTTCTTATGTTACACTGAACATTGTTACACTGAACATTGTTACACTGAGCATTGTTATACTGAGCATTGTTACACTGAGCATTGTTACACCGAACCTGTGCCTTCTGTAGGTGCAGGCGTGGCGGATTGCCACCTAAACGGGCGCAATCCACTTTTCCATCCGTGGACAATAAATCGGGCACCTTGCCTTTAAGAAGCATGCTGCCTTTAAAACATAACAAAGGAGTGGGCGTCGCCCTCAGTGTGTACCCAAAAGCGTGGGCGTCGCCCTCATTCTGTTTTCGGGTTTAGCAGAGAGAAGAGCTGGGGCAGCCATCTCTCAAGAGAATGTAATAAAAAGCCATGTGTTCCTCAGATCGGTTCGGCCTCCATTCGTGTTCCGCGGCAGCCTCAACATTGGTGACCCCGACGCTCAGAACGTATTCCGAGCACTGCAATGGCGGACACAAACGCAGTTTCCGTGAAACTGCCGGAGTTTTGGGAAAACCAGCCCGAAGCCTGGTTCCTCCAAGCTGAGTCCCGATTCCGGCTGCGACACATCACCACAGATGGGACGAAGTATGACTACCTCGTCGCATCACTTGGTAGCTCCACAGTCACGAAGGTCTGGATAGCGCTGCAGGACTCACCAGAGGAGGGCAAGTATGCGCATCTTAAGGCCGCGCTCCTTAAAAATTTACGACCTCGACATACCAGCGAAACTGCCGCCTCCTCGACCTTCCAGGCCTCAGTGATGCCTCACCGTCAGACCTCCTCTCCCACATGCTCTTACTCACCGATGAGAGCCCACCTGGGTCCCTCTTCAGCACACTGTTCATCCGCCAGCTACCTCCCAGCATCCGCCCAGCGATCGTGGCGTCCGGCCTCACAGACCTAGAAGCCCTGGCCGACGAGGCCGACAAGCTGCTGTCCGCTCACTCCAGCCGCGACGTCGCTCCGGACCTGGCAGCCACAGCCTGGGCGCGCCCCTCACCGGCCACCACGCGGCCACAAGGCCCAGCCACGGGGCCCACGGGGCCTTCGCGCCCCACAAACCCGGGCTACTGTTACTACCACGCACGGTTCGGCGCCAGGGCACAACGGTGCACACCTCCCTACTCCTTCAAGTCCACCCCCGTACCAGCCCCCGCGATGGCCGTGGGCCATGCGGGCTCCCTGCTGTACGTCACGGATGACAAAACCGGCCGCCGGTTCCTGTGCGACACTGGAGCTCAGCACAGCATCATCCCGGCCTCCGCCCTCGACATCCAAAAGGACGAACAAGGACAGGCGCTGGCTGCCGCTAATGGCTCGGACATCCGGACGTACGGCACCCGCACAGTCACCCTCGACCTCGCTGGTCGCTGCTACCGATGGGAGTTCATCACTGCCAAGGTACTCTCCCCTCTCATCGGCGCAGATTTCCTGTGCGCCCACGGCCTACTGGTAGACATCCCTCGACACCGCCTCGTGGACATGAACACCATGTCCCCCATCCTGGGCACCATGGCCCCCCGTCAACCCACCGACATGGTGTCACAGTGCCACGCCCGGGCCACGGATGACTACTTGGCACTCCTGGCCGAATTCCCGGCCCTCACCAACCCGACCTTCTCCGCGGAGGTCGCCAAACACGGGGTGGAACACTTCATCCCCACCACAGGCCCCCCAGTGTACACCCACGCCCACAGGCTGGACCCGGCCAAACTGGAGATCGCGCGGACCGAGTTTGCCACTATGGAACAGCTCGGCATCATCCGCCGCTCCAACAGTCCCTGGGCCTCCCCACTCCACATCGCCCCCAAACCAGGCGGGGGTTGGCGCCCCTGCGGGGATTACCGCCGCCTCAACGACACCACCACCCCTGATCGGTACCCCGTGCCGCACATTCAGGACTTCTCGGCTAGACTGGCCGGCCGCTCAGTCTTTTCCAAAGTCGACCTGGTGCGCAGCTACCACTAAGTCCCCGTCCACCCCGCGGACGTCCCCAAGACGGCCGTAATCACCCCCTTCGGGCTTTTCGAGTTCCTGCGGATGCCCTTCGGCCTCAAAAACACGGCCCAGGCATTCCAACGGCTCATGGACTCGGACTCGGTCCTTCGGGACCTGAAGTTCCTGTTCGTCTACCTGGACGACATCCTGGTAGCCAATCCCTCCAAGCAGGAACACCTCGAACACCTTCGCATCCTGTTCGGGCGCCTCAGCGACCACGGGCTCATCCTCAGCCCAGCCAAGTGCCAGTTCGGCCTGGACAAGATCGACTTCCTCGGCCACCACATCACCCATGCTGGGGCCATTCCCCTGCCCACCAAGGTGCAGGCCGTCCAGCAATTTCCCCGCCCCACCACCATCAAAGGACTCCAGGAGTTCCTCGGGATGGTGAATTACTACAACGGCTTCATCCCCAAAGCGGCGTCCCTCATGAGGCCCCTGTATGAAGCCCTCCGGGGCAGGAGCAGCAAGATGGCGGTCGAATGGACGGCAGACGTATCAGCCGCCTTCAACTCCACCAAGACCGCGCTCGCCGACGCCACCCTGCTCGCGCACCCACTGCCCAATGCCAGAGTAGCGCTCACCACGGACGCCTCCGACCACGCGGTCAGTGCCGTGTACGAGCAGTGGGTCGATGGCGCCTGGCAACCACTTGCCTTCTTCAGCCGCCAACTACGCCCCCTGGAGGTCAAGTACAGCACCTTCGACCGCGAGCTCCTCGCACTGTACCTGGCGGTCCGCCATTTTCGGTTTTTGCTGGAGGGCCACCCCTTCACTGCGTTTGTCGACCACAAACCCCTGACATTCGCAATGGCAAAGACAACTGACCCCCTGGTCCGCCAGGCAGCAGCGCCAGCTCACGGCAGTGTCCGAGTTCACCACGGACATCCAACACGTCTCCGGCCGAGACAACATGGTAGCCGACTGCCTCTCCCGCCCCGCCATCCACGCCGCACACCTGGCAGTCGACTACGCTCAACTCGCAGCAGACCAGCTCACGGACCCTGATCTGCTCTCCGCACCTACCAACCTACCAGGGCGACGCCTGGCCGACGTCGCCTGCAGCCCGACCGCAGTCACGGTCAAGTGCGACATATCCCTATCTCAACCTCGGCCCAGCGTCCTGGCGCCGCCGGGTGTTCGAGATTCTCCACAACCTCTCCCACCCCGTCACCCGCGCATCCATCAAATTGGTAGCCAACCGCTTTGTCTGGCGCGGCCTTCGCAAGGATGTGCGTACTTGGGCCAACTCCTGCCTAGCCTGCCAACGGGCCAAGGTGCAGCAACACACGAAAGCACCCCTCGAGGAGTTCACCGTCCCTTCACGTAGATTCGACCACATCCACGTGGACATCGTTGGGCCCCTGCCGCCGTCGCGTGGCCACACGCACTTGCTGACGATCGTCGACCGCACCACGCGCTGGCCCAAGGCAATTCCACTGACCTCTAACACCACCGCCGACATCACCAGAGCCTTCGTCAGCACCTGGGTCGCACGGTTCGGCGTCCCCTCCGACATGACGTCGGACAGAGGTCCGCAATTTACTTCTGAACTCTGGACCGCCATCGCACGCAATCTCAGGGTGACCATTCACCACACCACAGCGCACCACCCCCAAGCCAACGGACTGTGTGAGCGGTTCCACAGATCCTTGAAGGCATCTCTTCGAGCCAGCCTCCAGGACGGCGCCTGGACCGACCGACTCCCGTGGGTCCTCCTCGGCCTGCGCTCCGCGGTTAAAGAAGACCTCCACGCATCGGCAGCAGAGCTCGTGTATGGCCAGCCGCTGTGCGTACCCGGCGAGTTCCTGCCCACCGCCACGACACCCTGGTCAGCTGACCAGCAACGCCACAACTTCACCTCACCGGCGCTACAGTTTGCCCCGGTGCCCATTGCCCGGCACGGCGAATCCACCTCACACGTCCCGCTAAGCCTGCACCAGGCACGGTTCGTTTTCGTCTGGCACGACGCCCACCGCGGACCCCTTCAACCCCCGTACGACGGGCCCTACAAAGTGCTACAGGCTGGGGACAAATTTTTTGCCCTACAAGTGGGCGACAGGACTGAAAAAGTGTCGGTTGACCGACTCAAACCAGCACACTCTGAGCCCGGTGAGCAGGTCCCAGTAGCTCGTCCACCGCCACGCGGCCAACCTGCCCTCAAGCCAGTACACCCGGCTGCTCCACGCCCGGCCGTTCCACGTCCACCGGCATCCTACAAGAGCCGCTCTGGCCGGCCCATCAGACCACCGCACCGTCTCATCCACTCCTCCTAAGCAGATTCTGGGGGGAGCTGTGTGGCGGATCACCACCTAAACGGGCGCAATCCACTTTTCCGTCCGTGGACAATAAATTGGGCACCTTGCCTTTAAGAAGCATGCTGCCTTTAAGGCTTGACAAAGGAGCGGGCATCGCCCTCTGTGTACACAAAAGCGCAGGCGTCGCCCTCATTCTGTTTTCGGGTTTAGCAGAGAGAAGAGCTGGGGCAGCCATCTCTCAAGAGAATGTAATGAAAAGCCATGTGTTCCTCAGATCGGTTCGGCCTCCATTCGTGTTCCGCGGCAGCCTCAACATAGGTCTAATTGAGCCAAAGAGCCACCTCCCAAACCCGCGACCTCTACCACCTCGAAGGACAAGGTCAGCAGGCGCATGGCAACACCACCACCTCCAAATTCCCCTCCAAGTCACACACCATCCTGACTTGGAAATATATTGTCGTTTCTTCATCATCGCTGGGTCAAAATCCTGGAACTCCCTCCCTAACAGCACTGTGGGAGTACCTTCACCACACGGACTACAGTGGATCAAGAAGGCAGCGTGCCACCACCTTCTCAAGGGCAACTAGGGATGGGCAATAAATGCTGGCCTTGCCAGCAACGCCCACATCCCAGGAACAAATATTTAAAAAATGCAGAAAGTGCCTGGGCAGCATGTTTGGGGATGGAGATCTGAAGCAATTGGTCTCAACTTCCATTCTCCTTGTGCAATGAAGGAGAAAATCTACCCCACTAATTTCGGGAGGGGAGAGAAGAGAAAATCATGAGAGAAAAAGCAATTTTGTTATTATACTAGTTACTATTGTTTGATCCTCTTGGAACAGAAATTGAATTAAAATATAATGAATGTGCTGTTTTCTCATTCTACTTTTTAGCAATGAAACTTGATAATGGTTTTCGTCCTTGTATTGCCTCAGTGAACAGGATACTATATACTGCTGTCAGATTGTTTGTACCCTTATGTTGCACTTTTAAGTTGCACAATAGAGCACCCATGTTTTCCAACTGATATGTAATTAGAAACATAGAAAAATTGGAGCAGGAGTAGGCCATTCAGCCCTTCGAGCCCATTCAATATGATCATGGCTGATCCTCTATCTCAATACCATATTCCTGCTCTCTCCCCAAACCCCTTGATGCCTTTTGTGTCTAGAAATCTATCTATCTCCTTCTTAAATATATTCAATGACTTCGCCTTCACAGCCTTCTGTGGTAGAGAATTCCACAGGTTCACCACCCTCTGAGTAAAGACATTTCTCCTCATCTCAGTCCTAAATGTCTTACCCCGTATTCTGAGACTGTGACCCCTTGTTCTTGACCCCCCAGCCTGGGGAAACATCCTCCCTGCATCCAGTCTGTCTAGCCTTGTCAGAATTTTGTGGCCTAGAAATTGGGTTGGGGCGGCAAAGTGACGCAAAAGTCGCCTGAGCGCAGGATTTAGCGCAGCGATCAGAGTGATACCAATCGCCAGAAATTCAGTTTCAGTGCCCCTCGAGGGAGACGGGGCGAGGCTCGAGGCGCTCCACATCCCTCTTAGGGTGCTGAAACTGATTATCGCAGCGCAACGTGCCACAGCACCACATGCTGCGGCACGGCACACTGCGGCACTGCAGGCCTTCCTCCCACTGTTAAGGGGGAGGTGCCTGCAACAGCGCGATCCCCACTCGCGAGTGCCGGCAAATGAGCCCGGCACCAAGGAGAAGTGCCGGGCTCTCGGGAAACAGCCAGCAATGCCGCGGGCAGGGGGGGTTAGGAGGCTGGGGACGGAGGTGCTGGCAGGCGGCCGCCGAAAAAGTGGCCGCCCCACACCTCCACCCTAACTAGTGCTCCTGCCGGCACAGTAAGGCCCCGTGAACCGGGCGTGGGTAGCGAGCGGCGCAACTGCGGCGTTCGCTACCAAATATCGCGAACGGGGCACGAATGGGGTGCTGCGCACACCGATGATGTCATCAGTGGCGGTGCAGCGCAAATGCCTAACGCCACCATTAGCGCCCCTACTGAATATCGCCGGAGACGCAGCCAGTGGTGCTACAGCCACTGACTGCCTCTTTAGGCGCTAACACGTGGCGCTACTCACCCAATTTCTCCCCCTATATGTTTCAATGAGAATTTTCTTCATCTGAAAGTCATAAAATGCCTGAGTCAATGCATTAAATATAACATATAGGCTGAATGCTTTACAAGCAGTAACATACTAAGAAGTCTAGAAGTTGTTATAAACTGCAATATTGAAATTTATGTGGTTTATCAATAGCCTTGGAGAGGGTATGGAGGAGATTTTCTGAAGTGAAGTTAAGGTTCATGTTTCTGCTCAAACACATTTGCATAATTACAAACTTAAAATCTTCCATGAACCAGCACAATTGGGCAGTGTTTTAGAGCATAATTATTTATTTTTATTCCCTTGCATTAAAAAGTATTCCTTGATATATTTCAGAGATTTATTAATACAGAGATAGTGGATGGATTGGTTTTGATCTTCCAGAATTCCCTAGATTCCAGAACGGTCCCCGTGGATTGGAAGATAATAAATGTAATGCTGCAATTCAGGAAAGGAGGGAAAGAGAAAATAGGGAACGACAGACCAGTTAGCCTGACATCAGTAGTAGGGAAAATGCTAGAATCTATTATTAGGGACGTGGTATCAGGGCACTTAGAATATCATAATATGACTGGGAAGGGTCAACATAGATTATGAAAGGGAAATTGTGTTTGACAAATCTGTTAGAATTTCTTGAGGGTGTACATAGCAGTGTAGATAAGGGGGAACCAGTGGATGTAGTATATTTGAATTTTGAAAAGGCATTCGATAAGTTGCAACGCAAGAGGTTGTTACACAAGTTTAGGACTCATGGGGTTGGGGGTAATATATTAGCATGAATAGAGGATTGATTAATGGACAGAAAACAGAGAGTAGGAATAAATGAAATAACAACAGAAAATGCTGGAAAAACTCAGCAGGCCAGGCAACATCCGTGGAGACAGAAATAGAGTCAACGTTTCAGGTCAAAACCCTTCTACAGAACTGAGAAAAGGCAGGAAATGAAACAAAAGGCAGTTTTGGGGGCTGGGAAATGGGGGAGGGTATGAAACAAGAGACATTAAGAGATATTCAAGGTGAGACGAGATAGTAATAGGCCGCGTAAAGAAACAGACAATGGCTCTGGATGAAGTGTGAAACGCGCCGGCAGAGTGAGAGACAGCGGCCATGTGGGAGAGAGAGAGAAAAGGAAAAGTCACAAACCAAAAGTGTGGATAAAAAATATAAAAATGTAATAGGGGCCGAGGTTATGATCTGAAATTGTTGAACTCGATATTGAGTCCGGAAGGCTGTAAAGTGCCTAATCGGAAGATGAGGTGCTGTTCCTTAAGTTTTCGGTGAGCTTCCGTGGAACAATACAAGAGGCCGCAGACGGTGAGGTCTGAGTGGGAATGGGGCAGTGAATTGAAATGACAGGCGACCGGAAGCTTGGGGTCACCCTTACGGACTGAACGGAGGTGTTCCGCAAAGCGGTCAGCTAATCCGCGTTTGGTCTCCCCAATGTAGAGGAGACCACATCATCAGCGAATACAGTATACTAGATTGCAAGAAGTACAAGTAAATCGCTGTTTCATCTGGAAGGGGTGTTTGGGGCCCTGGACAGTGGGAAGGGGGGAGGTATAGGGGCAGGTGTTGCATCTCCTGCGCTTGCACGGGAAGGTGCCGGGCAAAGGGGAAGGGGTGCTGGGGGTGATAGAGGAGTGGAATAGGGTGTCTCGGAGGGAGCGGTCCCTATGGAATGCTGAAAGGGGAGGGGAAGATGCGTTTGGTAGTGGGATCACGTTGAAGATGCCGGAAATGGTGGAGGATGATCCGTTGAATGTGGAGGCTGGTGTGGTGAAAGGTGAGGACAAGGGGAAACCTATCGTGGTTCCGGGAGGGAGGGGCAGGGGCGAGGGCTGAAGTGCGGGAGATAGAACGGACCCGGTCGAGAGCTGTGTCAACCATGGTAGAGGGGAATCCTCGGTTGAGGGAAAAGGAAAACATGTCGGAAGCACTGGTGTGGAAGGTGGCATCATCAGAGCAGGTGCGTCAAAGACGGAGAAACTGGGAGACTGGAGTAGAGTCCTTACAGGAGGCGGGGTGAGAGGAAGTGTAGTCCAGGTAGCTGTGGGAGTCAGTGGGCTTGTAATGAATAAACGGATCATTTCCGTTTTGGCAGGCTGTAACTAGTGGGGTAATGCAAGGATCAGTGCTTGGACCTCAGTTATTTGCAATCTATATTAATGACTTGGCTAAGGGAACAAGTGTATTGTAGCGTTTGCTGACAATACAAAGCTCGGTGGAAAAGTAAGCTGTGAGGAGGACACAAGGAGGGGAATTTTTCAGGGGGTCAGCAGGAACCCGCTGTCAATCTACTTCCATGCTAGTCTTCCTGATGTCAGATCTGTAGTCACTGAACAGACCTGACATGAAGCAGCAGGGGGAGGCAATTTAGATTATTACGAACTTGTTAACAGGCACTTAAAATCTAAAGTTGAGCTTAAAATAGTTTTTAAGAGTTTGCTCACAGCTTCCCCACTGCTCGGGGATCACGCCAGGTAAGGAGGTCGGGTGTTGTGTCAGCATGGGATGGTTTCTTAACTTGACAGCAGCAAATGGTTTATAAAAGCTCCCATTTTATAGCTGTTCACTTTCCAAGGTTAGAAGCTGTTGCTTACTGCATTTAGAAGACAGATTGAGCTTTATGCAGCTTGCAAGTGTTTGGTGCAAACCCTTTATCCAGTGTCACCTCATTGGAAGAACGCCTCTCACCAGTGACAGATCGCTTCTGTCATCTTCACCTGCCATCTATTCCATCAGCATTGGTGCCCTTGAAAAAATCTCACCTTGGTCCTCAGAAGCCCACCATGATCAGCCCCAACACCAGCAGCACCAGGCACACCAGCAGCACCAACAACAACACCAACCTTCTCCGCAAACAACTGATGCTGCACAGGACAGAGGGCATCAGCACCCGGCCACACTGCTGCCCGGGAGGCCAGGGATGGATTCACCATAGCCAGATTTACTTCACTTGACGCTGTACACCCTGCCTGCCACATGATGTGCCAGGTTGGCACCACCCCACACCAACACCATAAAGCATCCCTACAATGCCCAAGCCATTCCTTTCACACTCATCGCCATTGCGGGGAGTACCATTATGTCTCACCATCCACTGTAACTCACTAAGCCACTTCCAAAGGTGCACACAAATCTGTCCAAGAACGCAAAGTGTTGAAAATAAAGATTTCAATGTTTGACAGCACATTAACAGAAACTTCACATGAACATTGGCTAAAACACCCAGTGCCTACACTTGTGTGTTGTTTGTTGGTATCATTGAACTAGGATGAGGGTGAGTGTGTGGGGTGGCTAGTGAGATGTGGAAGTGATAATGTAGATAGAGAGGGATGGGGTGGAGGTGCAAGGTAAGTTGGTGTGAGTAAGGATGTTGCAGGAGTAGGGTAGGGAAGGCAGAGTGATGGGGATGTGATGAGTGGTACAGCAGGATGAGGTTGAGTGTGGCTTTGCAGTAACATTTTGTGATCTGCTGAGATCATTGAAGGTTTTGTGCCACTGCACCCAGGTCCTCCGAATGATATCCTTGCTTGTGTCCTCCTGTGCAAAGTGCAACCAGGCTGCGTTGATCTACTGGGGAGGTCTCTTCGTCCATGGGAAGGGAAGAGGACCTCCGTGCATGGTGTGACTCCCTCCATAAGAATTTGGAGGGAGTCATGGAAGAGCCTGGGTGCAGCCGTGCACATTTGTGCAGTGCTTGTTAGTGTTTGCAGCACCTCAATGCTGTACAACACTGACAGCAGAACTGTCAAAACTAAATTTGGGCATGGTCCCTTTAAGGAAACTGGCTGATGATGCATCATCAAGTGACATCATCAGACCCGCTTCCTTCAATTGGCCGGGAAATGCGCTGGGCGGGTTTAACAAGTGTAGCCAGTTCCTGCAGCAAGAATGCATTCAACTTAATTGATACCAACATTAAAGGGTCAAACGGCTGTACTGTAAAAGCAGTTTTGTGAAATTGAGTAAACGTAAGAAACTGACTAAACTTCATATCCTAGTATAACATGAGGAAAGACAAAACTGTTTAAAAGGAAATTGTAATACACACTCTGGATTAAACAGCATAAGTACCACAGACACTACTTTTTTTTACTTCATGAATCCTCCTCAATCGCCTTCTCCCAGTGGCGGAAGAGCTCCTCCCAGAGTCACAATGCAGATTTCGCCCACTAAGGGGCACAATGGACATGATCTTCACCACACGTCAATTACAAGAGAAATGCAGGGAACAGCACCAACCGCTGTACATGGCCTTCTTTGATCTCACAAAGGCCTTCGACACTGTCAACCGTGAGGGATTATGGAGTGCCTCCTCAAATTCGGCTGTCCACAAAAGTTTGTCTCCATCCTCCGCCTGCTTCACGATGACATGCAAGCCGTGATCCTGACCAACGGTTCCACCACAGACCCAATTCATGTACGAACGGGAGTCAAGCAAGGCTGTGTCATTGCACCAACGCTCTTCTCGATCTTCCTTGCTGCAATGCTCCATCTCACCCTCAGTAAGCTCCCCACTGGAGTGCAGCTAATTTACAGAACAAATGGGAAACTGTTCAAACTCTGTCACCTCCAGTCCAGATCCAAGGTCGTCCCATCCTCTGTTTTTGAATTACAGTATGCAGACGATGCTTGCATCTTCGCTAACTCGGAGGTCGAACTCCAAACCATCATCAACACCTTCACCGAAGCATACGAGAGCATAGGCCTTACACTAAACATCCACAAGACAAAGGGCCTCTACCAACCTGCCCCCGCCACACAGTACTGCCCCCCGATTATCAAAATCCATGACAAGGCCTTGGACAACGTGGACCACTTTCCATACCTCGGGAGCCTACTGTCAACAAGGGCAGACATCAACGACGAAGTCCAACACCGCCTTCAGTGTGCCAGTGCAGCCTTTGGCCGCCTGAGGAAGAGAGTGTTTGAAGACCAGGACCTCAAACCCGGCACTAAGCTCATGGTCTACAGAGCAGCAGTGATACCCGCCCTGCTGTATGCCTCAGAGACATGGACCATGTACAGCAGGCACCTCAAAGCACTGGAGAGGTACCACCAATGCTGCCTCCGCAAGATCCTGCAAATCCATTGGCAGGATAGGCGCACCAATGTCAGTGTTCTGGCTCAGGCCAGCATCCCCAGCATCGAAGCTTTGACCACGCTTGATCAGCTCCGATGGAGGGGTCACATTGTCCGCACGCCCGATACGAGACTCCCAAAACAAGCGCTCTACTCGGATCTCCGGCACGGCAAGAGAGCCCCAGGTGGGCAGAGGAAACGCTTCAAGGACACCCTCAAAGCCTCCTTAAAAAAGTGTAACATCCCCACCGATACCTGGGAATCCCTGGCCCAAGACCGCACAAAGTGGAGGAGAAGCATCCGGGAAGGCGCCGAACACCTCCAGTCTCTTCGCTGGGAGCAAGCGGAAGCCAAGCGCAAGGAGCGCACGTCAACCCAAGCACCCCACCCACCCGCCCCTTCAACCACCGTCTGCCCCACCTGTGACAGAGACTGTAGGTCCCGCATTGGACTCATCAGTCATCTGCGAACTCATTTTTAATGTGGAAGCAAGTCATCCTCGGTTCCGAGGGACTGCCTAAGAAGAACTTCATGAGTATGCTAACCAAGGAAGTGGCTGGAACAATCAAACCACACAATGGCATGTGTTTGTGTAAATTTAGCCTTGATCCAGCTGTTACCCAGACTTGCAATTGGTTCCACTGAGTCTGGAACGGCTCCCTCAGCTTTTGGAAATGTTAATGCCAGGATTGGCGTTGGATTGAAACCCATTCATTAACCTTTCAAACTGATGATCAGCAAGGAAGTGTTTAATCAAGACATTTCTTTGTGTGATAATGGTCGAACATCAAATAGGATGTGTGATGAAATATTCCATTCATCACTGCCTGTGACTGTGGTCGGTTTCAGTTTCATTTCCCTTCCCCCAGTTCTGTTTCCTCACCATTGTATTGTATATTGGAATGTGTTGTGTGTAGGGCTCCGCCCATACCTGGCCCCTATGTAAGCAAGCTCAGTCTGGCCTCATATCCAGTACTGCAGCACTCCGGATGGAAGATACCTCTCTCCACTACGTGTTACCTTCTAAGTTAATAAAAGCCTTGTTTTGTTTCGCTAACATCGAGTCTCGGAATTATTGAGGCACATCAATTTTATTAACTTATTTTTCAACACAATGGATCAACTCCTGAAACCCGAATGTTTGGATTTGGATCAGCATGCTCCGGATGCATCAGCACGCTTCGGACACTGGTTTATGTGTATGGAATTCTTCCTGGACAATTCCGCAGCCGTCAAAGACGCTACGGACGCTGCGAGTATGAAACTCGGAATTCTGCGGAATTGGGTAAGCCACCGGGTTTACCCCCTCATCCAAGATGCCGACACGTACCTGGCCGCCTGCGACATCTTAAAGGCGCATTACCAGCAGCCTACGAATGAGGTGTATGCTAGGCATCTGCTCGTTACTCGCGCACAGCGACCTGGGGAATCGGTGGAGGAGTTCCTAGGCACCCTGAAAATGCTTGGCAAAGACTGCAAGTGCCGAGATGTAAAAGCCGCAGTGTACACTGACGAGCTTGCTCGCGATGCCTTTATCGCAGGCCTCAGCTCCACTTACATCCGGCAAAGACTGCTGGAAAAAACGTGATTGGACCTGAAACAGGCTGCGGACACCGCGCGATCCCTGGATGTGGCCCAGAGAAACTCGGACGCCTACTCTTCAGCCCGCGCCGTCCACGCCGCCACGTGTGCACCAAGGGCGCCGCCATCTTGGAAGGCACCTTCCCCGCCCGGCAGCCCGACACCGTCGGGGCCCCGCTCTCCCCCCAGAAGTCCTACGACAGCCGCGACGCGTCGGGGACCCAACTGCTACTTCTGCGGGCAGCCAAAGCACACCAGAAACCTGTGCCCGGCGAAAGGCACCACCTGCTTTAAGTGCGGTAAGAAGGGGCACTTCGGGAAGGTGTGCAGAGGGAACCCCGCCGGAAAACCAACCGCCGGAAAACCCGCCACCGCCGCATGCGCGCCGTGGGAGCGGCCATCTTGGACACCATCTTGCCCGACCTCGTGGGGTCCGCCATCTTATGAGCAGACAGCGTGGACGCCATCTTGTCTCGATCAGGGCCCTACAGTGGCATCGGTCACAGTGGACCAGACCAGGCCGCACCCGCTATCCAAATCAATGGTGGACATCGAGGTAAACGGGTGCAGGGTTAAATGTTTAATTGACAGTGGAAGCACGGAGAGTTTTATCCACCCTGAACTGGCACAACAACTCTCCCTAAAGGTGGTCCCTACTCAGGGTACCATCTCTATGGCTGATAAAACCCAGACATCGACCATTCTGGGTTACTGCACGGTACAATTGTCCGTTAATGGAACTGTATATGATCATTTTAAAGTATTAATCATGAAGAATCTATGTGCAAGCGTGATCTTGGGCCTGGATTTCCAGCGCAACCACCAAAGCATCACGCTCAAGTACGGTGGGTCCCAGCCGCCCCTCACAGTGTGCGGTCTGGCTACCCTGAAGGTAAAGCGAACCTTACCCCTAACTGCCGGCCAATAGCGACCAAAAGCAGGAGGTACAGCTGGGAGGACAGGCGGTTTATCGCGACCGAGGTAGACAGGCTCCTGAAAGAGCGCATTATTGAACGCAGCAACAGCCCGTGGCGCGCCCAAGTGGTAGTGGTAAGGGGTAGCGAGAAGAAATGGATGGTGATCGACTATAGCCAAACGATCAACAGGTACACCCAACTAGACGCCTACCCGCTACCCCGCATATCAGAAATGGTGAACCAAATCGCCCAATACCGGGTGTTCTCCACCATCAACCTTAAGTCAGCGTACCACCAGCTCCCTATCAGACCAGAGGACCACCCGTACACCGCCTTCGAGGTGAACGGATGCCTCTACCAATTCCTCAGAGTCCCCTTTGGGGTGACGAATGGGGTCTCGGTCTTCCAGAGGGAGATGGACCGCATGGTCGATGACCACCACTTGCAGGCAACCTTCCCCTACCTCGACAACATCACCATCTGCGGTCACAACCAGCAGGATCACGACTCGAACCTCGAGAGGTTCCTGGAAACCGCACAAAAACTCAACCTCACCTACAACAAGGACAAGTGCATTTTCAACACCATGCGCCTCTGCATACTAGGCAGCGTGGTGGAGAATGGGGAAATCGGACCAGACCCCGACCGATTGCGCCCCCTACGGGAGCTGCCCCTGCCCAACACTCCCAAAGCCCTGAAAAGGTGCCTGGGGTTATTTTCTTATTATTCCCAATGGGTCCCCAACTACTCCGACAAAGCCCGCCCCCTCTTGAAAGCATCCTCTTTTCCGCTCTCTGCTGAGGCCCACACCGCCTTCAAAAGCATTAAGCAGGATATTGAGCGGGCCACGCTACAGGCAGTGGACGAGAACACTCCATTTCAAGTGGAAAGTGATGCGTCTGACTTTGCCTTGGCGGCCACCCTCAACCAGGCGGGGTGGCCCGTAGCTTTCTTCTCGAGGACCCTCCAAGGGCCCGAGATCAGACACTCCTCCATGGAAAAGGAGGCCCAAGCCATCGTGGAGGCAGTGCGCCACTGGCGCCACTACCTAGCCGGCAAACGCTTCACCCTACTTACCGACCAGCGGTCGGTAGCGTTTATGTTCAATAATAAACAGAGGGGGAAGATTAAAAACGATAAGATTCTTAGGTGGCGGATCGAGCTCTCCACCTTCGAGTATGACATCATTTACCGGTCAGGGGCCCTTAACGAATCCCCTGACGCCCTCTCACGAGGGATGTGTGCCAGCGCCACCGGGGATCGGCTACAGACCCTCCACAACGACCTCTGCCACCCAGGGGTCACGCGGCTGTTCCACTTCATAAAGTCCCGTAACTTACCCTACTCGATTGAGGAAGTTCGGTCTCTGACCAGGAACTGCCGCACTTGCGCTGAGTGCAAGCCTCGGTTCTACCGCCCAGATAGAGCCCACCTAATCAAAGCTACACGGCCCTTTGAGCGGCTCAGCTTAGATTTCAAGGGCCCCCTCCCGTCCGTCGACCGCAATGTTTACTTCCTGAACATTGTGGACGAATACTCCCGGTTCCCATTCGCCTTCCCCTGCCCAGACGTGACCAGCGCCACGGTCATTAAATGCCTCAACAGCCTGTTCTGCCTGTTCGGTATGCCGAGCTACATCCATACGGATAGGGGGGCGTCCTTCATGAGTGAAGAGCTACGCCAGTACATGCTGTCCAAGGGGATCGCCACGAGCCGTACCACCAGCTACAACCCCCGGGGTAACGGCCAAGTGGAGCGAGAGAACGGGACAGTATGGAAAGCAGTCACTCTAGCTCTAAGGACCAAGGGCCTCCCTATCTCCCACTGGCAGGAAGTCCTCTCGGATGTGCTCCATTCGATATAGTCGCTATTGTGTACTGCCACTAATGCCACGCCTCATGAACGAATGTTTGTCTTTCCCCGGAAATCCACCTCAGGCGTATCCATGCCGTCATGGCTCTCCACCCCAGGTCCGGTATTCATGCGAAGGCATGTGAGGGGCCACAAGACGGACCCTCTCGTGGAGCCAGTGTACCTACTCCACGCCAACCCCCAATATGCATATGTCCAGCACGCCGACGGAAGGGAGGACACCGTGTCCATAAAAGACGTCGCCCCAGCCGGTAACGACAACAACCACGGCGATAGCAGCGACAACGATCGCAGCAACTCTTACCCACCCACTACTCTTTCATCGCCCCCGGAAGAACATCGACCAACGGCACCCCCACCAACTACCCCTTCAACAGCCCTGGCGGCACCCCCGGCAGAGACCCAGGAGGCTACCGGGGACACCCAGCCGACACCCGCGGCATCGCAACAGCCACGTCGGTCGCAGAGGACTATCAAACCCCCGAACAGACTAAATCTATAGAAGGGGTGAATGTGATGAAATATTCCATTCATCACTGCCTGTGACTGTGGTCGGTTTCAGTTTCATTTCCCTTCCCCCAGTTCCGTTTCCTCACCATTGTATTGTATATTGGAATGTGTTGTGTGTAGGGCTCCGCCCATACCTGGCCCCTATGTAAGCAAGCTCAGTCTGGCCTCATATCCAGTACTGCAGCCCTCCGGATGGAAGATACCTCTCTCCACTACGTGTTACCTACTAAGTTAATAAAAGCCTTGTTTTGTTTCGCTAACATCGAGTCTCGGAATTATTGAGGCACATCAGGATGAAGACATTTCTTTTTGTATTGCATGGTTTGAAATCGAACAGAATGGCAGAAAAACGAGATTAAGGTGGTACAATCAAAAGGGGAAGGGTTTGCATTAATCTATTGTCACGGGTTTTGATCTGTTGTATTATAAAAGGGTGTGTTTAGAAGCAGAGGGTGGCAACTTGCAAGGAAATTGCGGATGGTTTGATCGCCCGTACAGATGGAAACAGACTCCTCCACTTGCTCGCCGGGGTGAGTGGTGTTTGAAATTAAAAGAGTTAAAGGGAACGGTGTATTTTAGTATTTTTTGGAGTTATAAGGGAACAGTGCATTGACGTTTGTATGTTATTCGTAGTACAATAAATTGTTAAAAGCATGCTGAGTTGCAATGAGTTTGTGAGCCTTGACCATTTTACTCCACGCAGAAGGGGTACAAGTCGGATTCTGCAATTATAAGATGGGAGGTGTGAGTCCAACTACCTGCACAAGCCCAATCAGCGTAAAATCATTTCACAGAGCGGGCTGCAGCCAGCAGCGGGGTCACACCCCGTCACTGACCCCGGCCGCTCCGAACCCGCTGAGGAAGGCAAAATTGCCACCAAAGAGTCTGCAAAGGGAAATAGTGATTGGGCAAAAAGGTGGCAGAAGGAGTGTAATGTGGGGAAGTGTGAAATTATCCACTTTGGTAGAAAGAATGGAAAAGCAGAATATTTTTTAAAAGGTGAGAGACTGGAAAATGTTGGTATTCGGAGGGACCTGGGTGTCCTTGTACACGAATCACAGAAAGTTAACATGCAGGTACAGCAAGTAATTAGAAAGGCAAGTGGTATGTTAGCTTTTATTGAGAAGGGGTTGGAGTAGAAGAGTAAGGAAGTCTTGCTGCAATTGTACAGGTAGACTATCCTTTATCCGAAGACCTCGGGACCAGCCGAGTTTCGGATAAAGGAGAATTTCGGATTTCGGAAGGTGGGTCGGCGGGGGTCCGCGGGGGGGGCGGCGGGGGGGTCGGCGGGGGGTCGTGCGCACGACTTACGCTGACGCTCAGCGTAAGTCAGTCGGGGCCGGCGGGGTACGCGGGGGGGGATCGGCGGTTGTCGGGGCCGGCGGGGTCCGCGGGGGGGTCGGCGGTTGTCGGGGTCGGCGGTTGTCGGGGCCGGCGGGGTCCGCGGGGGGGTCGGCGGTTGTCGGGGCCGGTGGGGGGGTCGGCGGGGGGTCGTGCGCACGACTTACCCTTTATCCGAACTTCCAAAACTGGAACCCTCTAAAAACCGAAGGTTTTTTCGTTCGTACGCACGACTTACGCTGAACGAAAAAACCTTCGGTTTTTAGAGGGTTTCGGTTTTCGGAAGTCCGGATAAAGGGTAGTCTACCTGTATATGGCTTTGGTGAGACCGCAACTGGAGTACTGAGTACAGTTTTGATCTTACCTAAGGAAGGATATACTTGCCCTAGAGGGGTGCAAAAAATGTTCACTAGATTGATTCCTGGGATGAGAGGGCTGTCCTATGAGGAGAGATTGAGTGGAATGGGCTTATATTCTCTGGGGTTTCGAAAACTGAGTGGTAATCTCATTGAAACATATAAAATTCTGACAGGACTTGACAAGGTAGATGCTGAGAGACTGTTTCCCTTGGCTGGTGTATCTAGAACTAGGGGTCATAAACTCAGGATAAAGGGTCGGCCATTTAGGACTAAGATGAGGAGAAATGTCTTCACTCATAGGGTTGTGAATCTTTGGAATTCTCTACCCCAAAGGGCTGTGGATGCTCAGTCATTACTGAATGGCAGAGCAGGCTCAAGAGGCCATATGGACTACTCCTGCTCCTATTTCTTATGTTCTGAGGAGTAGTGGGTTAAATACTCTGCTAGAGTAGAGCTGTAGGAGGTTGTTCTGCTATTTGTGGTTTCAATGTATAACAAACTACACGACGTTTTACACAAATGATTGCAACATTTATTGTCTGCAGTCTACATCTGATTCAATGCATCATTTACAATGTTGAAATCTCCATTTGGCCATGTAAATCCCAGGGTCAATTAGAGAAAAATGTTGGTTGAATCATTGATCTGTGCAGCACAGTGTTAGGCGAGCCAGCATTTAAATCTAAGGTCTAGAAATTAGATAAGGCCTGTGATGTAAGAAAAAGGAGACTTACCATCAAGTAACTTTAAAGTAAGCTTTAAGTAACTTATGAACACACTATATACACAAGAGAGGTCTTTACCATGCCTCTGGTAGAAGCCTCTTACAATACTGAACAGACCAGTATTTATACCAGTCCAACAGGAAGTGACATATGACAGGAAGTGAGGTATGTACACAGTTCATAGTTCATAGTTCACAGGAAGTGATGACATAACTTCCCGGAAGTTATCATTTTTATCACATTCTTCCCTCCTGCAGGATTAGGAGGCGGTGGTCTACCTTTTGGTCCGCAGCCGCCGAACAAGGAAGAGTCGCACCCGTTTGGATTCCCGTCGTAGAGGGTCGCTGGTCCGCTTACATGCGGTTGGCCATTGGTCAGAGTCTGTGTGGCCTGGATTGCCCTGTGAAGGGTCGGGGAGATCATGGCTTCGAGTACGAGCCCCAATAGGTTCAAAGTCAGACTGCCTCTGTTCAGAGGGAGGTGCAGAGCTGGTCTGTGGCGGATCAGTACTTTCATGCGCGGTACTGGGAGGGTCGCAACCTTGAGCACGGGGTTCTACCGGCACCAAGCTAGTTGGTGTCCGATCAGGATCCTGGAGAGGGGTACCTGATAGGTCCCAAGAGTTTCCTGGTGAAATGCCATCACCCGATGTCCCACTAGGTCCTGGTGGGCAGGGAGCCAGATCCCGTAATGATACGGTAGATTCTCGGCCGTCGGAATATCGTATGTTTGCATAGGTGGGGTTGGCATCGGTTAGTTCGACCTCGTCTACAAGAGGGTCATTTTTAGACGTCCGAAGGTATCTTCGGAGTAATACAGGTCCAGGAGTAGTTAGCCATGACGGGAGTGATGTTCCATGAGATGAGCGACGCTGGAATCCAAAGAATGGTGTAGTATTTGTGGCTGTAGAAAGCAGGGACCGTATAGAGTGCAATGCATCCGGAAGCACTGTTTCCCATTGCTGGTCTGGTAGGCCCCGAGATCTTAAAGCGAGACGTACGGAATTCCAGATGATACCGTTATACCTCTCTACCTGCCCATTTCCGATGGGATGGTATGGTGTTGTTTTGCTTGTAGCAATTCCCCGTTCTGAGAGGTAGTCCTTGAGTTCCCTTGACATAAAGGATGGACCCCGATCTGAGTGAATATAAGCCGGCATGCCACAGAGAGAAAATACCTGCTCAAGGCAGCAGATTACTGTGGACGCCAGTATATTGGAGCAGGGGAAGGCAAACGGAAAACGTGAATATTCGTCGATCATGGTGAGCAAATATGTGTTCCGAGTTGAAGAGGGCACTGGGCCCTTAAAATCGATGCTAAGTCGTTGCATCGGTTGGGTTGCATGTATGAGTATACCATCTGAGGGGCGGAAGAACTGAGGTTTTAATTCCGCACAAAGCCGGCATTCTGAGCATATTTTCTTTACATCTCCAGTGGAAAAAGGGAGATTCCGTGATCGTACGAAATGTAGCATGCGCGTAACGCCAGGATGACACAAACCATTGTGGACATCCATGAGAGTGGAGGATGACATAGTGGAGCAGAATGCCCGTGTGAGGGTGTCCGGGGCCACATTCTCCTTGCCAGGCCGATAGAGAATGGTATAACCAAAAGAGGCCAGTTCCATCCTCCAAAGTTGTATTTTATTATTCTTAATTTTGGTTCGTTTTCGATTATCGAGCATGAAGGCGACTGATCGTTGGTCCGTGATCAATGTAAAGTGCTGGCGAGCTAGAAAATGGTTCCACTTCCGTACTGCCTCTATGATGGCTGTGGCTTCTTTCTCAACCGGAGGATAATGTAGCTCGGCACCTTGTAAGGTCCTGGACATAAATGCTACAGGACGACCTTCCTGATTCAGAGTAGCTGAGATCGCCACCTCCGAGGCATGACATTCAACCACGAAAGGGAGATTCTCATCAATGGAGTGAAGAGCCGCTTTCTCCAACTGTTTTCTGAGAAGGTTAAAGGCTGCAACAGCCGCTGTTCCCAGTGGAAATGATCTAGCATGCAGCAAGGGTTGGATTTTGTCCGAAAAATGAGGAATCCATTTAGCGTAGTATGCAAACAGACCGAGAGCCCGACGTAAAGAAGCCGGATTCTTAGGTGACGGGAGCTCTTGGAGCGGGCGAAGTCTTTCTGGGTCTGGCTTAATGATACCATTGCCTACGCAGTAGCCAAGGATGTTGATGGTCGGTTGCGACTCAACAGATTTGGATTCATTCAGGGTCAAATTACGGCGATGGAGGGCATCCCGAAATTTTTGGAGGTTGGAGTCGTGTTCCTGTTGATCGTGACCTGCAATGGTAATGTTATCAAGATAGGGAAAAGTGTCCCTTAGGTTTTCCTGCTTAACCAGGCCATCCATTGCCCGTTGAAAGACAGCCACTCCATTAGTAACCCCGAATGGGAGGCGACGAAATTGGTACAGCCGTCCATTAGCCTCAAAGGCTGTGTACTGCTTATCTGAGACCTTCAAGGGTAACTGATGATAGGCACTTTTTAAATCGTAAGTTGAGAACACTTTGTATTCGGCCAGTTTATTAACCATATCATCAATGCGTGGCAATGGGTAGGCGTCCAAGTCGGTATATTGATTGATGGTTTGCGAATAATCGATGCATAGTCGCTGTTTGTGAGGTTTTAGAGGGTTCTTGACAATGACGACTTGAGCCCGCCAGGGCGACGAACATGGTTCAATGATATCCTCTGCTAGAAGTCGAGAGATTTCAGCCGCAATAAAAGATTGGTCTTCCTGATTAAAGCGCCGCGATTTCGTTATTATCGGTTGGCATTGAGGCGGAATACTGGCAAATAATGAGGGTTCATCAAGTGAAGCTGCTGATAATGCACAAAATGGTAATTTAGATGGTATATTAGAAATAGTAAGTCCGGGTTTGGATCCACCAAACTCAATGGTGAGTTTCTTATGCTGTTTTTGGAAGTCCAGCCCTAAGAGGAGATCACTACATAAGTCTTTGAGCACCGAAAGTCAGGTGGAGGGATACATACGACCATGAAGTGTCATATCAACAACACAAAAGCCGGAGATTCTGGTATTAAGTGATGACTGGGCCATCGCAATTGCCTGGTCCGATGGGAAGACATGTAGTTTCAATTTCGCAACAATCTGTTCCTTAATGAAACTATCAGTACTTCCTGAGTCAATTAAGGCATCTAAGGTATGCCCTTTAATTGAAATTTTTGTGGCTGCCTGAGACAGGTTCTGTGGGCAAGCAGCTGTAATTGGTGTCGTTGCACAGAGAGTGGCTAAAACTCTCGGTGTGCTTCTTCGGGAGAGAGCTCGAGAGGAAGCTTGATAGGTCCTAGCTGGAGCATCTTGATAGGCCCTAATTGGGGCAGTTCGGTAGGCCTTAGCTGGATTGGCCCTCGTAGAGGCCCTTGATAGGCAAACTTTAGCAAAGTGTCCTTTTTTCCCGCAATAACTGCAGATTGCATTGCGAGCAGGGCAGGTTTTCCAAGGGTGAAAAGCATCTCCACAAAAGAAGCATTCCTTCCTAGATTGCCAAGAGGCTGCTAAAGTGGGGTCGTCCTCCTCTTCTTCATCAGAATTATCAGAATTAGATTCCCCCATGATAGGGTTCACCTGAGACCGCTTGAATTGTCTGGTTGCAGCTACAGCAGCAGATCGAGATCTGGGCAGCTGATAGAGGTCTGCATTTCTCTTTGCCAAATCCAGTGAACAAGCTAGGTCAAAAGCTTTTTGTAGCTCAAGTGTTTTACTTTCTAGTAGACGCTGGCGTATAAATGGAGAGGCAATCCCGCAGATGAAAGCATCACGAATCATTTCTTGGCGGTACAGCTCAGCTGAGGCTGCCTGAAAGTTACAATCTACGCTGAGCCTGCGAAGTTCTTGCAGGAATTCGTCAATTGATTCCCCTGGCCCTTGTCGGGCTGTGGCCAGTAGATGTCTAGCATAGACCTCATTTGGGGTCTTCGCATACAGTTTCTTAAGTGCCCGAATCACCTCTTCGTAATTATCCCAGTCATCAACATATTCGAACACTTTTGGGGTCACATAATTGACAAGTATCTTCAATTTAGCAGGAGCATCCGCTTTACATTCATCCAGAAAATTCTCAAAAGTACGATACCAATGCTTCCATACCCTGCCAGCTGCTGGTGTATTCGGGTCCAAGTCCAGACGAATAGGTCTAAGGATTTTCTCCATGATGGGTGGTTCCCTGGATCCTTAACTTCCGAGTTTGTCTGAAGGTCTAGTATTTGTCAGTGTAAATACTAAGTTACTTAAATTGATGTAAGAAAAAGGAGACTTACCATCAAGTAACTTTAAAGTAAGCTTTAAGTAACTTATAAACACACTATATACACAAGAGAGGTCTTTACCATGCCTCTGGTAGAAGCCTCTTACAATACTGAACAGACCAGTATTTATACCAGTCCAACAGGAAGTGACATATGACAGGAAGTGAGGTATGTACACAGTTCATAGTTCATAGTTCATAGTTCACAGGAAGTGATGACATAACTTCCCGGAAGTTATCATTTTTATCACAGCCTGAAAACAGGCGAGGGCACCACCCAGTGCTATTTGCCTGCACCCCTTCTAATTTGTGCTGCCTGCTCATTTACATGATTGCAGCGCTGATCTCAGTGCTAAAAGCAATGCTGATTGGCTTAGCACTCAATGGGGGGGGGGGGCAATATCGGGTGCAGTCTACTGGCCAGTAAAGTTTGGCCTAGGATTCTCCACTACTTAAAGGGGAGGTGCTTTGTTGCAGCATCACTTCATTGTCAAGTGAGACGAAGCCATGGCTCAACACCCTAGAGAAAGGGCGAGACTGTTCTCAGATGGAGGAGAAGAAGAAGCGACACCGGCACTGCATCTGACACTCACAGACACCAGCTTAGAAAATGACACTGCGCAGACTCCACTTCTGGAAACGTGCTTTCCAAGTATATCTCAGCCTCACGGATGCACTGTAGTGACGCCAGCTGCCATTGGTGACACTTCCTGCACACGTGGTCATCTAGGCCACAAGAAGCATCCAGGATTTCCCACATGGCACAGGATGTGCAAATCATGGGACTGAGCTGCCCTGCCGTGCCTCTATTTACCAGTCTATGGAGGTAATTTAGCAGCAATAAACTTAAATCTTTACAAGAAGCACTTAACAGCTACCCACCAATCAGCACTTCCCTCTATTGGATAGGCTATGACCTACTTAGCAGAAATATACCCAAAACAGAACAAAAAAAACTTACCACAAATACTCACCTCCCAGCTCCCTTGTGCCAGTGACACCATTGAATTCTGTGCCACTCCTTCGTTGTGTCACTTGCTGACTGTCCCCCTCGCAGGTAGTCCGCTCGCTCAGACTCCCAGGCCTCTGCTCCGCACTGTTTTTATCCCCGGTCTCTGACTCCATTCCTGCCGCAGGTCCGCTCACGCAGACTGTACTGCTGCCCTGTGATGTCACACCTTATTTTTGGGAAATTGTGGAAGGTCCCGCCGTCGCCGCTGCTGGTGTCTCCAATTAGGTCCGTGCTGTTTAAAGTACTCTGTCACTCTGGCTCTCCGCTCCCGATAATAAAGGATGGGATAAAGACAGTAGAGAGAAAGGATCTTAGCTCTGAGAATCAAGAAGTAGAATCAGTTTGGGTGGAGCTAAGAAACAGCAAGGGGCAGAAAACATTGGTGGGAGTTGTTCCTAGGTCTCCAAACAGCAGTTGTAATGTAGGGCAGAGTATAAATCAGGAAATTAGAGGTGCATATAACCAGGGTAATATAGTAATCACGAGGGACTTCAATCTACATATAGACTGGGCAAACCAAATTTGCAGTAATACTGTGGAGGACGAGTTCATGGAATGTATACAAGATAGTTTTCTAGATCAGTATGTTGAGGAACCAACTAGGGAACAGGCTATTTTAGATCTAGTATTGTGAAATGAGAAGGGGTCAATTAATAACCTTGTAGTAAAGGGGCCTTTAGGGAAGCGTGACCGTAATATGATAGAATTTTATATTGAGTTTGAAAGTAATTTAGTTAAATTTGAAACTCTGGTCTTAAATCTAAACAAAGCAAACTACGTAGGTATGAGGGGCAAGTTTACGAAGGTAGATTGGGAAACTACATTAAAAGGCACGATGGTAGACAAGCAATGGCTAACATTTAAAGAATTAATAATTAATTTACAACAAATATACATTCCTTTAAGGCAGAAAAACCCCACAGGGAAAGTTGTCCAAACATGGCTAACAAGAGAAGTTAAAGATAGTATTAGATCAAAGGAAGAGGCTTATAATGCTGCCAAAAAGAATAGTAAGCCTGAGGATTGGGAAGATTTTAGAATTCAGCAAAGGAGGACCAAGAAATTGATAAAGAAAGGGAAAATAGAATATGAGCGTAAACTAGCGAGGGATATAAAAACAGACTGTAAAAGCTTCTATAGCTATGTAAAAAGAAAAAGATGAGCAAAAGTAAACGTGGGTCCCTTACAGGCTGAGACAGGAGAAATTATAATGGGGAATAAGGAAATGGCAGAGAAATTAAATAAATACTTTGTGTCTTTCTTCACGGAAGAAGACGCAAAAAAGCTTTCCAGAAATAGTGGAGAACCAAGGGCGAGAATGAGGAACTGAAAGAAATTAGTATTTGTAAAAAGTAGTACTGGAGAAATTCATGGGACTGAAAGCCAATAAATCTCCTGGACCTGATGGCCTACATCCTAGGGATTTAAAAGAGGTGGGTGTAGAGATACTGGTGCATTGGTTGTCATCTTCCAAAATTCCATAGATTCTAGAATGGTTCTTGCAGATTGGAAGGTAGCAAATGTAACCCCACTATTTAAGAAAGGAAGGAGAGAGAAAACGGGGAACCACAGACCAGTTAGCCTGACATCAGTAGTAGGGGAAATGCTAGAATCTATTATTAAGGACGTGGTAACAAGACACTTAGAAAATAATAATAGGATTGGGCAAAGTCAACACGGATTTATGAAAGGGAAATCATGTTTAACAAACCTGTTAGAGTTTTTGAGGTAGTAACTAGCAGAATGATAAGGTCGAACCAGTGGATGTGATGTATTTGAATTTTCAGAAGGCACTCGATAAGGTGCCACACAAGCCAACTTTGTGTGCAATTCCATTACACCACAAGGAACCATAATAAATGTTAGTTCTGAATTTAATTATTGTCCTCAGAATGGCCAAGACTATAGAATTACTTAATTAACAGTTCTACTCAATTATAGAGACATGGGCCAGAATTTTCTTTACCTGGGTTGGTGGGGTGCGGGTGGCTGGCGTGGCGGGTCGCGGCCCCGTTCTTGCTTCCATCCCGCTGCAGAAATCGACATTCCACTAATGGGACCTATTAAGCTGGCCCTGCGCATTACCCAGCCCAATTAAATGGTCTGGGTCTGATGACATCATCGATGGCACGTTTTCAGCTGGGATATTTAAAGGAGCCACGGCCACATGACATTTGAAAGTTCATCTAGGAGTGTGCAGTCACTGCACTGGAGGCTTTGATTGCTCCAAACACTTGGAGACATGACTGCACAGCGGCAGAGGGCTGTACCTAGGTTCTCCGATGACTCCCTCCATATCTTTGTGGAGGGAGTCAGAGCAGGCAGGAAAGTCCACTTCCCTTTGAAATTGTGGAAGAAACCTCCCCAGGAGAGAAAAAGAGCCTGGCTTCAAATTGCAGAGGAGGTGAACAGCAGTGATGTGTTCAGGAGGACCTGGGTGCAGTGCCAGAAATGTTTCAAAGATCTCATTAGATCAGGAGAGGTGAGTGAAAAGCCACACTCAACTTCACCCTGCTGTGCCTCTCATCACATCCCCATCACTCTGCCTTCCCAACCCTACTCCTGCACATCCTCACACCAACTTACCTTGCACGTCCACCCATCCCTCTCTATCTACATTATCACATCCCCATCTTACTAGCCACCCCTCACACTCACCCTCATCCTAATGCAATCATACCAACTAACAACACACAAGGAGGCCAATTGGCATTGCCACCCCAATCCATCATAGTCTCCCTCTAAAGATGTAACACATCCATTCCTTACACTCATTCCATCACTCTCACTCAACCTTCTCTTCTTTCCCTGCCTGCAGGAGAAGAGAGCCCACAATGAGAGGGAGAGAACTGGAGGTGGGCCACCATCATTTGCCACCCTTACAACAGCAGAGGAGGCTGCATTGGAAGTATCGGGATTGGCTGAGCAGCTGGCGGTGAGAGACGGAGAGAGGGGACATCTCAGCAACCTGGTGACAGAATTACTTATCATACAGCTACAGGGCATACACCAGTCACTCATATGGAGGCTGATGTCAGCAGCCACAGAATGGTCACCATGTGCATAATGGTATCTGTACCATTCTTCAAATGACATATTTAATTCATCTCTTTACTCTCCCACAGGTGCATCAAGAGCCCACCCCGCACTGTCCAGGAGGAAGCAGAAGATGACGCCTCAGAGGAGCCTCCAACCTCTGAGGGTGCACAGTCACCAGACATAAGCACACCCAGCACCAGCGCAGAGACGCACACGTGGATGGGTGTCACATGGTCTGTCACAAGTCACAAGTGAGCAAGAGCAGATGGTGGAGACAGGGACACCTCACCAGAGGGCGCAGGATACTCCCAGCTCTGCTCAGCTGCATGCAGACGCTGAGACTCGGGGGCCATCCAGTAAGGGGGCAATCCTGGAGGTGCAGCAAGAAGTGCAGGAGGCTCTGACAGGTTTGGTGAGTGCGATGTCTCCAAATGTTCAGAGAATGAAGGAGTCTGTAATGTATATACCTTTAAGGGGGGAACTATCTTTTACAGCTCATGTATACTGCAGTACCAGCAGTGACCACACCTGTATATAGCACTGAGTAGTAATCTGTACAGATCAGTTCAGTGTGAGCCACATTGAGTAAACACCTGTTGTACCGTTCTCCTGCAGTCTGTGTCTTATTATACACGGACACAACATTGGCGACAAGGCAAGTTCGAACCTACCTGCAACTCTGCAACACCTCCCGGGGATTCGTTCCTGGAGATCAGTGGATAGGAGGTCAAGGCCAGAGACTAGGGCGTCAACCACGGGCAACCGCCCAGTCATCCAGCAGAGACTCGAGAATTGCGGGGGAGGCTGCCGAGAGCCAGGCTTGGCTTTCCAGTTGAGGTGGTCCAGCGAAACAGGCTGGCAACAGGTAGTGCGCAGACCCTTCCCGGACAGCGGCGGGTTAGAGCCTGAACGAGCAGCACAGCAAAGGGCCAAGCAGCATCGACGGGGGAGAGAGAGAGAGGGCAGAGCGCACAGGGCGCAGCCGGTGTTCAGGGGCCGAGCAGCGTCGAAGAGAGGGAGAGAGAGATGCGCAGAAATCCACGAGGCACCGCCATTGCCACGAGGACCGCCGAGAGCGGCGTTGGCAGCAGTGCAGGAGAAGCGCGCGAAACCTACAGGGCACCGCCATTGCCGCGAGAACCGCCGGGAGCGGCGTTGGCAGCAGCGGGGGAGGAAGGAAAGCGCGGGAGACGCCATTTTAAGCCATTGGGAGACGCCATTTTAAACCACACCCAAAATGCCGAAGAGTGGCAGTATCACCGCGTTTGACAATGAAGTCAAAGATTGGACTACATATGTCGAACGAATAGAGGTTTACTGCAAGGCAAATGAGGTGTCAGATGACAAGAAAGCGTCGGTATTGTTAAATTTAATGGGTGCAAAGACGTATGGTTTATTACGAAATCTAGTAACCCCAACGAAGCCAATGGAAAAGAGTTTTGAAGACATAGTAATGATACTACAGGAACATTTAAACCCCACACCGCTGCTGATAGCAGAAAGATTCAAGTTTCACAAACGGAACCAGCATAAGGATGAAAGCAATGCTGATTATTTAACAGAACTGCGCAAACTATCGAAACACTGCCAGTTTGGAGTGAGACTGGCAGATACCTTAAGGGACAAGTTTGTGTGTGGGATTCAAAGTGAAGGAATCCAGAAACGGCTTTTATCTGAAAAGGACCTTACGCTGAAAAAGGATTTCAGCATTGCGGTATCATATGAAGCAGCAGCACGGGGCGCTGCAGAGACACAACAGAGACCGCAAGAATATGGCACAAACGAAATGTCATATGGAACTGCTGTGATTATCTCTCTGCCGAGGTGTGATAAATGGCAGTTGGAAAGGTTACCTGTAAACATCTGACATGATTCTCTGACTATATAAGTTGTGTCTTTATGCATTTCTCCACTTCACCTGAAGAAGGAGCAGCGCTCCGAAAGCTTGTGATTTCAAATAAAGCTGTTGGACTATAACCTGGTGTTGTGTGACTTCTTACATATGGAACAGAGAAGTGCTATCGCTGCGGCAGAACAACACATGACCAGAATGATTGCTGGTTCAAAGACAAAGTGTGCAGACAGTGTGGAAAAGTAGGACACATAGCACGAGTCTGCAGGTCGGGAAAGAAAACCAGCAATAAGAAACCTACCAAAGAAAAGTACAAGAAGGTACATAAGATGACGGAGAATAGTTCAGACGAACAAAAGAGTGATAACGACTCCGAAAGCATGGAACTGAGTTGCCTGAAACTACATAATGTGATCACAATGGAGGATCACCGAACCATTTGGGTCACTCTCAAGATAGCAGGAGTCCAGGTAAAGATGAAATTGGACACAGGATCAGCCCTAACAGTCATAAACCGACAGGACTACGAGCGGCTATTCTCACACATACCCTTGAGAGACACAAAAATTATTTTGAAGACGTACACGGGGCAAAATGTCTACCACAAAGGAAAAATAAGGGTGACCGTTATATATAACGGTAAGGAAACACCAAAACTAGACCTGTATGTATTGCAAGATGGAGGACCACCATTACTGGGACGTGAATGGATCCGGAAAATACAACTGGATTGGCATTCCATACAGGCACTGACTGTGGCTGACAAAAAGGATGACGACGTCACAACTGGGAGACTGTCAAAGATCCTAACTGACGCGAAAGAAGTGTTCCAGCAAGGACTCGGAACACTAAAAGGCATGGCAGCGACGATTAAAATTGAAGAAAATGCAAGGCCAAAATTTTTTAAGGCCAGACCGGTGCCTTATGCGATCCGCCCAACCGTCGAAGCAGAGCTGGAGAGTGTGGAACGTTCAAATGTACTGTCCAAGGTAGACTGGAGCGAGTGGGCTACACCCATCGTCCCTGTGATAAAAACGTCATTGAGCAGCACGCCTGGGGAACCAAGGAAGGTTCACTTCTGTGGGGGCTTTAAGGTAACAGTGAACCCGATCCTTCACACCGTACAATATCCACTTCCGCGGATTGAAGATATTTTTGCCTCGCTATCTGGAGGGAAACGCTTCACTAAGATTGATCTGGCCCAGGCATATCTGCAAATGGAGGTAGAAGAAGCATCAAAAAAATACCTCACAATCAACACCCATAAAGGTCTCTACCAATACAACTGGCTGGTATTCGGGGTAGCATCAGCTCCGTCTATGTGGCAGAGGGCAATGGAACAAATCCTGCAAGGGATCCCAGGGACCCAGTGTTATGTGGACGGCATCCTGGTCACGGACGAAAATGACAGTGATCACCTTGCCAACCTGGAGCAGGTGCTCACTAGTTTGCAGGAATATGGGCTCTGAGCTAACCGCCCCAAATGCGAGTTTTTTAGAAAACAGATCTTATATTGTGGCCACGTTATCGATAAAGAGGGGTTACATAAGTCCCCAGAGAAGATTGAGGCAGTAGTCAAGGCTCCAGCACCGGAAAATGTGTCACAACTAAGGTCATTCCTCAGGCTGGTAAACTACTACCATAAGTTCTTGCCAAATTTGTCTACAATACTACACCCACTGAACACCCTACTGCAAACTGGGGTGCCATGGAAGTGGAGTGACGAATGTAGACGAGCTTTCCAGAAGAGCAAAACACTAATCACATCGAAAGAGGTATTGGCCCATTACAACCCAGCATTACCAATTCGGTTGGCATGTGATGCGTCACCCTACGGCATTGGAGCGGTGCTGTCGCACAAATTCTCGGACGGCTCAGAGAGGCCAATAGCCTTTGCGTCACGATCACTAACCTCAGCCGAGCGTAACTACGCCCAGATTGACAGGGAGGCCCTCAGGCTAGTGTGGGGAGTAAAAAAGTTGAATCACTATCTGCACGGGCAGAAATTTACCTTGCTGACTGATCACCAGCCTCTTGTCTCCATTTTTAATCCAAAGAAGGGCGTTCCGGTGATGACTGCGCAACGACTACAAAGAAGGTCACTTTTTCTAGGGGCGCACCACTATGAGATTGAATATAAGGGCACGAAACAGCATGGAAATGCTGATGGGCTATCACGCCTGCCACTGCCTACTGCGGAGGAAGCACCAGCAGTGGATCCTGTCGAAATATTCCATTCGACTATAGTTGAATACCTACCGGTAACTAACGCTTGTATCGAAAAGGAAACCCGAAATGACCCGACACTGTCTCGGGTATATGATTTGACGGTGAAGGGATGGCCAGCACATGGCGACTCACTGTTGCCAGCATTCGCGACAAGGAGAGAACAGCTGTCAGTGCGCTGGGGGACCTTGATGTGTGGATCCCGAGTGGTAATTCCACCCAAGTTAAGGGATAGAGTGCTCAATGAGCTTCATGAGGGTCATCTGGGAGGGGTAAAAATGAAAAGCCTAGCCAGGGCTTATGCGTGGTGGCCGGGAATTGATAAACAAATCGAGGACCTGACCAAGAGCTGCTCAGGATGCCAGAAAGTCCAAAATGCACCACCACAGGCCCTTCTACACTCATGGGAGTGGCCCTCATCTCCATGGCAACGGGTGCATATTGATTTTGCTGGTCCATTCATGGACTCAATGTTTTTAATAGCCGTGGATGCGCACTCGAAATGGCCTGAGGTCATCAAAATGTCCTCCACCACCATGGAGAAAACTATTGCAGTCCAACGGACCATTTTTGCCAGGAATGGCTTGCCAGAACAGATTTGCTCTGACAACGGACCACAGTTTGTGTCCAAAAAGTTCCAGAGGTTCTTGAAAAAGAATGGGGTAAGGCATTACACATCCGCCCCGTATCATCCAGCCACAAATGGATTGGCTGAGAGGTTCGTACAAACCTTTAAGAAGGCAATAAAGGCTATGTACAATGACAACATTCCGCTGCAGCACAAGGTGGACAATTTCCTGTTCGCCTACCGGAATGCGACACATGCAGTCACCAACCAGGCCCCAGCCATGATGTTCTTTAACCGAAGGTTAAGATCTCGCCTGGATTTGCTCAGACCAAACGTACAAAGAGATGTTGAGAGTAAGCAATTCCAGCACATCCATGAGAAGCCAACAAGGAGCTTCAATGTAGGGCAACCAGTCTTGGCCCACGACTACCGAACAGAAAAATGGCAGCCAGGAATGATATGCACATGGCAGGGCCCACTAATGTACACGGTGGATGTTGGGGAGAGCATCGTGAGACGCCATGTTGACCAGATCCTAGAGTCACAGGAACAAGTCAACCCCATGCCTCGCCCATATGTACCTGGTGATGAACCCGACGTACAGGTAGCATCTACCCCAGAAACAGTAGCATCAGAAGCTGATGAACCAACCGACGACAGGGGGCCAGAATCGCCTCCGCACCAAGAGCAAGACACTCGGGAAAGGCGCTATCCAGAAAGGATCAGGAAGCCTCCCCAAAGACTGAATTTATAAATAGACTATTTTCAGCTAATGTTGCATGTTAAAAGTGTTAATTGTAATTAGTTTGATATTTAATTGTTAAATGAGTGTTATGGTACTGTTAATCTAAAAGGGGAGGAATTGTAATGTATATACCTTTAAGGGGGGAACTATCTTTTACAGCTCATGTATACTGCAGTACCGGCAGTGACCACACCTGTACATAGCACTGAGTAGTAATCTGTACAGATCAGTTCCAGTGTGAGCCACGTTGAGTAAACACCTGTTGTACCGTTCTCCTGCAGTCTGTGTCTTATTATACACGGACACAACAGAGTCCATCTCCAACATTAGCAGCATCGTGTCGCAGGCAACGGCATCTGTAGGCTCCTCCATAGATAGGATGGCCACCTGCATGGAGCAGCTAATGCGCCACTCACAGGAGCACATGGTCTCTATGAAGAATAGATGGTTATCTATGGAGCATAGACGGCAGAGGCTCATAGACCTCCTGTCTGGGAGGGATGCTAGAGTAGACATGTGTCCGTTCATTATCTGAAAGCATAAAGGCACAAGAGTCGGGTTAAGGTTGAGGAGAGGGGGGCAGGAAGGGAGAAATGCATGCATGCAGCATGATTAGCTGGAAAGTGGGAAAGGCTTGTTGGGTGAGGGGAAAGTGGGATGTGAGAAGAAGGAGTAGGGATGAACATACTGTTGTTTTCCCCAAGGGGGTCAACGTCGCTGGTGGCCACGGTGCCCATCACCTGGCGCCCAATAATCTGCAGCACTCTATTCTCCAGCTCAGACTGTGGTTAGTTGTCAGGTTGTTCCCTGCCTGCGCGCTCCTGCTCCCTCCTGTTATGAGCCACCTGGGCCTGCAAGAGAGAGGAAAGTGTGTGAGTGATTGTGGTGCAATGTGTTTGAGAGATGTGCCTGCCATAGTTGAATAGCTGTCATTCTGTGCATGGTGTGAGATGTGGGTGTGCATGTTGGTAGGTGGAGATTGTTGGTGGGTGAGTGCTGGGGGTGTGGTGCTTTGGGCAGTGTGTGCAGACTGATGTTCAGATAGTGGTATGTAGCATTTGTAGAAGCATTCACTCACCCTGACCACCTGAATGAGGTCATTAAATTTCTTCCTTGTAAGGAATTAATATAGCGGGGCTGGGGTTATTTGTCTCTGGCCAGTCAGAATCCTCTGAGCTGCTCCAGGGACCCCCTTGTGGTTTCGAAGCGCTCCCCTATTCCTGAGTTCTGACCCCCGGAATTATTCGGTGGCAATGTAGACAGAAAACAACGTGACTCGTGGTTTGGGTGCAAAACAGACCAGTATTTATTGAAAACAAAAGAAAGAAAAATCGAAATGTCCCTTATGCCTGGTACAACACTTTTGCTTAAACACAGTTCACTTAGTGTCCACTAGAGGGCTCCCTACTCAGTGCAACTCTCCTTTGATTAATACACGCAGTACACTCAGTGTCCACTAGAGGGCTCCCTGCTCAGTGCAACACTGCTTTTATTTTAAATCCAGTACTTTTTACTTAAAAGACCCTTTACTCACTACAGCACCTTAGCTTAGTGGCTTTTACTTAAAAACACAGCACTTTAATAAAGTTACGTTAAAAACAGCTAACAGCGTTCACCACAGCACTCCTTTGCTTGGTGCAACACCCCTTTTAATACAGTTTTAAATACAGTACTTTAAAACAGCTACTCCTTTTAATACAGTTTTAAATACCAAAACCAGTGTTCACTATAGCACTTTTCTGCTAGGTGCAACACTGTCTTACTTAAATGGGGGAGGAAAAATGGACACAACGAGGGAAATCGACTAAAATCACAATTCTAACGAAATTCCCACTTTACTTCCACCCCTATGCCTATCCTAAGTTGCCTTGTGGAAGGCCAGAAAAATATATGCTCACCACTGCAGTGCCAGCTCTGTGCCCTGCGAACTTAGATCTTCACTGCCCTGAAGTGAAAAACACCCCAGTGTTTTAAAAGTAAACTGCTGGTGTTTCGCTTCCACAGGCAGACTCCCACGCTGTAGAGGCACACGGAGGCAAGGCCAGAGAGAGAGAGCTTCTGGGAAGCTATCTTTTATACCCCCTTTTGGGGCCCGCCCAGCTCCGGATGTTTCTGGGCTAAAACAAAAGGGATTCAACTGCCCCATTGTCCAGTAATGGGTGGTTCATCCAAACCCATTCATTTTAAACTGTTCCTTTTCTTAGTTCAAATGTCTCTTCTGTGCTGAGCTTTGAATGTAAAGCTGCAGTTTGGATGTGTCCTCGTTGTGTGTAATGGGCTATTGAACCATTTCCATTCAAACTGATGGGTTTTGAATGGAGCTGTATTACTATGTAAACAGCTTGGGAGGAGTGTAAACAGAAGGCCATTGTTCTGTGGTCACCCGAAACCACAGTCTGAAGTGGATAATCCCTTGTGTACACAAAGTAGCAGTTCCTGTAAACAAACATCGATTGTCTCTGCAGGGAGGGAACTCCCTGAACTGTCTTTGATTGGCAGTTTAGTCAGCCATCTTTGATCCTCCTTTTTCATGTTGATTGTCTCTGTGCCCTGACACGAGGTCGGGGAGCCATCTTTGATCACCCCTTTTTCACAGACACACACACCAGCTGCTTCCAAGTCCTTTTGTCTTTGGCCATGCAGTCTGACGGCCATTTCTATCCCTGGAAATTGAAAGGCACATCGCCCAGAGATTCTTTAATCAAAAAAATTAATCTTCAGAACTGTAAAATATTGCAAATTCTTACATCCTGCACTGTGTGTGGGTCCTGGGGACCACAGTGCTGCCCGAGACCTGCTGCGCTACCTCCCTCCATGTGGTGCAGAAGACTTGCGGCGAGGGCCTCCTGCCACTTGCCAGATACAGCACTGCCCTCCGTCTCTCCACAGCGAAGACCAAAGCCTCCAATATTTGGTCACATAATCTGCGAGTGCTCTTCCTGGGCCGTTGATCTGCCATAATGACACCTTCTTTAGTGGTCTGGTTCCTTCTCCTTGGCCTTCTGCTGCTTGCTGAGACAGCTGCAGAACCAGCAATGATGAGAATGAGGTTCTGCAGCGTGATTGAACCTCCCCTTTAAGAACTGGAAAGAGCCTGTGGCAATGATGACTTGCGATTAGACTGCACCTGAAATTGCTTAGCGCTTTGAGTCTAACGCCACTGAGCTATGCCGTTAGCACTTGATTTAGCGCTCCCATCCTTTCTTTGAGCGACGACACTGAATTTTGCGTGCAGCGAGATTCATTAGTGCCTGGTGCTAAATCTCAAACTTTTCAGAAGTTAGCGACCGTTCCTGGGCAATAATGAATTCTGCCCCCTTTATATTTTCATCCCTTCCAGTAAAATCTACAACTCTTTAACAGATAGCGTTGCTGGTCATCTGACTATGGCTTTGCCAATTTCATTTACAAGCTTGAAGAATTAGCAATAAATTTAAACATATCCCCAGTGAATGCCTGAGAAAGAATTGGAAATCTGTACCAATCAGGAATGTTTGACTGAATTTCATTGAGTGCTGCAACAAGACTGAAATATGAGATGGTAAGTGATGTATTAAATAATGCAAAAGCTCAACTCTTTTATTGAAAATAAGTCGTTGACTGAATTTCGTTGAACTAGATAAATAAATAATACCATAAGTAACTCCAATGTAAGTATTCCATAGTAAAAGTGTATTAAACATCTCTATTGGGATACATTATAAAACATACAATCCATCCATGCATATAAATGCAAACTAGTAATCATGTATGGGCAGCTTTAAAGCAGATACACATATTTTAAATTGCTACTTCTAATTTCATAAAGAATAACATTCCATTTAAACACATGCACTAATGTGGTTCTGCCCCAAATGCTGATCTTTAAATTCCGTTTCTGATCTGCTAATCTGTAACTTGTTCGGGAATCCATTGTGTCAACGACTTGAAATTTTCATCGTGAATTTCTGATGCTTATTGGTGCAGCAAGGGACATTGTTATTCTGCAACTAAGGTGATGCCCTCAACGTCAGGAGTTTTTTTTTCTCTAATGAAAATAGTTTATAAAATATGAAGTGTTCCCAGGGATATGGGTTGTTTTACTTTGCTTTTTGCACAACATTTTCCTGCACTTCCCATCAGCATAAAATAAGCCAGACAGAGCTCAAGTGGGTCATTTTCAATTGTTAAGTTCCATTTTCTCGTTTAACTCACCATTTGCAGTAAATACCCTTGGAGAATGATTTCCTCTGTGTGATATGTGCAGCAAATTCATAAATTGCTTCTAAAGCACTGCTTTATGATTTTTTACACATGGGACTCGTTCACCCTAACGTGAAAATATAGAAAATGGCAGGCTCGTATTTTGGTCGGAATTATTAGACCATTTCTATTGATTCAGGATTTGCACCCACTGATAAGAACCTTTCAGCTGTTGGGTTTTAAACTGGATTTACTGTAACTGACAATGTCACATTTTAATATTAATATAAAGAAATCTATTTAAAAATAGTTTATTTTTCAATTCTGCCGTCCTCTAACCGTAATGGAGCCATGTGTATGATAACTGAGAGGGTGGGAGGAACAGTTACATTGTTTCCATTCTGATAGCATTTTGCAACGAGCAGCAAAGATGCCCTACTTTCATTCAATTTCAAAGCCAGAGCAGTAAATAAATAACAGAATATCAAACAGTTGAACCATCGGAGCATAAGATTTACTGGTATTCACTGGAAGTAATTGAGAAGAGATGATTCACAGTCCATCAACAGTTCATGTTGACACTGATTTTTGGAAAAGTATTGAGACTAATGCTTTAGAAGTTTGAGTAAGAAAGAGTGGGTTACTTAATTGTTGGAGCATTATTAAGGTTAAAGAACAACAGGATTGAAACTTAACAAAAAATAATTTCCCCAGCTGGGGTCCTATAGTATCTGGTCAAAATGGCCATTGTCTATGTGTGAGCTTAAACAGTGAGAAATGGCAGTCCAGTGATATTTGACCACAGCAGAGCCTGGTCTTGCTCTCATCTGGTATCAATGTGCATTTTCCAGTAGGATCCACAGTAAGCGACTCAGACTAGGAATCCTTTCTGACTTTTCTCCATCTGAGCCTGGGGACACGGAGGCCAATTGCAGAGTGACCCCCCCATCTCCTCCACAGCTGAAAGTTAAACATATTCAACTTCTTTCTTGTTACCGATGTCTACTGAGATAGACTTTAACTTGATGTCTGCAACAAGAAGTCTTTTAAAGCCATTTGCCACTTGTTATAGAAACATAGAAAACAGACAAACATAGAAAAATAAGAACAAGAGTAGGCTATTCGACCCTTCAAGCCTGCTCCGCCATTCAATATAATCATGGCTGATCCTCTATCTCAATACCATATTCCCCCTCTCTCCCCATACACCTTGATGCCTTTTGTGTTGAGAAATCTATCTGTCGCTTTCTTAAATATATTCAGTGACTTGGCCTCCACAGCCTTCTGTGGTAGAGAATTCCACAGGTTCACCACCCTCTGAGTGAAGAAATTTCTCCTCATCTCAGTCCTAAATGTCCTACTGTGGCAAAGCCACTAAGAGACTCTCACAGTGACTTATATAATTGCCTTTAATCATGTTTATTACCTTTCAATGTTGGCTCTGGTTAAACAGAGCTAGATCGACAAAATCACGATCTGACGCGATGATGTCATCACGTGGGTCATGTGACGTCCCCAACGGCGAGAAACGTGATGACGTCATGACGTCAGAGGTAGAGGGCGTGGCCAGCCAGTCCTTGTGTGGAGTGATAGAGAAAAGACCTGTTTAGAGCTTCTCCTGCATTTTCTTGTTTTGTAAAGTTTTAATACATTAAACTCAGTTTGTTAACTTCCAGAGAGTTTATAGATTCTTTGCTAGGAGTGCAGAGACTCCTACATTGGTGACCCCGAATCCTCGCGATCGTTTTTTGCGGTGAACGCAGAGAACAGGCCAGTAATGGAGGCCAATGCAATGGCCTTGAAGCTCCCCCAATTCTGGGAACAACAGGCGGCCTCTTGGTTTGTGCAAGCTGAGGCGCAATTTGAGCTCCGCAACATCGTACACGACCAGACCAGATATCTCCACGTGGTCTCCGCCCTCGAGAGCTCGACGGCGTTGAGAATCATCAGCCTTCTGGAGAGTCCTCCGAATGCTGACAAGTATGTCGCCATCAAGACACGATTGCTGCAGGTATTTGGTCTTACCAAAGCGGAGCGCGCTCGCCGTTTACTGACGCTACCAGGGCTACGTGACTCCAAACCCTCGGAGCTTATGAGCCATATGCTGACTCTCCTGGGGTCCGAGCCCCAGTGCTTTCTGTTTCGCGAGCTGTTCCTTACTCAACTCCCCGAGCAAGTCCAGGCGGCCCTCGCCTGAGCAGAAACCGCAGACTGCGTCGTGCTCGCCGAAGAGGCGGATAAGATTTACGCGGTCCGGCAACAGTACTGCACCCTCGCGCAACGCCCCGCCACGAGGAGCCCGGCCCCGGCTCTGACCACGTCACCTCCGATGACCGGTTACTGCTACTACCATGCTCGTTTCGGCCCGAAGGCCCGCTGCTGCCGCCCACCGTGCAGTTTTGTTACCAGACCGTCGAATAGACCGCCATGAGTCAAGCACGCCAGTCCCGGTACTTCCCCCGTGGCCACGATGGCGATCGGCTCTTCCGGGAATCTCACCAACTTAATCGAATCCATCTCGGGCCGTCGTTTTCTATGCGACATGGGGGCACAATGCAGCATACTTCCCGCCTCGGTCATTGACTTTCGCTCCGGCAGATGGGGTGACCCTATGCAAGCGGCCAACGGGGGTTCGATCCGCACTTGCGGAACGCGACTCGTCCAAGTATGTTTCGGTGGACAGTTTTTCACCTGGAATTTCGTCACTGCTCAAATCTCGCAGGCCCTGTTGGGTGCTGACTTTTTGGGCGCCAACGGCCTGTTGGTGGATGTGAAAAATCAACGCCTCGTTCGTGCCGCCACACTCGACGATATTTCAGGGGCGCACTGCATGTCTGTGTCACACACGATTTCATGTGCGCAGCCACAGCCCGATGATTTCGCCCGTCTCCTTGAGGAGTTCCCCGAGCTGACGAAGCCCACCTTTTCGGCTCCGACCGTCAGCATAGGGTGGAGCATCATATTTTGACTACCGGCTCTCCTGTTTACACCAGGGCGAGACGTTTAGAGCCCAGCAAGCTAGCGGCAGCAAAGACGTTGTTCGCCGTGATGGAGAAAATGGGGATCATCCGTCAGTCCAGTAGCCCCTGGTCCTCCCCGCTCCACATCGTCCCCAAGCCCGGCGGGGGATGGCGGCCCTGTGGTGATTATCGCCGCCTCAATGAGATAACGATGCCCGACCGCTACCCCATTTCCCATATACAGGACTTCTCAGCCCATTTGGCGGGGACGTCCATCTTCTCGAAAATCGACCTCATCCATGGTTACCACCAGGTGCCAGTGCACCCTCAAGATGTCGAAAAGACAGCGGTAATTACCCCCTTTGGACTTTTTGAATTCCTGCGAATGTCCTTTGGGCATAAGAACGCGGCGCAGGCGTTTCAGCGCCTCATGGATTCAGTCCTGCGGGACCTTGACTTTTTATTTGTTTATTTGGATGATATTCTGGTTGCCAGCACCTCCAAGGAGGAACACCTCGAGCACCTTCGGGTCCTTTTCCGACGGCTTCAGCAGCACGGCCTCATTGTTAACCCGGACAAATGCCGTTTCGGCCTAGCGCAACTTGATTTCCTGGGCCACCGCATAACCCCCACTGGGGCAATGCCACTTCGAGTCAAGGTGGAGGCAATCGCGGCATTCCCGAAACCGAAATCCGTGAAAGCCTTACAGGAGTTCCTGGGGATGGTGAACTTCTATCATCGTTTCATCCCCAGGGCAGCACAGCTCATGCGTCCGCTCTATGAGGCCCTCAGAGGCACGATGGGAAAGGAACCAGTGGTATGGTCGCAAGACATGGATCGCGCCTTCGAGGAGATGAAAGCTGCGCTCGCCAATGCAACCATGTTAGCACACCCCCTGCCGGGAGCCACCATCGCCCTCATGAGGGACGCGTCAGACTACGCGGTGGGGGCCGTCCAGGAGCAGTGGGTCGACGCCGCGTGGCAAACTCTGGCCTTTTTTAGCCGCCAGCTACAACGGCATGAGCGCCGGTACAGTACTTTCGATCGAGAGCTGTTGGCTTTGTTTTTGGCCATCCGCCATTTTCGTTTCCTTCTCGAAGGACGACGCTTCATCGCGTTTGTTGACCACAAGCCATTGATGTTCGCAATGGCCAAGTCTGCGGAACCATGGTCGGCTCGGCAGCAACGGCAGCTGACGTACATATCGGAGTTCACCACCGACATCTGGCATGTGGCCGGTAAGGACAACATCATCGCCGATTGCCTCTCCCGTGCCGCCGTCCAGGCTGTCCAATTGGGCATTGACTACACACAGATGGCGGTTGACCAAGCGGCCGACCCGGAGACCCAGGGTTTTTGTTCAGTTCCAACCAGCCTCCAGCCGAGGGATGTGCCGTTCCATTCCGTAGGTACTACTCTGCTCTGCGATGTTTCGCTGGGTGCACCCAGTCCGATCGTTCCGTCTAAATGGCGCCGAGCAGTTTTCGACGCCATACACGGCCTATCGCATCCTGGAGTGCGGGCATCGCAAAAGCTGCTGGTCTCCAAATTCGTATGGAGGGGAATACGCAAAGACATCAGAGACTGGGCAAACACTTGTGTTGTTTGCCAATGGGCCAAGGTGCAGCGGCATGTCAGGGCCCCGCTCGCCACCTTCAAGGTTCCGGAGCGGCGATTTGATCACATTCACATCGACTTAGTGGGCCCGCTTCCACCTTCCCGGGGCTTTACGTACCTTTTAACGATGGTGGATCGCACCACAAGGTGGCCGGAGGCAGTCCCCATGACGTCCACCACCTCTGCGGATGTTGCTCGAGCTTTCGTGTCATCATGGGTAGCCCATTTTGGTGTCCCTGCGGATATCTTGTCGGATCGGGGGCCGCAATTTTCGCCCGAACTGTGGAATGAGGTGATTTCCGTGTTGGGCATTAAACTCCACTGCACTACGGCCTATCACCCGCATGCGAACGGCTTGTGCGAGCGGTTCCACCGTTCCTTCAAGGCGTCACTCAGGGCCAGCCTGCTGGATGCATCCTGGGTCGACAAACTGCCGTGGGTGATGTTAGGACTCCGCACGGCGCCGAAGGAAGATCTCCAGTCGTCGGCGGTGGAGATGGTTTTCAGGTAACTGCTTCGAGTCCCGGGTGAATTCCTGCTGTCCCCTACGCAACCATGGTCCGCGGCCAGGCAAAGAGAGACCCACCGGGATGCAGCCCGCTGTTTCTGCCCAGTTCCGACCTCACAGCACGGTTTGCCTTCGTCCAACGTCCCGGGGGAGTTGTCGAAAGCCAAGTTCGTGTTTGTGCGCCAAGACCGCCATCGTACCCCGCTCGCACCTCCTTATGCTGGGCCCTTCAAGGTTTTGCAGGCAGGGGACAAGAGTTTCGTGATTAACGTCGGGGGCAAGCCGGATCACATCTCTGTTGATCGCCTCAAGCCTGCGCACCTGGACCTCGAACGACCGATCGAGCTGGCATAGCCTCCACGCCGCGGCTGGCCGCCGGCCTCCGCCACACCTGACAGTGCCATGTTACCTACCAGTTCGCTGCCTGCTCGGCGTTTTCCCCTCCGGGAATTTAGGAGTTGGTCCTACAGACTTGTCCGACCTCCTCAGCGATTGACTCTTTTCGTTAAAGACAATTCTGGGGGGGCATATGTGGCAAAGCCACTAAGAGACTCTCACAGTGACTTGTATAATTGCCTTTAATCATGTTTATTACCTTTCAATGTTGGCTCTGGTTAAACAGAGCTAGATCGACAAAATCGTGATCTGACGCGATGACGTCATCACATGGGTCATGTGACGTCCCCAACGGCGGGAAACATGATGATGTCATGACGTCAGAGGTAGAGGGCGTGGCCAGCCAGTCCTCGTGGGGAGTGATAGAGAAAAGACCTGTTTAGAGCTTCTCCTGCATTTTCTTGTTTTTTAAAGTTGTAATACATTAAACTCAGTTTGTTAACTTCCAGTGAGTTTATAGATTCTTTGCTAGGAGTGCAGAGACTCCTACACTACTCCATATCCTGAGACTGTGACCCCTCATTCTTGACTCCCCAGCCAGAGGAAACATCCTCCCTGGATCCAGTCTGTCTAGCCCTGTCAGAATTTTATACGTTTCAATGAGATCCCCTCTCATTCTTCTAAACTCTAGTGAATACAGGCCTAGTTGACCCAATCTCTCCTCATACGACAGTCGTGCCATCCCAGGAATCAGTCTGGTGAACCTTCACTGCACTCCCTCTGTGGCAAGTATATCCTTTCTTAGGTAAGGAAACCAAAACTGCACACAGTACTCCAGGTGTGGTTTCACCAAGGCCCTGTATAACTGTAGTAAGACATCCTTGCTCCTGTACTCAAATCCCCTTGCAATGAAGGCCAACATACCATTTGCCTTCCTAACTGCTTGCTGCATCTGCATGTTTGCTTTCAGTACAAGGGCACCCAGGTCCCTTTGTACATCAACATTTCCCAATCTATCACCATTTAAATAATACTCTGCCTTTCTGTTTTTTCTACCGAAGTGGATAACTTCACATTTATCCACGTTATACTGTATCTGCCATGTATTTGCAACGTGTCTAAATTGCCTTTAAGCCTCTTTGCATCCTCCTCACAACTCACAATCCCACCTAGTTTCGTGCTGTCAGCAAACTTGGAAATATTACATTTGGTTCCCTCATCCAAATCATTGACATATATTGTGAATAACTGGGGCCAAGCACTGATCCCTGCGATACCCCACTAGTCACCGCCTGCCACTCCGAAAAAGACCCATTTATTCCTACTCTGTTTCCTGTCTGTTAACCAATTTTCAATCCATGCCAGTATATTACCCCCAATCCCATGTGCTTTAATTTTGCACACTAACCTCTTATGTGGGACTTTATCAAAGGCCTCAGAAAATCCAAATACACCACATCCACTGGTTCTCCCTTATCTATTCTACCAGTTACATCCTCAAAAAACTCCAGTAGGTTTGTCAAACATGATTTCCCTTTCATAAATCCATGTTGGCTCTGTCTAATCCCATTGATATCACATTGATATCCTGTTATCACATCCTTTATAATAGATTCTAGCATTTTCCCTACGACTGATGTTAGGCTAACCGGTCTACAGTTCCCTGTTTTCTCTCTCCCTCCTTTTTTGGGGTTACATTTGCCACCCTCCAATCTGCAGGAACTGTTCCATAATCTATAGAATTTTGGAAGATGACAACCAGTGCATCCATTATTTCCATGGCTACCACTGGGATGCGGATTATCAGGCCCTGGGGATTTATCGGCTTTCAGCCCCATTAATTTCTGCAGCACTATTTTTTTTACTAATACTAATTTCCTTTAATTCCTCCTTCTCACTAGACCCTTGGTTCCCTAGCATTTCTGGGAAGTTATTTGTGTCCTCTTCCGTGAAGACAGAACCAAAGTATTTGTTTAATTGCTCAGCCATTTCCTTGTTCCCCATTATAAATTCTCCCATTTCTGACTGTAAGCGACCTACATTTGTCTTCACTAATCTTTTTCTTTTTACATACTTGTAGAAGCTTTTACAATCCACTTTTTATGTTCCTTACAAGTTTACTCTCATACTCTAATTTTCCCCTCTTAATCAATCTCTTGGTCCTTTTTTGCTGAATTCTAAACTGTTCCCAATCCTCAGGCTTGGTACTTTTTCTGGCATCTTTATATGACTCCTCTTTGGATCTAATACTACCCTTAATTTCTTTTGTTAGCCATGGTTGGGCCGCTTTTCCTTTTGTATTTTTGTGCCAGAAAGGAATGTATAACTGTTGCAATTCAAGCATTTGTTCCTTAAATGTTAGCCATTGCCTATCCACCATCATGCCTTTTAATGAAGCTCCCCAATCTATCATAGCCAACTCACTCCTCATACCTTCGTAATTTCCTTTGTTAAGAGTTAGGACCCTAGTTTCAGATTGGACTACTTCACTTTCCACCTTAAGGAAGAATTCTATCATGTTATGGTCACTCTTCCCTAAAGGACCCCGCACAACAAAATTATGAATTAATCCCTTCTCATTGCACAATACTCAATCTAGGATAGCCTGTTCCCTAGTTGGCTCCTCAATGTACTGGTCTAAAAAAAAATCTCGTACACACTCCAGGAATTCATCCTCCACAGTATTATTGCTAATTTGGTTTGGCCAGTCTATATGTAGATAAAAGTCACCCATGATTACTGTAGTACTCTTGTTACATGCATCTCTAATTTCCTGTTTGAAACCGTCCCCTACATTACACTACTGTTTGGAGGCCTATAGACAACTCCCACCAATGTTTTCTGCCCCTTGGTGCTTCTTAGCTCCACCCAGGCTAGTTCTACATCTTGATTTTGTCAGCCAATATCCTTTCTCACTATTGTTCTGATTTCCTCCTTTACTAACAACGCCACCCCACCTCCTTTTCCTTTTTGCCTGTCCTTCCTAAATATCGAATATCCTTGGATATTCAGCTCCCAGACTTGGTCACCCTGCAGTCATGTCTCTGTAATCGCAATTATATCATATCCGTTTATATCTATTTGTGCTGTTAATTCACCTAACTTATTACGAATGCTTCATGCATTCGGATACAGTGCCTTTAGATTTGTCTTTTTAACATTTTTAGACATCTTAACATTTTTTTATACTATGGCCCTATTTGTCTTATTACCCATTTTTCTTACCCAGACCCTATTTGTTAATGCACTCTTTTGTTTCTACGCTCTGCCCCTTCCTAACACATTCGGGTTATCCTTAGCCCAATCACTTGCCTGCACTGCTTCCTTGTCTTTTCTCTTTAGCATTCTAGATTTCTCTCCACCGGGGCCCTCCCCCCCACCTCCCCCCCTCCGACTTATTTCGTTTAAAGCCCTATCTACCTCTCAATTATTCGATTTGCTAGAACTCTGGTCCCAGCATGGTTCAGGGGTAGTCCGTCCCAATGGTACAGCTCTCTCTTTCCCCAGTCCCCATGAATTGAAACCCACTTCTCCCACACCAATCTTTGAGCCACGCATTCATCTCCCTGATCTTATTGACCCGATGCCAATTTGCTCGTGGCTCAGGTAATAATCCAGAGATTATTTCCTTTGTGGTTCTGCTTTTTAATTTAGTCCCTAGCTGCTTAAACTCTCTCAGCAGAACCTCTTTCTTAGTCCTACCTATGTCGTTGGAACCTACGTGGACCACGACAACTGGATCCTCCCCCTCCCATTCCAAGTTCTTCTCCAGCCCGGAGGAGATGCCCTTTACCCTGGCACCGGGTAGGCAACACAGCATTCGGGACTCACACACTTGGTTGCAGAGAACAGTGTCTATCCCCCTAACTATACTGTCCCCTACCACTACCACATTTCTTTTTGCTCCCCCCTCTTGAATGGCTCCCTTTACCACAGTTCTGTGGTCAGTTTGCTCATTCCCACTGCAGTCCCTGCTCTCGCCCACACAGTGAGTAAGAACCTCGTAACTGTTGATCAAGTGCAAGGGCTGAGGCTCATCTACCACTACCTCCTGGTTGCCTCGCTCGTAGTCACACCCACCTGTCCCTGACCACAGACCAAATTTGAATTAATTAATCTAAGGGGTATGACTGCCTCCTGGAACACAACGTCCAGGTAACTCTCCCCCTCCCTGATGTGTCACAGTGTTTGAAGCTCGAACTCCAACTCATCAACACGGAGCCAAAGTTCCTCGAGCAACCAACACTTACTGTAAATGTGATCACTGTGGACCTCAATGGTGTCCACCAGCTCCCACATGTTGCAGCAGTAACACATCACCTGCCCTGCCATCTCTAATGTATTTAATTAATTAAGTGTTTAAGTTTTGAACACTTAGGCCTAGAAATTCAGTTGGTTGCACCAGCCGCTAGCGCCTTAGGAGGAGTAGATGTCGGGCGTTAGGCGGCTAGCGCCCGGGCGCAGCGCGATCTGCGCCTCGCCCCAACTTCACTAGACATTTAGCGGCGGCGCAAAGTCTTTGCGCGCGCTTAGCTGCGCGCGCAGATCATGACGTCATTTTCTCGTGCAACGCCCTTTGTGCGCCCCCAACTGGAACTTCAGTTGCGCCACCCCATTGTGCGCCTGGCACCCCTAGCGACTGTTAGAGTGGAACGGTGCTCAGCTGATGCGGGGTGCGGGGGGCGCAAATTAAAGGGCACTCCTCCTGCACTATAAAAGGCTGCCATTTTGCAGCACTCCGTCTTGACAAACGGATCTTTGGAGAGAGACCAAGGTAGAGAGCTTTCTGCTTTGGCCTAACACTAGGACAGGTACTTCTGGCTTCAGACCACAGCTTTCCAATTGTCTTTGCCTTCATTGACATCTCATTGTTTGCCAGCATATTATGGGGGCTGCAATGGGTGTCAACGCTGGCTTTCTCAATTACATCCAAAGGGCTCACAGATGTCGTGAGAGAGTGGCAGCCCTGGCTAGACAGAGAGGGGGCAACAGGCGTCGGCAAAGGAGGCCTTACCCACCCAGGGTATACCGCCAGCAGTTCTCCTATCTCAACATGTCTGACGAGCAGTGTGTTCGGAGGCTGCGATTCAGAAGGGACGTGGTCACAGAGATCTGCCAGCTGCTTGGCGGTGATCTGCAGCCACAGCTGAGGAGCAGCACGTCTCTGTCGGTGGCAGTGAAGGTGACGGTGGCTCTCAACTTCTATGCCACCGGCTCCTTCCAATCCGCTACTGGGGACATTGCCAACATCTCCCAGTTCGCCGTGCATTGCTGCATCCGCCAGGTGACCAATGCCCTTTTCAAAAGGAGACGTCAGTTCATCTCCTTCTCCATGGCCCTTGACAAGCAGCAACAGCGTGCAATGGGCTTTGCAGCATTCCCGGGCTTCCCCATGGTGCAGGGCGCCATTGACTGCACGCATGTGGCTTTGCGGGCACCTCTGGAGAATGCCGAGGATTACCGCAACCGGAAGGGCTACCATTCGCTGAACGTCCAGCTGGTGTGTGACCACAGGCAGCTCATCCTACCTGTCAATGCCCACTTTCCAGGCAGCAGCCACGATGCCTTCATCCTGCGACAGACTTCTGTGGCAGACATGCTCCAGGCACAGCCTCACCCACGAGGATGGCTTATCGGGGACAAAGGCTATCCTTTGTGTACCTGGCTGATGACCCCGCTCCGTGCACCCAGCACCCCTGCTGAAGAGGGATACAACGAGAGCCATCAAGCGACCAGGAACATCATCGAACAAACAATCGGCGTCCTGAAGCAACGGTTCCGCTGTCTGGATCATTCCGGTGGAGCCCTACAGTATTCGCCGGAGCGAGTCTCCCATTTCGTGGTCGTTTGCTGCATGCTGCACAACCTGGCTATCCGCAGGACTCAGGCACTGCCACCAGAGATTGGAGGACCACCTCAGGAGGAGGAGCAGGAGGAGGAGGAGGAGGACCAGCACAGGAGGGAGGCACAAAGTGCAAGGGCCGCCCGTCGCCGGCTTATTGAACGTCGGTTCTAGGCCCCCTCTCAGGGAATGGCTTGTGCCAATGTCAGCAGATGAATGTAGCCGCTCCACAAGCCCTCAGCTGAGCAGGGCAACCAGGACTTAACCAAAAAGCCATGCACACTGCAATTTAACAACAATAATTTATTGAAAACCTCTGCCCTTCCCACATTACATGCTCATGTGGAGAAGCCCCCTCCAAAAACACAAAACTACCAGTCTCGGCCTTACAAAAAGAAAGAAAGACATCAGTCTCGGCCTTACAAAAAGAAAGAAAGAAACCAGTCTCGGACTTACACAAAAACAACTGCACCAGTCTCGGCCTTACAACAAGCACCAGGCATTTGTGCATACCTCTACTTTTTGCCCTGCGAGGGCGATGCCTTGCGTATCCTTGCCTGGCCCCTGCCCACCCTGCTGCTCCTCCTCAATGGGAGCCCAGTGGCTGCAGCAAGGCTGGGGGAAGGCTGCTGAGGGGCAGATGGCGAGACGGCAGATGCCCTTGGGGGTCAGCCTGCACCAGCTCTGGCCTTGGAGTGTCCGGCTGCTGACTGCTCCAACTCTGGCTGGGCGGCAGCAGTCTGTCCAGCAGCTCGTGGCAGCTGCAATGGCGGAGTGGCAGTGTCGGCTGCAGGAATGGTGGCAACCTGGCAGATCGCAGGTGCTCGCTGGTCGCCTGACACATTGGCACTCGCACGGGCCAGTACTGCAGCATGCGCAGCAAACAGCTGAAGGACAGACTGCTGCGCTGCTGCTGTGCGGCGAGTGCCCTGGCGATGCCTGGCTGATCCAGCGAGGGTGGCAGCAGTTAGTGCCCGTGTGGCCCTGGTCTGTGTCCGAATGACACCAGCCAGTGAATGGACGGCACGACTGAGCACTTGGCTAGAAGCCAACTGTGCTGCCGCGAAGTCCTGCTGACTCCTGGCCTGTGCAGCCGCGATGTCCTGCAGACTCCTGGCCTGTGCTGCATTGAATTGTTCCAGACTCCTGGCCTGTGCTGCACTGAATTGTTGCAGACACCTGGCCTGTGCTGCCCCGAATTCCTGCACACTCCTTGCCAGTGACTCTATGGAGTCAGGCATCCTTGCCACACAGCCATGAGCTCAGTGTGCCTGCGCTCAGCCTAGACGGCCATTTCCTCTAGGAGGCGCACCTCCTCTGCGCTCACCGTCGCAGGACTGGAGGCCGCACTCACCCTCTGGGGAGAAGTCCGCCGAGCTTCCCCACCCCTCCCGCGTTGCTGCAGGCCGCTGGGCCCCGGAGCTTCACTCTCCTCCGACCCTTCCCCCCGGCTCCCCTCCAGGGAAGACGTGTCCCCTACATCGCCATGGGCTGGCGCGGCTGAGGGTGGCACTGATGGGCCGGCTTCCTCTTCCTCCTCCTCATCTTCCGAAGGGCTGACAGTGGCAGCTTGAGGGCCCGCCTCCTCACCTGGCGATTCACCATCTGAAAGCAGGAAGGCACAAGAGTAGCTTTAGAGTGAGGACAGGGCGGCAGCGAGGGAGGCATGAGTGGTGCCATTCACCGCATTGGTCGGACAGTGGCAAAGGATGCTGATCTGATGCGCAAGTGGAACGAAAGAGGTCCAAAAGGTGATGCCCTTACCATTGGTGCCCAGAACAGGGTCGGCATCTCCACTGGTGACGGGGCCAATCAGCCGGCCTCCCATAATGCGCTCCACACGCTGGTCGAGGTCGGAGAGCTCTTTGAGGTCAGGACGGCCTCCCCCGGTCTCAGGTCGGTTGCGCCGGTTGTGCGCAACCTTGGCCTGCAAGAGAAAGGACGGCCTCTATGTACAGTGTGAAGCCCTGATCTTGTCTGCAATGCCTCCCATGGTCGAATAGCTTGGACAGTGTGTAAAGTGCTGAATGTGCAATTGATTTTCATGCCAGTCCCATAGCTGCTGGATGAGGGCTGGCCATTAGGGCTTTCAGGTCCCTTTGCCCATAATGTGAGGTGCACATGCAAGGATGAGGAGGACACTGGAAAGGGTACTCACCCTGACAACCCAAGTGAGGTCGTTGAACTTCTTCCGGCATTGCACAGGAGTCCTGGCAACCACGCTGTTGGAAGACACCCTGTTGGACACCTCCCTCCAGGCTTTCCGGTAGGCGCTGGGCAGCGGCCTCTTGCCACCTTCTGGGAACAAAACATGGCACCTGCGCTCCACTCCGCCAACCAGCACCCTCAGGTCACCGTCGCTGAAGCGCTGCGCTCTCTCCCTGGCCTTCTCCATAGTCCTGGCCGTTGTACAGGTGAAGCTGAAGTGGTCAGGCCTAGGTTGAGGGCTGCAGTGTGCAGGGCGTGGCAGGCAAACAAATCCACCCTCCCCCTTTAAGAGGTGACCGGCGCCAGAGTGTCTGCCATCAATCAAGAACTCGCCGCACCTGCGCTGCGCCCGGCCTCAGGGCTATCACTCAGCACCGCCGGCTTAGCGCCTAAAGATAGTCATGCATCGCCTGTTTTTGCGCAGCAGCAACCTCTTGGGGCGATGCGACTGAATATCGGCGAAGGGGGTGCGACTTTGCGCCGGGCGCAAACTTTCGCGGCCGCCCGACTTTACTGCCCCAAAAGTGGCTATACTGAATTTCCAGGCCTTAGTTTTAAATCCCAGCTCTTAATTTAAACCAATGCCCAAGAGAACGAGAGAAATACTGACCAAACAATTACAATCACTTCACTGCTTTCCTGTGACGTCACTCCTTATTTTTTGTTGTCAGGTCTGCTGTCTCCGCTGTTCTGAGGTCCAAGTGTTGAATGAGGCTTCAACTGGGCAACTACCAGGTAATATTGTTATGCTTGTCTCATCTCCAGGTTTCATAGAACTTATCTGATTATATATATATACATACATACGTATGCACAAACATATATATATATATATGTATATGTGCATGTGTGAATATGTATATATGTATATATGTGTAAGGCGACAGTGAGGAGGAGGCCGCGGCGACTGGAGCTTATACATCTCCGACGATGTGTTCGGCGAGTCGGGCGGAGGCAGCGCAGCAGCAGCAGCAGCGATGATGACCTGTTACAGCACGTCGGCCGGCAGCTCCTCGGCGGGAAGCTCGCAGTCCGACTGGGAGGAAGGGGAGCCAGGTATGGCAGCCAGAGGCCGGACCGTGAGTGGGAGAAGCAGGCCACCACATCGTGGAGCCGGCGACAGTGAGGAGGAGGCTGCGGTGACGGGGTGGACGGAGCGGCTGAAGGACATCGCGTTCCCACTGCCATTAGATGCCATTAAATTGACTTTTTCAAAACATGGCGCTGGAGAATAGCTGACATGTCTCTGTGAGCTCCCACAGCTTTATTGTGGGAGTGATTGGGGAGTAAGCATTCCATTGTACTAGTTACATATGGCAAATAAAATATCTTGAATCTTGAATTTTGAATCTTGAATCTTGGTAATGTATATATGTCTGTATGCGTGTGGATGTATGTTTATGTATGTATATGCATTGTGGCCACTGACTCTTCAGAAGCCTGGATGATTCTAATGGGTAAAAAATATCTGTTCAAATATTGTTTTGACAGAAGTGACAAAGGCCAATAGGTAAAGTAAACCCAAAATTCATGGAAATTTATAAGAAAGGATAAAGCTTTTGACACAATTTGCACTGGATTCCAGACTAGATGGTAGTTCCTCAGCTCACAAGCCTCAAATGTTAAGACAAACTCATACCCAGCCAAAGAAAGTCCAAATGCTGTTAATGACATTGGTGTTAGAATGGAAACAACACAACTGCTCCTCCCACCCACTCGTTTATCATATTCATGGCTCCATTCTGTTGGACCGGGAGCCAATGTATGTCATCAAGCATAGGGGTAATGGGAGAATGGGTGAGTTAAGATACAGGCAGCAGAGTTTTGGATGAGCTCAAGTTTACGGATGGTGAAAGGTGAGATGCTGGCCAGGAGAGCAATCTCCAAGCCCTAGTTCTTTATGCTGAAACTACCTGAAGAGGATAAACATTACAGGGTGTGATCGTCATCATACGTGTCTTCACACTGTTCCCTTTGAGGAACTGTATGAAGTGGTGGAAGGATTTCTGGCCGCGATTAACGCTCCTTCCGTGACCGTAACCATCTTCGTACCAGCCATTAGGGTGGTTAGTCCTATGGTGGGAGGGTTTTACGGGCTCCCACAACCCATACGAGGGGGGGGCCACCCACACCCACGGACGCAAGTATCCCGCTGGATGTCAACCCAGAATTTAGAGCCGGAGCTCCGACTCCACTTACAGGGTGTGGTGAAAGTGCAGGAGAACGGGACCAGACGTGATAGCTCTGGTGTAACAAAATGGCCAAACAGCCTCCTCCAGTATTGGTTGAGCAGAAATTTCCTCCAATTAAATATTGGGAACACCAAAGCCATTGAATTTGCCCCCCACCACAAACTCTGTTTGCTAGCCACCAACTCCTTCCCTTCCCTGACCACTGTCTGAGGATGAAGTAAATGTTCACAATCTTGGCATCCTATTTGACCCTGAGCTGAGTTTCCAACCCCATATCCTCTCTATCACAAAGACCTCCTCTGTAATATCACCTACGGCCCTGCCTCAGGCCATCTGAAGCCCTCATCCATGCCTTTGATACCTCCAAACTTGACTATTCCAATGCTCTCCTGGCTAGCCTCCCATCTTCCACCATCTGTAAACTTGCGCTCATCCAAAACTCTGCTGCCCATGTCCTAACTCACCCATTCTCCCATTGCCCCTATGCTCACTGACATACATTGACTCCCGGTCTAACAGAATGGAGCCATGAATATGATAAATGAGAGGGTGGGAGGAAGAGTTGCATTGTTTCCATTCTGACAGCATTTTGCTCTGAATGACAAAGGTGTCCTACTTTCATCCAATTTCAGAATCAGGGCAGTAAATAAATAACACGATATCAAATAATTGAGCCAAACTTATTTCTAATCATTAAGATCTACCAAAATATTAGATTACAGTATTTACTTGAAGTAATTGAGAAAGGATGATTCACAGTCCATCAACAGTGTATGTTAATGCAGACTCTTGGAAAAGTATTGAGACTAATGCTTTAGAAGTTTGAGTAAGAAAGAGTGGCTTAGTTAATTGTTGGAGAATTGTTAAGGGTTAAAGAACAACAGGATTGAAACTTTAAAAAATCTTTTCCCCAGCTGGGGTCCTATAGCATCTGGTCAAAATGGCCATTGTCCATGTGCGAGCTTAAACAGTGAGTAATGGCAGGTCAATGATATTTGACTACAGCAGAGCTTGGTCTGGTATCTTTGTGCACCTTCCAGTAGGATTCACAGTAAGCGACTCAGACTAGGGATCCTTTCTGACTTTTCTCCATCCGAGCCTGGGGACACGGAGGCCAATTGCAGCATAACTCCCCTGCTCCTCCACAGCTGAAAGTTAAACACATTCAATTGCTTTCTTGTTACCGATGTCTACTGAGATAGACTTTAACTTGATGTCAGCAACAAGAAGTCTTTTAAAGCCATTTGCCGTTTGTTATGAGGTCCAAGTGTTGAATGAGGCTTCAACTAGACAACTACCAGGTAATATTGTTATACTTGTCTCATCTCCAGGTTTCATGGAACTTATCTGTTATATATATATATATACTAGCTGGAGTGCGCGGCGGTGCCGAGGCTTTTTCGAGGGCATGTTGTTGTTGGAAGAGAGAGAGAGAGCGACTGGGGGGGAAGAGAGAGAGCGACTGGGGGTGAAGAGAGAGAGCGACTGGGGGGGAAGAGAGAGAGCGACTGGGGGGGAAGTGAGAGAGTGACTGGGGGGGAAGAGAGAGAGCGACTGGGGGGGAAGAGAGGGAGCGACTGGGGGGGAGAGAGAGAGCGACTGGGGGGGAAGAGAGAGAGCGACTGGGGGGAAGAGAGCGAGCGACTGGGGGGGAAGAGAGCGAGCGACTGGGGGGGAAGAGAGCGAGCGACTGGGGGGGAAGAGAGCGAACGACTGGGGGGGAAGAGAGTGAGCGACTCGGGGGGAAGAGAGCGAGTGACTGGGGGGGAAGAGAGCGAGCGACTGGGGGGGAAGAGAGAGAGCGACTGGGGGGGAAGAGAGAGAGAGAGCGACTGGGGGGGAAGAGAGAGAGAGAGAGCGACTGGGGGGGAAGAGAGAGAGCGACTGGGGGGGAAGAGAGAGAGAGCGACTGGGGGGGAAGAGAGAGAGCGACTGGGGGGGAAGAGAGCAAGCGACTGGGGGGGAAGAGAGCAAGCGACTGGGGGGGAGAGAGCGAGCGACTGCGGGGGAAGAGAGCGAAGGACTGGGAGGGAAGAGAGCGAGCGACTGGGGGGGAAGAGAGCGAGTGACTGGGGGGGAAGAGAGCGAGCGACTGGGGGGGAAGAGAGCGAGCGACTGGGGGGGAAGAGAGAGAGCGACTGGGGGGGAAGAGAGAGAGAGAGCGACTGGGGGGGAAGAGAGAGAGAGAGCGACTGGGGGGGAAGAGAGAGAGAGAGCGACTGGGGGGCAAGAGAGAGAGAGAGCGAGTGGGGGGAAGAGAGAGAGAGCGCGACTGGGGGGGAAGAGAGAAAGAGAGCGACTGTGGGGGAAGAGAGAGAGAGAGCGACGGGGGGGAAGAGAGAGAGAGCGACTGCGGGGGAAGAGAGACAGAGAGCGACTGGGGTGGAAGAGAGACAGAGAACGACTGGGGGGGAAGAGAGAGAGAGACTGGGGGGGAAGAGAGAGAGAGAGCGACGGGGGAAGAGAGAGAGAGCGACTAGGGGGAAGAGAGAGAGCGACTGGGGGGGTGAGTGGAGGTGGGGAGGGGGAGGGGAGGGGGAGAGGGAGTGGGGGAAGGGGAAGGGGAGGAGGAGTGGGGGAAGGGGAAAGGGGAGGAGTGGGGGGGAGGGAGGGGGGAGTGGGGGAGTGGGGGAAGGGGAGGAGTGGGGGAAGGGGAGGAGTGGGGGAAGGGGAAGGGGGAGGAGTGGGGAGCAGTGGGGGGGAGGAGGGGGAGGGGGGAGTGGGGGAAGGGGGGAAGAGAGACAGAGAGCGACTGGGGGGGAAGAGAGAGAGAGAACGACTGGGGGGGAAGAGAGAGAGAGAACGACTGGGGGGGAAGAGAGAGAGAGAGCGACTGGGGGGGAAGAGAGAGAGAGAACGACTGGGGGGAAGAGAGAGAGAGAGCGACTGGGGGGAAGAGAGAGAGAGAGCGACTGGGGGGGAAGAGAGAGAGAGAGCGACTGGGGGGGAAGAGAGCGAACGACTGGGGGGGAAGAGAGTGAACGACTCGGGGGGAAGAGAGCGAGTGACTGGGGGGGAAGAGAGCGAGCGACTGGGGGGGAAGAGAGCGAGCGACTGGGGGGGAAGAGAAAGAGCGACTGGGGGGGAAGAGAGAGAGAGAGTGACTGGGGGGGAAGAGAGAGAGAGACAGCGACTGGGGGGGAAGAGAGAGAGCGACTGGGGGGGAGAGAGAGAGCGACTGGGGGGGAAGAGAGAGAGCGACTGGGGGGGAAGAGAGCAAGCGACTGGGGGGGGAGAGAGCGAGCGACTGGGGGGGGAGAGAGCGAAGGACTGGGAGGGAAGAGAGCGAGCGACTGGGGGGGAAGAGAGCGAGTGACGGGGGGGAAGAGAGCGAGTGACGGGGGGGAAGAGAGCGAGCGACTGGGGGGGAAGAGAGCGAGCGACTGGGGGGGAAGAGAGAGATCGACTGGGGGGGAAGAGAGAGAGAGAGCGACTGGGGGGGAAGAGAGAGAGAGAGCGACTGGGGGGCAAGAGAGAGAGAGAGCGAGTGGGGGGAAGAGAGAGAGAGAGCGACTGGGGGGGGAAGAGAGAAAGAGAGTGACTGTGGGGGAAGAGAGAGAGAGAGCGACTGGGGGGGAAGAGAGACAGAGAACGACTGGGGGGGAAGAGAGAGAGCGACTGGGGGGAAGAGAGAGAGCGACTGGGGGGGTGAGTGGAGGTGGGGAGGGGGAGAGGGAGTGGGGGAAGGGGAAAGGGAGGAGGAGTGGGGGAAGGGGAAAGGGGAGGAGTGGGGGGGAGGGAGGGGGGAGGGGGGAGTGGGGGAAGGGGAGGAGTGGGGGAAGGGGAAGGGGGGAGGAGTGGGGAGCAGTGGGGGGGAGGAGGGGGAGGGGGGAGTGGGGGAAGGGGAAGGGGGGAAGAGAGACAGAGAGCGACTGGGGGGGAAGAGAGAGAGAGAACGACTGGGGGGGAAGAGAGAGAGAGAACGACTGGGGGGGAGAGAGAGAGAGCGACTGGGGGGGAAGAGAGAGAGAGAACGACTGGGGGGAAGAGAGAGAGAGAGCGACTGGGGGGGAAGAGAGAGAGAGAGCGACTGGGGGGGAAGAGAGAGAGAGAGCGACTGGGGGGGAAGAGAGAGAGAGAGCGACTGGGGGGGAAGAGAAAGAGAGCGACGGGGGGAAGAGAGAGAGAGAGCGACTGGCGGGGAAGAGAGAGAGAGCAACTGGGGGGAAGAGAGAGAGCGACTGGGGGAGGGGGGTTGAGTGGAGGGGGGAGCGGGGGGGAGGGGGGAGGGCAGGGGGAGAGGGAATGGGGGAAGGGGGGAGGAGTGGGGGGGAGGGAGGCGGGGAGGGGGAGTGGGGGAAGGGGAAGGGGGAGTGGGGGATGGGGAAGGGGGAGGAGTGGGGGAAGGGGAAGGGGGGAGGAGTGGGGGGAGGAGGGGAAGGGGGGAGTGGGGGAAGGGGAAGGGGGGCGATGAGTGGGAGGGAGGAGGGGGAAGGGGGAGGCGGGGGGGAAGGGGGATGGAGGGGGAGGGAGGAGGGAGG